>NW_008751709.1:1699093-1699360 GCF_000715545.1 Opisthorchis viverrini
TAAAAGAAGGATTCCAAAGCATTGTTCAAGAAACGAAGGTTTGTTGGCACCAGCTGCAGGTAGTTGTATGTTTTTTATTTATTTGGTTCGGTCTGTTCCGGAAAATAAAGCCCAGCTGACCGGCCAAAAGAACCTTCAAACATGTCTTTTATTTCTGTTTTGTAAAGCCAACTCCGAATAATTTTAAGTCAACAGAATCCTCAAATGCTCATTTCCAAATCCCAAAGAATGGTTTTAGTCAGCAAATGGTTTATTTTTATGGCCTTC
>NW_008751709.1:1699436-1701511 GCF_000715545.1 Opisthorchis viverrini
ACGGAATCGTTAGAGACATACACAGAGAGAGAACTGTTAGAGGGTAACCATTGAACGGTCGACATGCCGTACGAACGGGAAGCTATCGAACTTGTACCTGGGATTTTCATCCCAACATAGCCAACTAGTGGTCGTGAATAACAGTAAAAAGAGTTATAGGTACGGGGGTAAGTTACAGACCGTTGGAAATCCATTTGAAGCGGTTCGTTATTCACGAATTGCCTTACGCCGCCGATATTCACACACATGTTTGTCATCTGACAGTGTGCTGGCACAAACTTTCAGTTTCCGTCACATGCACATGGATATTCGTAGGTTTTATCGGAACAAACTGTGGAGCTGTGTGTGTGTGTGTAGGGTCTCCTTGGGCCGAGGGTGGTGGAATCGGCCCGTTTATAGACTAGCAAATGAAGCGTAATTCGACCGACAGAGGTAATCGAAAATCTAATTTATGTTGCACTTAAAAATGTGCCTGGCCTCTGAACGGTAAACAGTCGAGTTGTCCGTCAAATATCACTTGCAGCAATGTGTCTGTGGGGTTTTCACAGTCACGGTACATGGTTGGTAAATTTGTTCCACCACGAAGGGAAGTTGTCAAGCGGTAATCAAACTCATATGCATCTCCTCGAATATTTTCAGTACTGTCTTTCAGTTTAACCCACTACAAACACCAAATGACGTTATTGCTAGTAGTGGCTCAAATCGGTTAAATACTATGGTATAAGGCAAGTAATACCACTTGGATGATGATCAATATTCAGTAAGAGATGGGCAAAAATACACTCTGAAAAATAATCACAGGGTCATCCATTTTTCTGAAATATATTAGTCCATTTCAAGAGCTATTAAACTGATCGTCTTACGAAAATTGAAGAAAACGCAGCGCGGATGTTCAAATTTGCGTACGGCCGTTCCGGAAAGGGTGCGGGGAGAAGACATAAACATAACGATTCCGGCTTTCAAGACACATACTTGAGTACAATTGATGTCGAAAAAGTGGTCTCTTTTGAGCGAATGGAGGACTGCTAGGTTTGAGCAGTCCAGAAGTTACTTAAAGAAACATTATTCATGGGATTACTGAAAGCTCTTCGACAGTCCACTGCAGGTTTCACCCCCGTTTAGGACTCGTCACGTAGGTGCGATCCCAGTCAAAAACAAAATTAGATTGCAAATGAATGCATTTCGCGAATGCGGAATTTAGTTACTGGGCGGACATTGGGCCAAGTAAAAACGGCTATTAAGCATGTTCTGAAGCGTTCGTTGAATTGTTGCGCGTTAACACACGCTTGATGAACACTTCTGCGATTTAGCGATATGCATTTGCTTGGTTCTCAATCCAAACTGACCAGAAAAGTCAACAAGTCTGCGAGAATATTCGTCATATGCAACAGGAGTGTAAAAACTTCTGTTTGCATTAAATGGCGTACGCATTACTGAACTAAGTGAACAAAAGTTCGGATGACTGCCACTTATCAGTGAGACCGACGTCAAGCCGCACTCTCTTACTATCTTGCTTGAACAGTGTGCGTACATGTCAGCCAGTAGAAGTTCGTTAAAGATCGCTTCAGTTTGCATTCCCCTTGGTGAATTCTTCTGGTTTTCAGAGAAGTGAATCGGTATTTGCTGTCCATCAGCACACTCGCAATTTTGAGTGCAGACTAAATTTTTCTTGACAGTACCCATACTTGTCTCTATCCAGATATATACTGAAGAGCTCTACTCAGATGTCGAAGGTGGTTGGCTGAAACACCTTCAATTTTGATATACATCCGTTCGGACAGATCACCTCGCTCTAATTTTAGGGTTCACAGACAGCTGGGTGAACCAACTAAACGAAGGCCAGAAAAATAAACCATTTGCTGACTAAAACCATTCTTTGGGATTTGGAAATGAGCATTTGAGGATTCTGTTGACTTAAAATTATTCGGAGTTGGCTTTACAAAACAGAAATAAAAGACATGTTTGAAGGTTCTTTTGGCCGGTCAGCTGGGCTTTATTTTCCGGAACAGACCGAACCAAATAAATAAAAAACTTACAACTACCTGCAGCTGGTGCCAACAAACCTTCGTTTCTTG
>NW_008751709.1:1702732-1792790 GCF_000715545.1 Opisthorchis viverrini
AAAACCAACGTTAAGATTGTCATCAGTTTACAGAAGTTACGATGGTAACACTTTTGTCATATCCGAAACCCAGACCACACATTCGACACTTGGGACCTGCTTTTGACTGATTCGTGTTCAGTTGTAGGCGGTTGCGTGATATGCAAAACTCAAATTCACATAACCCTTGTTTGAACACTCCTGTTAGGCTGATAAATTCAAATGCAAGCCAGTTTATTTTCATAAAGGAGACTACTCACAAGGTTGCTGAAAACTCTTCGACAGCCCACGACCGGCTTCGCCCTTCTTGGGGCTCATCAGGTAGACGCAGTACCCAAGTTCCGGTCAACCTTATGATCTACTTGAACCTAAATTGGGCTGTTTTCGAGAAATGCACTCATTTGCAGATCAATTTGGTTTTCACGGGAGACTCAATTGAATCTCTCATTTACGATGTCGTCCAGCTGAATGTGCTGCACACAGGCCGCCTCATGTTTCAGTTGGCACGATATTCGAGATGTCGCAGTATATTTTCATAAAGGAGAGTACTCACAAGGTTGGGTTGTCGAAGAGTTTTCAGCAATCTTGTGAGTAGTTTCTTTTATGAAAAAAATTGCTGAAAGTTCTTCAATAGGACCCAACCAATTTCGCTCTTCTTGGGGCTCACCAGGCAGGCTCATTTCCCAGGTTTTCATCAATACTTTATCAAGGGAAACTGCACCTACCCAATGAAACCCAAGAAAGAAGCGTGGAATTTTAGAGAGTTTTGAACAGCGTTGGAAGTAATATGCTCCGTTTAGAAAACGTGGTTCACTCTGAATGGTCGGCTTTCATCTACATGTCTCGCAGACAGCACAGTGTTTTTTGCCTTTCCTGAAGACTGCTTCGAATGGGACCATCAATGTTTGTATCGCAAGGGGTTCTTCGGATCTCTAGGTCCCTTCTATACTAGGGTGGGTATCGAAAAAGCCCAACTGTTTAGTTTTTTTATCAGATTTATCACATCTCTTGTCCAACAAGGCCACTTCAAGGAATCAGTCAGGAATATCTGCCCAAACTTTTGTCCAATAAAGAGACAGTTGTACATTCGTCTTCTCTCGGGAGACCACTTTAAGTGAACTGATCAAAAACTTTTCCATCTGTCAGCCGGTTCCTTTCGGGAGGTTTATTCTGAAGGTTAATCTCTTCTGGGGATGACCTTCCAGAGACGGATAGGTAGAACAGCGTAATTACGGTTGCGGCCTCTGGAGATCACCCTGATACGGGACCGTGAACTGGAATGCGATTAATCACACTACCCCCAAATGCATCATCATCGAAAAAGGCCGTATTTAAAAAAAGCGTGAAATATACAGGAGTCAGGGCCTGTGTACTGAGCGGAAGCAGCTTCCTAAGTGTTGTTGGGAAATTCTGCGCAGACACAGGACCAACAGACGGATACCGCAATTCGCCGTCGCGCAAGAGGATTGTTCTATACCATTCAAGATAATATTTGTGAGGTGAGACCAAAACTAACTCAGTCCGTAAGCGCGTTCCATATCCGAAAGCCAGAACTTTAAGGCGTGTTTGTCCCACCGCTGTCAGAGGAGTTGGCACCAAATGAGAGAAAACCGCCGACCAGCTGAACCCTCTGGACACCGCGCATTATAAGCCAAGATTGTAAAAACCATTGATGAAATGGTATGCAATAATTTTAGGCCTTTACAAACGAACGGCCAAATCCTACTATACAAGACGGAAAAAAGAACCGGTATTGTCTCTGTGAATATCCGCCTTGAATCTATATTTAGGAAAGTCCAAACCAGAAAGGCAATGTACGGATGATGGAAGAAGCAACGGCCAAAATAATATGACTTCCAAAAATGACTTCCAGGGAGTTCTGATTCTGATGCGTTCGATCGTATTCGCTCCCGACCCGATACAACAATATGTGCCGACGGCATGGTCTCCAAAAGTACACAAACTAGGTCTACCTCTTGGATGCCTGCTGGACATGTTCAATTCTCCTTCAGCAGAGTAAACCCCGAGAACCGTGTCAACATATAGTCTCAAGGACACTTTCAACTTATCGATAAACGCAGATAGATAAAATATGATAGTCACACGTCCTGCCGGTATAAGTATTCTTATTCCGAACCTGAAAGAACTGTCACTCATTTGTACGATCGGAGCTTTAATCACGACAACTATGTACAAACAGCTGGAATTGAAGTCTGATCCCCAATCTCTCTGTGAGTAAACTTGAAAAGCAAGTAGCTGGGATTGGTCGGGCAAGCGGCATTATGTACTCGCTGTACAAGCAGTACATTTGTACAGGCTAACAATGATGTCGTTGTCTCGAATATGTTCAGTTCGGTTCAGTCTAATGCAAAATTCTCTCCTGAACTGGAACACGCCGATCAGTCGGACTTACTCAGCTTGTCTGTGTTCTGGAAAGAGCAGATAAAACGTGACCACGGCAAATCCGAAAAGATCAATATTGGACGACAGTTTCATATCACTACACCAGAAACAAAACCTACTCAGATATCTGACTGGAACGGCCAGGATAACCAATCATATAAAATCAACTTTCCTCACTAATCTCTTTCCTATAAGGAATCCGTTCAAGATAACTGTAGCACAGCCTCAGACAGCTGCATGGTAGGAGCGCTCCTTACTGAACGGAACACTCATGGTAGAGTGAGAATTTGCTCATCTACACACCAATCCCGGTCGACTCTCTGGTTTATGAGATTTCTCACCCAAATGTGCTGCACAAAAGCCTCCTCACGTTTCAGTTGGTGCGGTGCTCGAAATGTCACATTATGTTTTCTTGAAGGCCACTATAGGAGACTGTTCTTCCAAGAGAGACTGGCGCACAACTAAGAACACTGGCCCGCCAGCGGTCTTTGTTCCGTCATTCCACACAGGGACTTTATCGAAAACCCACTGCATCTACCGAGATCAACTGAAGCAGTCATGAAAAATGAAACAGGTTCCTGAAGTTATCTTCCTGGAAAATGATGCGAACAGCGAGTCAAGTGGGAACGAAAACCATCCAAAATATCAAGTTTGATACAATTCAGCACAGCGTTCTTGGGTTCTCCGTCCCCACATATACCTAAATATGGTTATACTACTGAATAGGAAGAAGGCCTTTGCTGCGAAGTTGTTTATCGGAAAATGCCAATGACTGGTTACAGACCATCTGACAGGGAAGCAAAACTTTCATTTGCATCTTATTTACAAAAACTGGACATCCATCTTCTCCTGAATGCATCTTCTCGAACTTTCCTGGATATTCATTGACTCTGATCATTCATTGCTCAAATCCAAACAAACGTTACAAAGCGACTCCACAAAGTCCGCAACAGATTTCCCCTTTTCAAGAGATGCAAAGCGAAATTCCAAGAACGACACATACTACTCTCATGCCTCCTCATCGGTAGCATCACCGTTACACCACGACCCCCCGCGAACATGGTTTCACAACTTCCGTCGGCGAAAGAGATGTATAATAGTGAAACTTAAATGACGGATGGTGCCTGTTTTTCACAGATTAAGGCGACCCCGTTGTTTACCCCCAGTTCCACCTTGTCTAACCTGGCTGAAAAGTCTGAACTGTTCTCTGTTAGCTTTTCCGCGGACCTTGTCTCTTCGAATTTGCATCGGATTCACACCATCACACACCTCTGGATAATCTACCACGCACAATTCCTTTATCATCATCATCATCATCATCATCATCATCATCATCATCATCATCATCATCATCATCATCAATCCTCAACTCATCAACAACCACATCATCCTCAAAGTTTTGATCCGATGCAAACCAGTCACATCCACAAAGTTACATATCGCAGACCTTTTCTCACGCCCAAAATATATTCTACGAAATAACTTCTTGGCCGGAAAATATCGACCGAATTATTTCAAAACTCGAGTGGTAGCTCAGTTGGTAAGCGAAAGGTTTAAGGTTCGAGTCTGCCTCCACATAAATCTGCTTAACCATGTCGTGTGTACTTGGACTTCTTATTTGAAGGTCTGTCTACTTTCTGACAGTACAGAGAGTAAAGACATGTATGATACCTTGAGAAAAGCCATGGCTTGGTGGCCACAGTATAAAAAAGGATAAGCGCAAGGAGTCAGTCACGACACTAGTAATCCAATGACTCAGCGTATACACGCACAACCTTATGACTGGGACCAATGTATCACAAGAGCATCGTAAACAATAGGTAGTTCTTATTTGGGCAACGTTTCGCTTTTGACACAAAAGCTTCATCAGGCCAGGTGAACAGGTCACCAAATTGGCCAGGTTATAAGACAGACGGGGAACCAATCAGTAAGTCCTCTTTAGATTATCACACTAGATCAGTGTTGAGTGACAATTGACGGCTCTTGTCGGCTAGTGTGGTTGCCAAAATCTTGAACTGATGGGTTGGAGGAGTTTCAAATTAGTTCCAATCGCTTTTTGTTCCTTAATCTTCCAATTCAGGGTGCTTCACTTGATGATTCACCTCTGACAGATTTTCCTTGATCATCGTGGGCATGTGAAGTCTGATGAAGCTTTTGTGTCAAAAGCGAAACTTTGCCCAAATAAATACTACCGATTATTTACCAAGCTCTTCTGAAACGATGACTTCTCAGTCAGTTCCAAAATATTTCCAATTAAGATCAATCTTAGCGATTATACACTCATTTGCAAACTAGTTTTTTCGAGAGACTCACCTGGAACCCAGCTGAATCTCTCGTTTGTGATGTTTTCAGGCAACTGAATGTGCTGCACCAGGCCGCCTCATGTTTCAGTCACTACAATATTCGAGATATCGCGATACATGTATATCTTCGTAATGTACTACTCATAAAGTTGCTGAAAAAGTAGAACATAAGGTTGACGGAAATCCGGGGATTGCACCTACCTGATGAGCCCCAAGAAGGGCGAAAACGGTCGTGGGTTGTCGACGGATTTTCAGCAACCTTATGAGTAGTACATTACTGAGATCAATGTTGTTCACGGTGAATACTTTAAGCGAGTCGAGAGGGATTGGTCACATCCAAGAAGTTCAATTTAACTTGCATCCATATTTAGTTGTGAGCCTCTCCTTCTACTTTCTCAACAATATCTTATTTTTTCCAGGTTTCTGACCAGAATGATTCGTTCAACTGTTATATCGATGAACCACGTTACGGTTTGAAACACACCTTCATGGACCTACACGTAATTTTTTCGGCCGTCCAGATGTACACCTTATCTCCAGGTCATTCGTGTACCGCCAATCTGCAGCAAGTGGTCCGTCTCTTTGAAGTGGGAGGTGTTGAAAAGGTTATCAGTTATCCTGCGTTTAACAGATGCGATTTTTCGGTACCGGGAAGCGAAAAAGCAAAGCAGGGCCAGCCCACCTTCTTTGTCGCAAGACCTATTGCAAATACATGTGTGCATGAATAACCTTCGTTATCAGTAAAATTTTACCCAGCCTTTGGTCAGGTAACTTGTCAGACGGGATGTAGTCCCTTGTTTGCCCCTTTCTTAGTCTCCATGTTAAACTGGTTCCGCGGTTGGACGAAGGGGAACACGACAGGTCAGACCAACCCACCAAGTACAAATATTGACATGCCCAGTTCCACTGTTATCGCACGTGGAGTGAAGCTTATCTTCAGCAGTAACGGAGACAAGGGTGATTACTAGGAGCGAATACTGCACTGCCCGTCCGTTAAAAATGCGCTGATAGGGGAAACAATACTCCGATTGCTGGGCTGTCAACCTATGGTTTCATATGAGGATGACGCGCCACACATGATACCGGGGAATGCGTGCACAAACAGGTTTCGGTTAATTCTGGAATAAATTTGTTACGATTCATACCAACCTTGCTCTCAAGTCAGAAATGAGTAAGACAGGACTCTACGGGTATTAAATCACCGTAAAATACAGACTCTCTAAACCAATAACGGAAACATTTGTGTCAAACTGACTCCGTGACGATCTTGTCCTTTTCCACCATCTGCCCAATGTCTTCATGTCTCACTGTCTTTGTGCATCATCTATGTGACTTCGACGAACCATCCTGGCACACTCAGGTGCATCTTTCTCCCGGAGAAGAATGAGTTCTCTCACATAATGTCTGGAGTTGCGGCCATCCCAAGAACACCAGCAAGATAATTTAATGCGCTTAGGTTTTTACTACTGCATTCGGTGCAGCTAAAATTTAAAATAGCTTTTGCGCAGTAAATTCGGCGGCCAGCATTAGACCAAAATTTCGGTTGGTGGGGGACATGCTTCAGGAACCAGGGCAGCACTTCAGTTCGCTTTGCATGCGAAATTTCGTCGCTGCATAAAGTGAAAAAACAAGGTAAGCGAACATAAGCTTTTCGAAAAGGTTTGTCCAGACTACTGGTAAACGACTCTTTCGAAATAGTTAAATCAAGGTTGACGGAAACTCGGGGACTGCGCCTACCTGATGAGCCCCAAGAAGGGCGAAAACGATCATGGGCTGTCGAAGAGTTTTCAGCAACCTTATGAGTAGTAGGTTCTTTCTATAACCAAACCCACACTTAAGTTTGTTGACAATTCCCATTTGACTTCGAAACATAAAACTGCATTTATGGATGATTCGGCTGGTCAAAAAGTGGCGGTTTTGGCGCGGTCTTTGTTTGAAAACTTCCGAAGCAGACCGATTATATATATAACTTTCCTCCCTTTCTAGCTACTTTGAGGCTTCACACCAATTGCATCCGGGCGTAGGTGATAAACTGTGCTATAAATTATTTCGGTGAACCAGTCGTAGTGGCGGATTTTAAGCGCCCTGAGAAAAAAGCTGGCCACATTGCAATTAGAAGAACTTGACTCAAGTAGCTTTCACCCAGTGTTTGAAGCCTACCTACTGACAGTTTAGCATAGTCCGGACCTGAGTACATATACTTTAGCGTGCCCTTTGGCTGTGTATCACAAAAAGGGTTTCAAGCAAAACAACTGTGGGAACGTGTATACGCTTTCCCACACTGTACTACAGCCTCTCCGACATGAGTTCAGAAGCTAGCGCGAAGGCCTTTCTTGTCTGGATCTTGTGTGACTGTCGAGAGTTGGCCAGACTACTGGTTGTCAGCCCAGGATTGGCCTGCTTTCATCTACCTCCTCCCCACCAATCTCTCACATCTTATATCTATCACGTTTCCCACACAATAGTTGATTTTTTTCTCCACGCGCATTGCCAACCGTCGTTTGTGAACCTTGTGTAAACATGACAATTGTCATCTATTCAGATGAGAAACGAGCGTGCCACTACCGGCAACTTCTCAAGTGAATGCACACACGTGAGTATGACTGATGCATTGGATTATCGACTTACTGGCGCTCGGTTGTTTGCTGAACAGAAATTTGGATAAACTACATTGGCATCCTGCTTCGAAACAAGCAAACATGGCGGCTTTCTGTCAGTTACCTGTGGAAAACAGTATACCTTAGCAAGGATCACTATTATTCCCCACCAGGACTGCTTTCCTGTGTGGAATGACTCAATCTTTCAGTTCCGGTGAACTCAGTCTGAGTGATTGACGCTGTTGCAACAGATGATTCAGTTAGCACGACCATTCCAGTGTTGTTTTAGTGAACTCATTGCTCATTTGTCCTTACTCTGAAGGTCAGCCTGGCTACAGTCGAGTCCATTGAGGTTGGTTTTGGAATTCGGACAGTATACGGAAGTAGGACTGCATCGATGTATGCACACATATTGCAGTGGGGGTGCAGAAAACTGTAGTTTCTGGCACACACATCCAGTTATCATAAAAGAAACTACTGACAAGGTTGCTGAAAACTCTTCGACAGCCCAGACAAGCATATTTGGAAATATGATCAGTGGAAATTCTAAGGAGACACAATGCTCAAAATCCCAGATTCTCCCACTAAGAGTTGAGAGTGCAACGCTATCGAAGTTAGCTTGTGTAATATGACAGAGGCAGGTGGACATCGGTCGATGCCTACTTTTCGCCACTCAGCCAACTAGGCGGAGCTAGCGAAACACAAGGACCTCGATCGATGTGCTTTGAACAGAGTCAAAACAGTACTTAACTGTTTTCGAGAAATACACTCATTTGCAAATTAATTTGGTTTTCACGAGAGACTCAACTGAATCTCTCGTTTTTATGATATTCTACAACTGAATGTGCTGCACACAGGCCGCCTCGTGTTTCAGTTGACACGATATTCGAGATATCGCAGTCTCTCGTGAAAACCAAATTGATTTGCAAATGAGTGTATTTCTCGAAAAGAGTTAAGTACTGTTTTGACTCTGTTCAAAGCACATCGATCGAGGTCCTTGTGTTTCGCTAGCTCCGCCTAGTTGGCTGAGTGGCGAAAAGTAGGCATCGACCGATGTCCACCTGCCTCTGTCATATTACACAAGCTAACTTCGATAGCGTTGCACTCTCAACTCTTAGTGGGAGAATCTGGGATTTTGAGCATTGTGTCTCCTTAGAATTTCCACTGATCATATTTCCAAATATGCTTGTCAAAGCTCCGATCCACCAATGACCAAATCATCGTAACGAGTAAGGATATTTGAATCGGGGATTTGTTTTGCGGCACTGGACAGACTCAGCTACCTCGATCTACTCATTTAGTAAACAAGCTAAAGGCACCTGCTTTCAGTGGTACATGCTCTTTACTACTCACCCCTCTTCGTCACATGTCTGATGGCCTTACCTGAACTTTTGTCAATATGTTTTACTACACAGACAGGATCTGCGGCTGGTCCATACTGAAGCATGCATATGTCGACATTTTGCACGAACAGTTCCACTGGTTACTGAAGGCAATATGCCTGTGTCGGAAACAAAATCAGTCAAGTTTCGGATTAGAGCGTACATGACTTGTGTTAGAACAGACAGATTATGGGGTCAGGACTACAGGCAGGCCCTGACCCTGAAACCTTGTAGCTACCCTTTCGCCACATACATGACTGTACAGGTCACCGCCACTCGCTGGATCACGAGATGTATTTTTTTCCTTGCACTCACAAATCACGCTACAATCGTGACTAACTTGACTACACAGCTCACAGTCAAGCCCTTCATCCCAAGACCTCGTTTTTTTTCCTAATAGTACAAACCACGATACACATCCGATGTCGACTGTCTACCGTATGATACGGTAGCAAAAAGTCATGTGCTGACACCCACACACACGCAAACGTCCTACAAATGGGATGCCAGCACAGCAACACGACACAACTCAACAGAGCTTCGCACGTCGCCCAGCTCGGAGCAGAGCCGCTCAGGATTTTTACGGCGTTTCACTCACGGATATCCAGGACTACGTGTGGCTGTTACAACAGCGAAGAAGACACGAAACCTGCATCCGGATTTACAACAGGATTTATCAAACTGTACCTGCAAAACGATAAGTCCCTTGTTTGCATATATATCTATTGTAATAATTTTACTCAACAAGCGGACAGTGTTAGTGCTCCCCGTTTTCTCGTTCGTACAACTAGTTTTCGGGTTCCGTTAGAGCATTAACAACCTAACGAGGTTAGGTATCTTATTTCCAAAGAGAGGCCGTCTAAGAAAATGTCCTCGTGAGAGAAAGAGGACTCCTTAGGTGGAAAGACTTTCCCACAAACAAAATTCCCTGAGTCCTGAGTGAAACTATGATGGGTTAGTGAGGATATGTTGGACAAGTATTTGCGCTGTTAGTAGCGAGCTAGTAGTGTATCTTGTATCTTGCACACAGTGGTCTGCCTTTTGCTCTCGGATTTACTTGCTACAATGGACTTTTGCAATGGACTCTCGCGCAGTGCCACTTGCGGTTCCCTCTGTGCTTAGTATGCAACACTGGTGGGAGCTAAGTCGAGAGAAAGAAAAGGATAGGGGATTTCGAAAGCATCAGCACGAAAACAACTAAACAGTTGAAATTCGCGGTGGATAACCTAGTAGCCTTCCTCGCTCGTAGGAGACAGCTGAAGCTTGTATTCTTGGCTGGTAAGCCGGATACATACTGCACCCAGATGGGACTCTGTAGTTAGCCTTGGCATGATTTGCTTTGCTGTCTAGGATGGTAGTAATGGAAGGTCGCTTCAGGCACCAGCGTAAGCCGGACACACCAAGAGATATTGCTGCTTATCCATATGTCTACAAGTAGACAAATAAACAGCTAAGCACAATGGTGCATGTCTCGGTTTCTCTAGCAACCTGCACTGGTGTGAATTTGAGCGAAATTCATCCAGGCTTACGCTGTCTCTTTATCTAAGACGGTAGTCGGAAAAGCTCAGTTATGGCAATCAGTAATCTGATATCCTGAGATATCTAGGACCTTTCTGACAAAGTCAACTTGTTTCTTGGTATGGCATTGACGAACGCCGTGTGCCTCCCTAGCCCCAAAGTTTTCATCAACGAGGCCGTTACAAATCTAGCTTGCTTTGTCGTCACGTCTATCAGGTCCCAAGAATCCTTTGAGGCCTTCAAGTTCCAGCTGTCGCTCACAGATGTAGACTGACGAACTGGTAAATACCAGTTTTTGCTCCTCTATGTTGCCTGTCCCACGAGGCCAATATTATTGGCTTCCGAGCTTTCAGACTCTGTGCTGTTGCTTCTGCCAGTCCACCTCATTATATTTTGTTGTCTTGTCTTTACTCAAACCGGCACATTGGTCACCAACATCCTAGGTGGCTATTTCGAGACCATCGTCTCCATTCTGTCACTACGTGTTCATCGGAGATCGGTGTCCAGTACTTTTTCCATCCACTTGGTACGGAATGCTGTTCAAGGAGCAAATCTTACGCCAATGCGTGTGCCGCGCTTCACGGTCGTATGGGTTGACACGGAGACGCTTTTATTCAAACCACTAACTTGGGTTTTCTCCTACTTATTTCCAAATGAGAAAAATCGGCTTATCGAGTTTGGCAAAGTGCTATTTTAGCTCACAGTCGGACTGTCCAATCAAGAAACAGTGCACTACCCCACTGTAAAGGGAATGGTTGAACACTCCACCCGGGATTCAGTACGTGATAAGGGTGTTCTTGCAGTCTACGAACAGTTTAAGCTGTGCAGCCGCACTTGCCAATTTCCCAGCCAATCACTACAATATATGCAAGTAACAATATGATCACTGTAAACCTGAGAATATATACTTTGACCTGGTAGACCGGATTCCGTTCTGAAACATCCGATATTGTACAGCAAAGCCGATTTTTGGGCTGTTCAATGTTCACAAACACAGCTTCCATGACCACCTTTAGAATGAGATTGAAATAAGTCTGTGTAAGGACACAGTCCTATGTGTCACCTCTGTGAAGATTTGAAGTTGATCCACCGGTTTACACCTTTGATGTCATTCTGTCACGTAAGCCCGAACAGGACATAGTCATAGTCAGCAAGGGCTGCCCCTACCAGATCTTAGTTTGTCAGCAAGCCTTGGTGAAGTGTACAAAACGAGCGTACGGAGAGCGGTGATTTCCGGGGGACTTTTCTTACTGCTTCTTCGAAGTGGGTGTCAGGTGCACTATGCTGTGACTGGCATGGAAGTCCGCGGTCATGTTGACATCAAAAACCCTGTCCAATAGGACTCCCCAACTTCAGAGGACTGACTTCCGTGCACTTTTCAGGTGTGTCCTTGCTTCCCTTCTCACCACAATTTTTTTAGCATCTTTGAATTTTTATTGGACGCCCTTTTCGTACCAGATTAGGCGTTTCCGGTGGTCGGACCGCCATATTTGATAGGCAGCACGTTTTCCCCGGCCACGTTCCTACAGTTGCTGCATTTGCACTTCAGTCAGATGAAGGTTCGGTGATTTTCAGTTGTATTTGTATTGTATTTCACCTACTCGTAGGACTGTCCAGAAGCATGTTGGAGAACATGCAACATGCATCCACTAATTCTACGATTAACGTCTGATTCCCCTAGCCCTTCGGCATCTTGGTGCGTCGGTTTCAAAGAACCGTAAAATCATTGTGCTTTCACTGAAGTGAGGATTACTTAACATGTCTACCGCGTTTTCTCCAGCATATCTTCCTAACGCTGTGCACTTGCTGTGTCAAACAATTTCAAGCATCGGTCATTGATCAGGTGGCTGTCAATCTGTTTGCCTGAGCTTGGCAGTTTACTTGCAAACGTTGTCACCAAAGGCACGCAGTTAAAGAGAAAGTAAACAACGAAGCACGAACTGTTTCCTCGTTTGGTAACGAAACGTCTGCAATTGCGAAGCTCGGCGAACAGATAGATAGTCACCGGATCGACAAACGATGCTCGAAAGTGACACAGAAAGAAATATGCTGGGAAAAACGTGGTTGGCAGGTTAAGTTAAAGTACAATGATTTTACGGTTCATTAGGAGCGGCCAGCCAACTCTGGTGTACGAGGATGCTGAAACCCGATGGAACCAGATATCATTCGTGGAGTTCTCGGATAGCATGCTACCGCTTCGTTCTTTTTAAGACCTTTCAGATAGGACTAATCCCCTGAGTTCATTCAGGCTAATTTCGAATTTAACACCAAATTGGACTGCGTGAAAATCAGGCTTTGCTAAATGGAGATTCAAACTTACAAATACTGTAAGGCCAATACCAGTTCAAATGTCAGGCGGTCTTTGTGCATCACGTTCAGTCGTAGAATAGTAGAAATGACAGATATGGCTGACACTCACTTAAGCGCCTTGTTAGCATCCTCTTACTTTGCAAGGTGGTGGATAATTCTATACAACGGTAAAGCATCGGTGCTGAAAATAACGCTGTGATATCGATGATGATGATGATGTGCATTTCTATGGTCAAGTCGGAGGTACAACTGACAGAAACTGGGACACTTTGCCAGCTTGATAATCACGAAAGAGGGCAAAACCGGTAGTGTGTTTCCGAGGAGCTCGGATCAACCTCATACCCGTTGCTGTGTCAGGCACACATAGCTGTTTTGGCCGAGGAACACGTTCGAGCTGTCGTTGGTTCCTCTACATCAGCAGCGCAGCCACTGTCTCATCATCCATATTAACGACCAGCGTGCATGGCATCTCAACTAGCGTACACTCTGGGACGGTGGTCACAGTCGGACGATTGCAAATTCTATCCACCAAATTGATTTGCAACTGAGTGTATTCCTCGAACACAATACACTCCAGTTGTGACGGCACTCTCCCTAAAGATCCACTCCATCTTTCTGCACCGGCGCATCCCAGAAAGCGATTTTTCACTATATCGTCATACACTTTTGTCTTGCTCTCCGGCATCCGTCGCACAAGCCACCGTCCCTAGGCTCTGCACACAGTTCAAAGATGCACGGCTTAGTTGCAGTCGCTATACAGAAACCTTGATGTTTTCAGAAAATCAGCGGGGAGAAAACTGGCGACTGTATAGAAGAGTCACTCTCGCATATACTCATAACGAGTAATCATAGCGGTGAAGGTAAGCATACATTCTAATAGCAAAGAGATGTAGTAGGACCCCCCGGGTACCACCCTCACCGGATAGTTACGTCGTCAAGTTCCTTTCACTGACTTTGACCACCACACTCCCACAAAGTGAGGGCAATAATATCAACTCCTTACAGTGCTAACGCAGGAGGCTGCTTCGCAGAAAGTCACGCTTTTGGTTTGCTTGAAGCTACACAAGTCCTAGACACCTGACATTTCGTCTAGTTCAGTAAAATGACTTATGTCCTACTTAAAACAACAGAAAATGTTTGTGGGGTTTCTGTAATCTGCTTATGAAGAACGACTTTCAGAAAACAATAATTGCTTTGTTATTGTCCTATCACCACTTTCCAAAGCAATGGCAACTTAAAAATGCACCGATGTTCCTGTATTGAAACAGAATGAGATGATGACGAAAACGACCAGGAGGGCTGGAGAAGGAGTCGAAGCCATTGTAGGGATGCCCAGTAATCATGCGAAACTTTGCTTTTCAAGGTAATTTACCTCGTTTTCGAAACTAAGCAGAACCAACCACTTACTACCGTGTTCATTGAAACTACCTGTAGCAACTGAAATCTGACTTCTTTCTTCTGCACGTCTTCATGGAAGATTCTCCTCACATTTCTGTGAAAAATCGTTTCCCCGGGAGCCTCGTTTATGGACACCTTTTATTTACAGTAAACGATGTCTTTAGGACCATGCCAAACGTTATGCGCCTGAGAGTTATGGTCGGATTGCAGCCATCCACATCTTGAAGGCTACTGGGGTCAGACTTTCGCGGAGGAGGTTGTTTGAACCGAACTAGGTGATTGCAGCTTTAAGCTTGCTTATGCAAGTGACTGTCGGCTTTTTCCAGCAGAGCATGGAAAACGGGCAACTGTCGAACTCTTCTTATTGGCTCTTATCAAAAGGGCTTTTTTTGTTGAACTATCATTCTTATCAAGTTGTTTCCAAACCAAGTGATATTTTATTCCATTTTGTGGTCGCCGAGGGTGAAATTATGTCTAATAGGGCCGCTATCACAAGGCACCTGAGGCTAAAGCGAAGCGCATGTTGATACTTGTGAATCAGCGGACGCGCAAACCAAACTCAGAGCTAGCTAGCACTTGATTGGCTGCACGCATGTCAGTTCTTGTGTGACTCTTGCTGGTAGCCTTACCACACCGACTGAACTGAGCCAATCAAAGTCCAGTAAATGGACTGTCACTTAGTATGACAGGCGTAAGCGCGCCATTGCGCTACCCCTTTGTGGCTAGTTCGGAAACCTACCAACGCACAGTTTACAGACCAAGTAGCCAACCAGCGTTTCCGCTGACCGGTAGCAAGCGCAGCCGAAATGCGTGGTGTGTGGACTATCAGACTTAGGTCACACAAAAACCTAAATCACCAGGACTTTCCTATCTCCCCTGGGCCTTGCGTACCCGGGACCACTGAGGATACAGGTTCTCTGCCACATGCAGCTTGACATGTTGCCGTCTGCAGTAGACAACACCCAGTTAAAAGAAACAGCATTGCGTTGTTTGCTCGAAATGTCACAACAGCTGAGTCGTTCCGCAACCGATGTGTTATGGGATGGTATCCGTACACCAAGTGATACTGCACGAATCCAAACAGGAAGGCGAGGCGCTCGCGAGGACAGCGTACAATGTGATCCCCTTTTCCAAAATCTATCTAACCAAAATGTATCACAACCTGAGAGGCTATCGAGCAGTACATGTCACGCAGTAACGACATGGGAGCGGGCGGAGTTATTTGGTAGACAGTATATTGGAACGAATTTCTCCTCACCTCAATCAAAAGGACATGCGAACCTCACACCAGGTAAGTTTTTCAATGCTAAGTGAGCTCTGTATCGTCCCTTATTAATGTCTGGGTAATGGCCTTTAGCCAAACCAGGGAGGCTACGTCCCATCAGATACCTTTGTGTACGTAAGTGGTTGCTCGAACCTGTATGTTCGGTCCCGGTCGATGGTATGTGATCTAAATGAATTTCAGATTTCCTCGTTAAGCTTCTGCGATACAGTTTTCGACTGTTTCCATCGAGTATTATGAGATATACCACGCAAACTACTGGAGACGACGTGATGGTATCATGGGTGGCTAATGGCTAATGAGACGGAAGAAGCATAAAGGGAACGACTGGTTCCTCGTGACCATTCTGTGAAGTCGTTCCACGTTCCAGACGTTGCTGCTGCTCCTGTCCACATTTCCCTCCCAGACAGGTTTACAAATGTGTAAGATTGCATCTAGTTTTATGCCGGTCGTATCTGTCGAATTTGGACAAGACTCAGATAAAACAGAAATTGCCTCGTTCACATGTACGAACAGGGGATCGTAGGGACAAATGAATGTCTCCGCATCTTACTCATCACAATAATCAAAATAACATTACATATGGGTATTGTTTCCTTTAGACAGCGCTTCAAAATGTGCACAGATAGTCAGACCGTAGGTAGCTTGACTGAGAGGACACTTTTATATCAGATTTTTTAAGGGGAACCGCTTTCTGAATAAGGATACCGCTGGAGGTATTTGGATATCATTCGCTAATTTCATGCAATTTGGTTTAAAGCAGAACGTAAGGTTGTCGAAAACTCGGAAACTGCGCCTACCTGATTAGCCTCAAGAAGGGCGAAACTGGTCGTGGGATGTCGACGAATTTTCATCAACCTTACGAGTAGTGCATTACAAATATACATTTATCGCAGTATCTCGAATATCGTAACGACTGAAACGCGAGGCGGCCTGGTGCAGCACATTCAGTTGCCTGAGAACATCACAAACGAGAGATTCAGCTGGGTTCCAGGTCAGTCTCTCGAAAAACCAAATTAGTTTGCAAATGAGTGTAGTTGTGTAGTACTATATGACAAACCACTCCATCACTACTTGACTGACATCGTCCCAACGAAAATTGCCTAGCCCCATTGAAAACTACAGAATGTTTTCCCATTTATTCGCAGATTACTACGCGCACTAACATCTGGTTAGGTATGACAACGTTTCTCAAAATTACCCCATACTACCACAATCTTTGGTCAAGCTAAATCAGGTTATGAGCAGTGAATTTCCCTGTTGTTGTGATAGAGTAGTATCACTTTCAATATCATCAGTAGCCTTCGCCCACCAATCGACAGACATGTCTAGATCAATGAGGAAATTTCGTATATAAGCCATTCCTATCCTATGTGGATCTTTTACAGATAAGCCCCGCCAAAAAGTTAACCCCTGCCACCCAAAATAGATTAGAAAAAAGAGGACATGAAATTTGCACTTTTAGTTTTTATTGAAGAGGGTGAAATTGGGACATGTCATAAATAATTTGTATGAAAAGGTCCGTTTTTCGGTACCTTTGCCTCCAAACCAACTCACACCAGTAGCTGTCCGCTAAGGATCGGTGTGTGCCGCATTGGTTTTTACTCTGCATCTTGTAGACGTGCCAAAGAGTTTCGATGGTTTGTGTGTGAGCTCCAGTCGTTGGGTCCACAAAGTTTTCAGTATGATTAACCGTTTCATGAGTATACTTCATGTCAGTCATCGTTTTACTTCCTTGGTATGATACCCACATATCGGAGATGATGATTGAGCTGGGAACGATGCAGGCCTGGATTGTGCCCATCAAAGTGGCCGCAGTTCGATCTGGCATTGCATACATGAACATCTCTTTAGTTTCCCGGCAGATCCCTCCGAAAATCCACTGCTGGGGAAGGATCGCTCCAGCCAAGTTTCCTTTCGAAGACCGATTTCTTGCCGATACTATCGCATTACACCTCCACCTATCAGAAGCGGCTGAAAGTGTCATTTGGTGGCTTTGTTGCATAAACGTTGCTTGTGGATCACTCCGTGACTTTGCAAGAAGACGTATTACCGTCCCTTCGTCATGAACGAGAATTGAAAGCGTCAGAAAGTTCATTTAAGTTTTTAAGTCCGAACGGAGAAAATTTTTTCACAAAATGAGCCTAGATGGGAATGGGGATTTGTTCTCATCAAAAATAGGTCAAGATTGTGTGCGTACGTTAAGTTGGAGCTGGCAAAAAGTGGTGGGACTTAACTTTTCGCACATGCACTTTTTGCATTGGTGGCAAGAACTTATCTGGAAAAGATCCCTGTTTATTCTAGAGGGTGATATTGTCTCAGGAAGGATCGCGACTTAAAAAGCTGCTTCTAACTGAAATTGCCTCCTCGAAGAACCTCTTCTTGGGGAGCCATTATTTTCTATAGGAACAGCAAAAGACTGAAGTACGGAGAGTATGCATCAATTGGGCCTGTTCCGAAGAGTTTTGATCTCTAACTGAAATTGCCTCTTCGAAGAACCTCTTCTTGGTGAGCCATTATTTTCTATAGGAAAAGCAAAAGACTGAAGTACGGAGAGTATGCGTCAATTGGGCCTGTTCCGAAGAGTTTTGATAATTGCGATTACTATTCAGTCGTGTAAGTTGGTGATTTGACCTACTCTCATCACCACAGACCACACATTACTGAACATCGTGTGCTCCATGTGAGTGAGAGCCTAGATTGCATATCTGGTAGGTTCGGGTTCAATAAAGGTTGTCCGAGATATTCACATCTTGAGTTTTTCAGTAACCCCCCAATAAACTGCAATCTCCAGACTAGTGTTTCTGACCCCAGAGAGCTGCTTACACTGGATTTGCGATTACGATAAATCGAATGCAATATAGACCCAATGTGTTGTCATGACATATAACTCAGTTCTCGGTGTGAAACGAGCCCCCACACTGCCCGAGCTGGGCTGCTACATACGCACGATCAATTTTCCCGTCTGATGGCCTGATGGAATCGATGTCGGAACCGACAACTACTCAGCGATTTTTTTCACGTGTTCCTACACTGGTCACGTGATGCACACCGCAGCCAATGTGCTCACCGCAATCCCATTTCCTCTAACACCATCACCGAAGTGCGATCTGACTGGGTCGATTTTTCAGTGTGCATTCCCATGACCACAAATCCGCAACGGTAGCTCCGTCCAGGTTGACACACACCGTCTCACTTGCTTCAGTTTGGTGGTACTTGACTTTGTTGACTCTAAGACAATACAATTATCAACTCTATTGATACGAAACGAAGGGACCATTCAGAGCACATCTTACGGAACAGTTACAGGACAAGATCTTCAAAGATTCTCAAATCTCCTCACACTGCCAATACCACACAAGAGTCGGTTTTCAGCATCCCAATTAAACTAAATAAGATGGGAAACTTTCAAACATAGTAAAAACAAGAACAATTGGGGAGAATCAGAATACCAAATGATCGTGAGTGTACTGCACCGGTGGGACGGTGTACTGGCATTTGTGTTTATATCACTAGTCAAACCAGTCTTTTTAGCTGTTGACGAGCTTCCATGAGAGCCAAACTCGAGTCCGATCCTGCTGCACTTTAATGTGAGCAAACTGGAATAATTTCAAGAGTTACAAATGCTGCCAACCCCCGAGCTACCTACAGCTTATGTATCAACAATGTTTATGATGTGACAACCGCCTAGATCAATGAAACGGGACATTTCTATTCGCAGCGGTGGTTGTGTTCGATTCCTTGTCTCCGATCTGTTTGTTTGTATATGCGTCTCAAATACATATGCCATCGATCAGTGCCGTATTAGCTGCAGTGACCTGGAAACAGTGAACGAGTTCACCTGAAACCTTCGTTTATGATGTTCTTCAGCTGAATGAACTGCACATTCAGTGTTGCCTCCGTCTCATGTTTCAATTGGTACGATATTTCAGAGATCGCACGTTCTACAAGTAACAGATTACTCATATGGTTGCTGAAGCCTGACCGACAACCCACTATGGGTTTTGCCCTACTTGGAACTCATTAGGTACGCATAGACATTGTGTAATAAACTCAAAAGAAAATCGTAAACAAGAGACTCAGTTGGGGTTCAGTTCAGTTTCCCTTCAAAACTAAATTAGTATGCAAATGAGTGTAATTGGTGGATCGCGTCCGATTATTGTTCAACTACGAAAAAAATTTGACGGAAACTCGGGGACTGCGTCTACCTAATGAGCCCCAAGAAGGGAGGAACCAGCTATGGGCTGTTGAATGGTTGAATGGTTGGTTCAGATAACTGTTCGTCGCATCAGTTCAATCATCATCGAGTTTTGGTGACATGCTCATGCACGAATCTCTTAGTTGGCTGCGTTGTTCTCCCAGTCAGGTTCAACAATAGACCTCCGACTAGAGCGTGGAAGCAGTGAGATGGTCGGACAAATTACTTCAGGTGAAACAGAATAACAGTATCAGCTATTCTATAGAGGAGAAGTATCAGCTATGGGAACGCTGGCAACGGACATTTGTAGAACAGGGCAGAATAGACAGGCAGTATCAGCTATGGGAACGCTGGCAATGGACATTTGTAGAACAGGGCAGAATAGACATAACGAATTAGCGCTGACGTTTGAATAACCGATGGCCGAAGATACGGATCTTTCAAGGCCGCCAAGTTGGAATTTACCTTCTCTACTTTGGTATTCGTAGAACAAAAGCAACCTACTTCCCTGATCACAATGTGGTAAATTGAGAGGAATCTGTTGTGGATGTCGGCGCAACTTCACTGTTTGTGCAGTAACAGATCAATTGGTATTTTGTGCTAGATTAACGTATTTGAATTCATAACATCCACAAGGGCATCGCGGAAGATGAACGATCTATGGATGCTTGAACCGGGATTGCGACACGATTAAACTAACTCACAGACAAACCATTCAGTTCTTGCATCCCTCCTTATCAGAATAACCAGCAATCTGTCGTGGCCTAATAATACCAAAGATCTCTTTCTCCATCAGGCGCATATGTATAAACCTTATATTGAAGTTGTACAACCACTCAGCTCTTTATAAGAACAGATCATAAATAACTTCCTATGAAGTGACCTAAATATGTGCCTGTATCTTGAATCGGGTGATCTTTGCTTGTCTCGTTACGGTGATGACGATCTTGACACAGTGGTGCGATAACACGGAGTATCAATATCTTTCTAACCTACTGTCTACTGCACTAATCCACACCCTGTCAAGTTCTAGTAACTTGTAAATTTCTCAGCAAGTCATCTTTTTTGTACTCTTAACCAGACAATCAGCTCCTTAGAACATTGACAGTCAGAATGCCATTTTGTCGCTTCTTTCATGGAACGGAATCATCACTTTGAGAACTAGAAATTGTGTTGCGTTTTGGAGGGGACTGATTCCCTCAACTGGTTATTGCCATGACACCAAAACTGTCTCCTCTACAGATATACTTACAATCTTATGGTTAATTTACAGAGTGTAATTACAAAGTGTACACATTACACTTGGTTCTTATGCAACGGGTAGGAATAAGAATCCCTCTACGAATCATTTAGGTCGCCTGTTATATATGTACCTGTGCATATATGGTTAGCACTTACACATCGTGACAAAAGTCCAAGTCAGGTAAATCACAATTAACTTTGGTTACGTATACTTGTTCGTTTTTCTAGCAATTCCCGACGATTTTCTGGCATCTATTTCTACGGATATAGAGGAGGCTGTGTATATGCCATGACTGCAATCCTCTCTTTGCCACGGCCTTATATTTGCTTTTGAGTTTGGAGGATGCGCAATCTTGCAGGTGTATCGGATGTTGATTCCGACACCAAGTTCCCTCGACCCTTTAATGGTTGATGGGGTGACCGTGGATCTGGCCACAATCGATGCGACATCATCAATGCACTGTTGGGTGAATGGTAGGAGCTGTCTTCTTGGCGGAGCCCTGAATCCTGCAGGCTGTGTAGCAGTGATTTGATGAAGAAAACTTTCCGTTCAATCCTAAGTTCGAAGTAAAATATTCGTCCATTTAGTTGACCTCGTCTGTTTGAGATTAATAGGGGCTACCAGTCTGCAGGGCTCTTGAATAGGCTTTATGGTCAACTATGCTATCCGCGCCGTAACATCACCCTCCATCAACCCAAGTTTCCATCGGTGTAGAGTGACCAAAACTATCAAGCGAGGCGAGCCAAGTTTTTTTTCGGTCACCGCATCTGGAAATCTATCAAGTAATTTGGTTGAGAACCACTTTCTTCCAGATATCACTGGTTCCGAGTGAGAGATGTATTGAACACTGACAAGCAAATTCACCGGCAGGATTAATTTGGTGCATTGAACAGGAAATTTTTGGAGATGTGGAACGACTGGAACTTGTATCTAGCATGCAGATCCCGGTGGATTAACCAAAAAAAGCAGTCAGCTGTAGCACCCGTTCGGTGCCTAGCTGCCATGCCATGCGAAGGAAGCACGAGGGCTGGGATACCGCCAGGTTGCCCAAGCCTAAACAGGGGAAGTCGAGAGGCAGAGGTCGGGCTCGAACCATAGACCCTTCGGTCAGTAAATTCGCCCTCTAACCACTTGAGCCATCTCGCCCCCTTCCTGTGAATTATATGTCTTTCGACATCCGGAAAAGGCGCAATTCTAGAAGCAACTTACTTCCTTATCAACGTAAGCAAAAGTTGTCGCCATACCTCTGACCACGGCTTCTTAAATACCCCTGAAGAAGTGGTCCACCTAAACTTCGAAGACTCGTCATCATCACAGACAGCAATACATCACTTGTTGGACAGACGGTATATTGGACAGAAATGTGTTTTGAACATGTCTTCATGCCCAGTCCCATACTAAATGGGCCACCATGTGGCTTCAGGACATTGGGGATTATCCCACTCATCCTTACATCTTTGTGCGAAAGCCACGTCGATATCGCCTGTGGATGGACGCAGTGCACTTATCCGCCGTTAAGACAGCGTTTTTCTCCGGCTGTTACAGCTAAATCGATTAAAACTATCAAGCTGGAAATGAGGTTCTCATAAATTTGCGCGTTTTGTTTACACTGCATTCCTACCAACCGTCATTAACGAGGATGATATCACCACTTCAGCTGTTTGATCCACTGTTATCAGCTGTTATTCTCATTTATCCTATGGAAACCCACTTCATATCGGTTGTAAAGAATTACGAGCGGTTTCTTTGTACCAGGATGCAACTTGTCATGATCATCCTTTTAGATTGTTTTTCGTAAAACAGCGATGCCATTTCAGTGAATGCCCTGGGATTTTTTACCTGATTCATTTATGACTGATCATTTGTGACCTGGTTGCGCGATACCCCTGACTGGACCGTATCTCAGCTGAAACATGTGATGTTGAGGACCGAAACTGAAGTAAAACCATTTGCAAATCAATTTGGATTTCACGGGAGACTCAATTGAATCTCTCGTTTATGATGTCGAAGAGTTTTCAGCAACCTTGTGAGTAGTTTCCTTTATGAAGTAAAACCACCTGAACTGGAGAATTTTTTGCCATTGCGATCTATCTTAATTACCTTTCCATTCCTTTGTTCAATTTACTCACGAAAGATGTATGATGTGGACTCAGATCAGCACAAAAAGAATCAACCATGTTACTCATAAACATACAAGAGAATCGGTTATTTCACCAAAGTAAGCTGTGCATAGCTGGATAACATTTCGCCGCAAAATGACTAAGCCTTAGCGTTTCGGTCTCCTTAGCCCTGAGTTCCCGAATTGAAGTCAGATGCACAGTCTCGTTGTTAGCTCAGTGGATCAAATACATGTTATGTTCCCGCTCTTTCTTTAGACTAATTTATCGGTTAGGCTTTTGTCAAGACACCAAACAAATATCGAAAGCGACGGTGACTAGACCCTTTTATGTGATATTATAAACGATTTTGGCTCCATCCGGTTAGCTTCAAAGTTTGTTTCCGCAACGAATACCTGCTCTGCTGGTCCACCAGAAGTGGATTTCAATCAGCCCATCCTCTGTTATAGAGCTGCAGCGTTTCAGTAAGTTGAAAATTCTAGGCAGCGTAACGCGACACATCATCACAAACACAGTACCCTGGCAACATGAATTCGCTCCGTTCCTTTGCTCCCGCCACCCGCTAATTTTGATTAGGACAGCAGATTGGGAACACCCAGAACCCATGCATCATTTGGTGGGTGCGTCTTTTGTCATCTTCGTAAAACCAAAACGCATAGAAACCAGACCGATTACACATTGCGTTGTGTTGCAAAAGTGTGTGAGGTGGTTTGGACGTAAGACACCAGGCAAATTTGATGTCCCCAGTCACCGTGCACGTGGACATGTTGCAGCCGTTCGACTTGCTTCGATGACTTGTGTGTGTGTAGGGTTGTATCGCCGATTCGCAGACCATCAAGATCTGTTTAATTGTCAAGACAATCTCACCCAACCAACCAGGTAAACGCCACTTTACAAACACGGCAGAAAATGTGTAAACACTTTGAAAACTTTTAAACCGTTGCGGTTCTTTTGAAGTCGATCACATCACGTGGAATGACCAAAAGAATGGAGCGACACCGCGGACTACGTTGATTAGTCCCACTTTTCGAAGCTTGAAAATCCTAACAGCGAGTTAATTAGTTGGCGGATGAAAGCCGATGGTTATTTTTAAAGTGACACACGGCATCGATTCATGAGGGTTCTACGTTCTGGCAAGAGGACAATATATGTCTGGTCCAAAGTACAACCGTTCCCTGCTTCACTCAAGGGTTTGGAATCACGTGCTCACATTTGTTTTTTCCAAGCTCTCCCTGAAGACTACTTGGACAGCTAGAGTAGTAATGTGCTTCACTTAGATGAAGTTAACAAAGAAGACGCTATATATTTTCATAAAGGAAACTACTCGCAAGGTTGCTGAAGTCTCTCGTGAAAACTAAATTGAATTGCAAATGAGTATTTCTTGAAAACAGTGCAATTTGGGTTCATGTAGATCATAAGGTTGACGGGAACTCGGGGACTGCGCCTACCTGATGAGCCCCAAGAAGGGCGAAGCCGGTCATGGGCTGTCGAAGAGTTTTCAGCAACCTTGTGAGTAGTTTCCTTTATGAAAATATACTGCGATATCTCGAATGTTGTGCCAACTAACTCATGAGGCGGCCCGTGTGCAGTACATTCAGCTGGAGGACATCATAAACGAGAGATTCAATTGAGTCTCTCGCGAAAACCAAATTGATTTGCAGATGAGTGTATTTCTCGAAAAGAAGACGCTATTTTTATAAAATCTGAGTGCATTGACAGCGCTTGCTTCGGTAATTTACATTGATGCTTTTATTAGGTGGTTCGGAATGAGGCCATGTTCGATGTTCGGGTAACAGTTTTTATAATCAAGTTTAGAAGACTTACTCGCAGGGGCAGCCAGAGGTTATGCTTTGCCTTTTTTAACGATGCGCGATATGTAGACTGAACAAGCGCTTATGCATTCAATGTTTTATCAAGGTCAACAGCAGTCTTAAAAGAGTACTTGGTAGATGTTTTAAATGGTCTCACTCAACCAACCCCACGACAAACCAGAGTGATGCGGACAGCTCAGTGTGCATGCTAACCACGGAATAGAGGGTGCTCTCTCTGCGGAGCCTTATGAACATTTGGTTGATGAACGGCGTTAGAAACCACTCTGCTGTGGCATGCCCACCATTTTTATCCTACCCCCGACTGCGGTGTTCACCGTCCGAAAGGACTTGAACTCGTTGCCACACTGGCTTTCTGCCTTCTACTTTGCTCAAGAAAGAACTAAGATTGTCACCTCATACAAACAACGAAATTGGATAAAGCTTGCGTTGAAATTCCTCATCAGTTGCAGCCACATGCGATTCACTGCATGACATTATTGTATTACAATTCACATTCGCATTGGCTTGCCTAAATCCACAGTAAAGGAAGGAGCACGTTTATTCGACAAGCAAGTTTTGAATGGCAATGCTCTAGAAAGGAGAAGTCCTCACATGAACAAAATACACTCATTTGCAAACAAATTTGGTTTTGCGAGAGACTCACCTGGAACCCAGCTGAACCCCTGTTTGTGATGTTTCCAGGCAAGTGAATGTGCTGCACCAGGCCGCCTCATGGTTCAGTTGCTACGACACAAATGATTGTATTTAGCTAATTTCGTGCAATTTGGTTTCAAGTAGAACCTGATGTTGACGAAAACTCGGGGACTGCGCCTACTTGATGAGCCTCAAGAAGGGCTGTCAAAGATTTTTCAGCAACTTTATGAGTAGTGCAATACGAAAATCCGCACATCTTAAACGGTCATTTTAGTTCAATGGACCGCCAGCATGTATCCAACCGCAAAAGGTGCGTTTCTGCTTTCGGGATAGAGGGTTACTTCTCATTAGAGCTCAAGATAGCTCATTGGCTAAGACGCGAACGTCTGACCTGAAAACCCATGGTTTGAATCCAACCTCGCCATCCCGACTGCTCTTTTCTGGGCTTGGGTAACCCGACAATACCCACGCCTTCGTATTCCCTTCGGGTGGCATGACAGCTGTGCACCCAAGGGATGTTACAGCTGAACTTTATTAGAAGTCAGAACATCCAAGGAACCATCGCTCATTGCTGTCAATATGGCTAATGAGATTAGTGATAGGCAGAATCACATGTAAGCCACATCAGGACACTAATAAATTACGGTCCCACATGTTTACCTCTTACAGGGCAACCTCTGACATTGAGGTTTGATGGAAACCACCAACTACCATAGTAAAAACCAAGTGATAACTGGCCGTATTATTTATCTCATTTTGTGGTCCGATGTCATGGATGGTGCAGGACTTGTGACCACTCAGTTTGAGACAGTTTCACTTATTGCTCGTTTATGCTTGACTGTATATCACCCTACCGAATTCTACCTGTAGTTCGCCCACCGTGAGAGTAAATAGAAGTACATGGGTATCGAGAGTAAAAGGATGAGGGAGTCTGAGGGGATTGATGTTACCGGAAGAACATTTATAGAAGTTAAATCGCACACAAACCGCTATCTATTGATGAAGGTAAACGGCGCATTACCACCGAGCAGGAAGTCACACTTCAGGATTCGCTAACACCAATTCATCCAAATGTGGTCTTGAGTGCGCTAAGCATTGGTTTGCTAGGCGACATAACAGAGGCATCGCTGCATCTGGAAATCGATTACTGTCCCCCTACTGTCCCACATTTCGCACCACTGTTTGTTTTATTGACAAAACTTTGAAGGGCACATGAACGTAGCGTCGTCGTTCGCTTATTTTTTTTATACACAGACGTGTTTTTGTTTGTTGAGCTGCTGTACGCAGCTAATAGCTACTCGTTACGTTGACTGGTAAGTGGAGTGGTTCCTGATATCCGATCGATCACTGGTAGTTGGCGCATGTTAACAAAATAATTGTGTTTCAAGTAGAACATAGGGTTGACGGAAACTCGGAGACTGCGCCTATCTGATGAGCCTCAATATGGGCGAAACCGGTCGTGGGGTGTTGAAGAATTTTCAATAGCCTTATGAGTAGTGCGCTATGTGTTAAATTCTCTTCTTTAAATGATGTAATGATGGGACTGTCTATATGTAAACCTCACTCTCATCCGCAGGGCCACCACAGCTGTCGCCACAAAAGGTTCCAGCTTATCCGACTGTCCTTACACCCCAACAGCCATCAAACCCAGTCGTCACCGATATGCCATTTTCTTGGGTATCTTCTTGCTCCACGAATGAGGCTGTGAATCCGTACTACTTCTCCATCTTATTCGCTTGGCTCCGAGCATTTACCTCCGGTACAGCTTTCTATCTGGGTAATTCCATTCCTCAAGTGATGTCACCCGGAGAACAGATTAGACAACCCCCAAATTTGACAGCAGCGCAAGTTCAACCTTCTTCGCCACCGAATTATCAACGGCAAAAATCTTGTAATCCTGGAGATCTAGCATCGAGGTATAATTTACTAAAGACCAAATTGCAAGAGTCCGTCACAGCATCATCTCAACCCAGTGCTTTTCAAAGCGCATCCCCAGTAGAAGTGCAAACCACAAGATCCGCCCAACCAACCGGTGTTCATCTACAGCCAGGCCAGAGCAAGGCCACACGTCACAACGGGACTTATCCTATACATATGAATCACAAACTTCCTCCAACCTCAACAGTTCCTCAGTTCACCCGGAGCCCATTTGATGAATCGCTGGAGCTGTTTCATCAACAACTATCTGCAAAACTTCCGGAATCCAGGAAAGCCTTACATTTAGATGCCTCCAGTGATCACTTGCTGCGATTGTTTGCCACAGTGGATGAGACCACCAGCCCGGAAAATTACTCGTACCCAAAACCCACTGTCTTACAGTCCGCGGTCAAATGGAACCCAGAACACGTAGAAACTGTCACCACGACCAAGACAAAAGGTAGGTATGGTTGGTAATGAGAACCCCTGATATCGGATAAACTTATCCTGGTGTTTTAATGGTTTGTTCGGGCAACTAAGATATCCCCATTTCAGAGGTTTCTTGCTAAGGACTTCTATCGTCTAGATTAGCTGTTCTCAAACTTTTACCTCACCCCACAAACGTGAGCATCACTGCAATCAGTATAGGAACACTAAAACACTGGCACCTCTCGGGAACGATCTGTTCGAGAAACGGAAACACCTCAGACGTGGAGCAGTAGCCCTTCCCCCCCCCCGAAGTAGTCCGTCCTGGTTTGGGACTACTGTACATCGAACACATGACTAATGCCGCGGGTGTGTTTCGATGGGCGGACGGACGTCCTCCTATCAACAGGAGGATGATAAATAGCCAGAAAAAACCGAGATCATCAAGCCTATCGCGCTAAGAAGTTCTTTCGCACTAGATGCCGTTTTGAAAACGCAGAGTAGAGATTGGACCTTCCCCAAAATCCATTAGGCGTTCACAAGGTTGTTTTTGTGGTCAAAAGTATCATTTTGGATTCATTCGGTTTCTTCGTGGTATTCGTGATTATATTTTCTCGTCCTTGGCTAATATCATTCCTAATGATTGCATATTTTCAAACTAGGTTGCCTGCTCCAGATGGAGAACAATACTAATGAAACTTAAGTAGGACGGAATCAGTCGTGGTAGCCGAAGGGACTTCAGAAACCTTGAAGGTGGTGTGCTCTGTAACGCATAATCTCGAATATCGCATCACCTGTAACTTGAAGTGGCCTTTGTGCAGCACATTCAGTTGCAGGGTATCATAAGCGAGTGATTCAATTAGACTTAATTTAGGCCTCCCGTCAGAACCGAATTGGTGAGCAAATGAGAGTACTTCGCGGGTTTCGTAGCGCTGAACAGGCGTAGACTCTTACAGTCGAAAACCGTGACCCACTGTTCCACTGCAGTAATTGCAGATGCATTCGAATGGTGCCTTGCACAATTAGGTGCTGACAGCTGTCTAGATGGTTCACACATGACGGATCGATAGGCATTTTGAAGAACGGAACAGCCACGCTGGTTGGTCACAAACATCCCCGGCAGTCATCGAAAACTCTGCCCGTTTTGCAGAATGTACGCATGAAGTAGACAATTATTGGTTGTACACTCACGCTCACACCAGGACCTGTCCCAGTTAATGTCCGTTAGCTGTAAGAATTTTTTGACCGAAAATTTTATGAAAAAACTGAAAAATACTTTAATTCGAAATTAGCGGTGCGTACTGCACGACTAGTTCTCAAACTCACCATTTTTATCAATGTAAATGTATCAGTGTAAATGTATCGTTACTATTCGCTTACTCTTCAATTACATTCCCTATAGTTCTCCCCTTTCTCATTTGTGCATCCCTCACGTCCTTCATACTACCTAAAGCTTCTCCCCTAGTCATCATCAGTAAAATGGAAATCTGTTTCTCCCCTTGGAGAGAAATATGGTGAATGTAATTGAAGAGTAACTAAAGAGCAATGATACATTCTGTGAATGGGTTCGGACCGGGGAGCAATGAGCTTTTCGACAGCATAGTTCCAAACCAGCTATCTTTTAAACTACTACGGTACACCGGCTAAACGTAAAAGATGAAAGAGAAAATAAGCCCTCTGGATGCATCGGAGATAACCTTAAACCCATCCAGTGAGAGTTGTTGTGACAATATGTGAACTACCAACAACTCTGTTCAAGGAGAAAACAGTCATCAAGTGCTTCCACTCTTTTTACCTCAACCGAACAGGATCAGTATTCTAACTATTCACGAACCCTCGAACTCTTGTTCTTCATGAGCCATAGGAGATGGGCCAAGCAGGCAATCAAGATATGAATGAGCAAGAATGAACCTCTTTACAGCGACCACCAATGGGACTGATCTAAAACATTCCCTCCAAATGAATGTGGCACAATGTCACCCATACATTTAGTCATTAGCAAATCTGGAAGTTTTTAGTACGAACATGGAATTCGGTACATAACAATAACTGGAAGAATTTCGCAGAACCAAGCAAAATTGTGTACAATGCAGAAAGCCTCGTTTTAATGAAGCATGTCATATAAAGAATGGTTTTTCACGGACCGCTGATATAAGTGTTCCTTCCCTATCCAGTCCTCCCAGTAGATAAGACAACCTGCTTTATGAGGGCATCTTTACTTATTAACGCTGTCGAAAACTCTTCCATGACCGGTTTCGCCTTTCCATTTCGGGCTCATTAGATGGACGCAATCTCCAAGTTTCTGTCAACCTTACGTGAACCCAAATTAGCCGGAGTTCGCCAAATACTCTCAATTGCTTACAAATTTGGTGTTGAAATTGAGTTGAAGAAAATCAGTACAAACGAGAGATTGGGAGGCGAGTCTCCCGTCAGAAATTCTTTGCATTATTGTTGATTAAAATCAGCGATTTTGAAATAAGAGCGTGTTGCTGCTTGTTTCCACGCACACAAAAAAACTTGCCAGTGTCAGAATTTTCGCACAAGTTATGACAGCTGAGATTATCCCTTTTCCATTCTACTTATCGTGTTAAGCGTTTAGCATACACGACAGTTTGACCTCCCAGGCCAAATATCAAAAGTTTCTTTCTACTTCATAGGATTCGATTTCAAACATCTGGCCAGATCTTGCTTGGAATCAGAAGACAGGCAGACCGACTTGGATAACAGGATCTCTGTCGAATGGACTCGTGCGAATGATCTAGTTTCAAGCAAACCCGCCCGTGGTGGAACCCCTGCAAAGTTAGTAACTTGCATTCTGCTTATCTAACTTATTTCTGGTGTTTGACAGGAACTGTCTCAAATGTTTTGACAAAGGGGATTCCCTACTGAGATTTGCGCGATGTAGCCTGCGCGTCAGACTCAGATGACTGACACTTCGCTAATTAACTCAGTTTTTTATACTTTATTCACTAATGTATTCAACCGTTGAATCAGCGGTGCACGGGTGATCCAACGCATGAGTGACGCAGTACTGTGCTCAGATGGTTAGTTTTTTCCGTCGGGGCTTGAAAACACTGACATCTGTGGAATAACAGGTCTACATCGGTGGTAGAGGCTATCTCCTGTGAGTATCAGTTTACAGATCAAAATTCTGGATTTGAAACGAGCCACCAGATAGCCCATCATAAGTTTCACCTGCTTGAATCTCTCAGTAGGACTGACAACACACAGTCCTAGAACTAGCTCAAGGCCAATACTCCGGTCCGATTGCATCAAATTTACACTAATCCGTGGGATAAGTGGATGGCTTGACGATCCGCTTAGTGTAGGCCACTGGTAGCATGATCTGTCCTATGCCGGGGTCCACTGACAACGTCTGTTGTGACAAGCGCGCGCCATTCGCTGCAGAAAAGTACAACATAACATTCACCAGTTGGCAGGCCAACCTGTTTATCACAGTTGTTGAAATTTGATATCCAGAACAAGCACGTTCCTATGCATTGTTATGGTGTTGTGAAAGCCAATGGAATACCTTTCTGCTTGGCAAGGTTTTCGGTACCGACCAAATGAACACGGGAAATCAAGTCTATACAGAGAACGCCAGGGTTCAAGAGCAATACAATCAATCTAAGCATGACCAAATTGCCGTTTTGGGGTTATCTGTGCTTCAGAAAATGCGAACAAGGCACAATGAGGATTGGACGTATATATCTTTGTAATCTAGTGATTTCGAGTATGTTACAGGGCAACTACAAGGAAAAATAAGTGGTTTGCAATTCGTGTCAGTGCTTCCGACGGCTATTCACATCAGGATATCTTTTTTTTGTTTACAGAGTGAAGGTCAAGTGCGGAACAATAAAGGAAAAGAAGGAGGGGAAGCTTACTCAGAACCCCAGGAGAAGGTGAGCAAATTTTACCAAGTAGCCATTAATAAGATTAGAGGCGTTTACGTTTCAGACGACAGTTTGCGTTGGTCAGTGGCTGTTCACCAAATTGTTCCTCAGTGTATCATCGGGTGAAATTTTATCTCTCAAACATTTGAGCTCGTTTTTGTCAAATACTAGAGGTATCGATGAGGAAACAGTTCGATCGCCCCAGTGACTTGAGTAGGTTGCTTTTGTCAACAACTAAATACACAACTTAGCGTAATGTACAGGCTAGTTTTCACAACACAGAACTGTTCATCTGGAGCAGCAAATATGGCTCCAAATAGTCCGTAGAAAGTCCTTCCGTAGATCTATATCTCTTTCTGTTGAGCTACATCAGCTCTGAGTGACGTTCATCACATTTTACTTCGTATCTGGGACCATCGATATCCCTTGGCTTCACTAATAACTAATCAGGTGGTCATTGGTCTGTTCACTGAGTTTGGCGATAGCTTGAAAACGTCTCGTTACCAGTCGAGGAGACGACATTGTCCATCGGTGACGAACGAAAAGTCTCCAAGCTAATTATCAAACTCGACGGACAGATCAACACCCACCTCATCACTTACCAGTAAACGCATTTGATCTGCCAATATTTCCACATATTGCCAAGATCTTAAAGCTAGAAACAGCAACAAACGTACGTACCCGAAGTCCTCATTTTTCAACTTACAACGTACAACTAAGCTGAAAAATGGTTTATGTGTAGCGTACTCTAAAGGTGTCTATTTACTCGACTGCCACCGAAGCGTCAATGAATTCTGCTATTCTTAGTGAGATCGATGTGCCCTAATCTGTCGTCTGATGACTTTACCATGATGCTTTCTGAGCTTCCTCAAAGAAGTAGAAGGAACCCGGCAAGATGAACTCATCGATACTCTCTGTTTTATCCAAGCTGCTCAGTGTTCCCGTATGGGCGTCATTTTCCTCTACTGTACCTATCCAGGTAACGTGACCATGACATGAACTATCACGTGGTCATCACTGTCCCATGCGTGATGCATTTTCATTCGTAGTTTTCACGTCGCTCGAACGACTAGCGAACGTTCATTGGCCGATATCTACCTATTTCCAGTTACTGCTTCAGGAACTCAGCTCTACCGAAAACCGTTTGACTTTAAAAACATTACGGGCTCCAGTGCCTCTGAGGGGATCTAAATGCTCGACAGTCTAAGCTTCTCGGTTGCTCGTCACGAATAAGCCCATGGTACACGCTGTCACGACGGCAACAAAGGGCGTTTTCGTAATAGTTGCAGCCTCTTGATAAGTATTGAGGTCATTCTCAAGTGTATGCAATCAGTTTTTGCAGCGTCGGCTTCTAACCCTTGCATACGTCTTATGTTGGTTGCATGGGACAACAAATTTCCAGAATGGACACCTCGATATTTCTAATCCAGAGATTCTTTGCAAGAGAGCAATCCATTAGGAAACGCCAAATCTAAGCCTTCCTAAGGATGTCAGCAATATCCACTCCACACTTGTGTTTGTTATCAAACTGAACAGGAATTGGCTTGAACATGCTGGAGGTCACTCGGTGTACGATTTTTTCTTAAAGTTAGATGTCAACCTTGAAAGTTCCATCGTCTTGTGGCTGAACAGTAATGTGATAGATTTGAATTCCATGGGAAAACCTGACTTTTCGATGTCCATTGAGAAGCTTTTCAACAGTCCAGTAGATGGATGCCCGTTTGACAGCTTGATTAGTTGGAAGTCTCCTACTCTGTTTCTCATCTGAAAAACGATTCAGCTTAATCTTTATGGTTTTATGGTCCTACTGAAAAAGCAGCAGAAATTTCCTACTAACTTTGGAGAAACGTTCTTTTTTATGAGATCAAATCTTCAGGTTTTGACCGTTTCTGCGTCCATCAATAGCCGCGTTAATCAAAGGGGTTGCATCCGACTCGGTGGCCGATTGTACAAGGACATTCCCCACCCAAATTCCCAGCATTCGAAAGCAAAGTGAGACAAAACCGAGCCAACCTGTGCTGAATCGCCGGGAATTATCGTACATTCCTTTTGTTCTTACCATAGAGCATTAGCACTGCTAAACCCATAGAATTCGAAGCCCCAACAATTCGAATAGTAGTAAGTGGACATTGTATATTTGTAATTCTGTCGACGAATACTCTCTAGCGTGGAGGCATATGGGAAGCGTCGGTATAAACAACAGTTTCGGATTTTCGGACGAGACAAAAAACCCGAACGAATCGGCTAGCAGGTATTTTAAAGTCGTTCAGACACAAATAAACGCAATGAATAGCCGTGTCATGGTTGAAACGTCATTGACTTCCTAAAAACTTCAAGTGCTTGGTGGCGATAGGCAGCTTGGGAAAAGAAGGGGTGTCTTACCGGATGAAACATGAGTTGACTTGATGCAATACGTTCAGTTGAAGAATTTCATAAACACGAGGTTCAGCTGGACTTAGCTGGGTCTCCTGTTAATACCAGATTGGCGGGCGAGATGGCCCAAGTGGTTAGAGCGCGAATTCACTGACCGGAAGGTCCGTGGTTCGAACCTGACCTCTGCCTCTCGACTTTCCCTGTCTAGGCTTGGGAAACCTGGCAGTATCCCTCCTTCGGGTGGCATGGCAGTTAGGCACCGAAAGGGTGCTACAGCTGAATGATTTTTTTAAAATACCAGAATCGTGCACAAATGAGAGTATTCGTCGAAATCAAGAGTGCTGTTTGATCTGCTCCATTCAATGACAATTGATGTGGGAAGTAACTGAATTTCATTTTTATGGTCCTTTGAAACCGACAGAACACGAAAGCAGTACATATGTCGCTTCTGCCTACGCCAGTTTACCAAATCCTACAACTTGTTGATTCATGAAAGAACGCACACGAACGAGAGGCCATTCCCGTGTGATGTGTGTGGCAAGGCGTTCCGCAGACAGGACCATCTTCGTGATCACAGGTAAGTGTGGTTGCGGTTTCATTCGCCTACCGACTTCATGACAAAGCAGGTCTGTTTTTTTCTTCAAATAAGCCCATTGCAAGTACTTTTTAGGTGCGAAGATACGTAGGTTGTACAAAAGTAGCTGAGTGGCCACTAAATTACGGGCAATATCACAGTGATGCGCACATCGTGCCGATATTATTTCGTTAGCGGGGGACATGTCTGGCGACGTTCCTCTTGGGTGGACAACAATTAGAATCCGTCTATATGAATCCTTTTGCTTAAGAAGCCTTCCACGGAATGTGGAGAAAAATTTCAATTATCACACTGGAAATACCCTGGAACTTTAGCAGTTTTGCACATGCGAACCAGAGACATATCCTAGTCCATCAAGCCCACACGGACGCAAAATGATAGATAACTGTTTTCATTTGTTGCAATTTCTGTGTGACTACTCTGTCGTCGAATGAGAATCGCGAAAGATGTTAATAGAACGAGTGTAGAATGAGAATAGAAGTTCAATTAACTAATCTTAACTTTTGGAACCCAGTAATTAGGGAGTTATCGAGGATTGCTTCAAAACGCTTTCTATCTTTAGTCTGTATCGCAAGTGTGTTACAGGTTCCCCAATAGACTACCGAGGTCATTTCCAAAAGGACTTGTTTATATTGTAGGATAAGAGGGAATATGACTGTCAGTCGATTGGTAAAACTAGGCAACGGGCAAAAGAAACTGCTCTAGTGATCGGGCGAGGAAGAAATAGGATTAGTTTCACTGGAAACTATGTACCGTATTTCTTTATTATTCATTATTTATAAGGTTTCGACAAATACACTCGTTCGCATATCAGTTTGGTCTTCGTGGGAGATCCGACGAAACCTCTTCAACTGAATGTGCTGCAAAAAGGGCACCTTATTTTTAGTTGGTATTAATTTCGAGATATCACAGTATGTTCTCCCAAATGAGTCTTTTCCTTTATGAAGATATACTGCGATATATCGAATATCGCACCAACGTGAGGCGGCCTTTGTGCAGCACATTCAGTTGAAGAGTAGAATAAACAAGTGATTCAGTTGAGTCTGTCGTGAAAACTAAAGCAACATGCAAGTGAATGTATTAGTCGAGATCTGTGCAATTGGAGTTCAAGTAGTAGATGGAAGTTCGGGAACTGCGCCTATCCGATGAGCCCCAAGAAGGGCGAAAACGGTCGTGGGCCGTCGAAGAGTTTTCAGCAACCTTGTGAGTAGTTTTTGTATGGTTGTTTGAAAACTCTTCAACAGCCAATCATACCCTTTTTGGGCTCAACAGGCACAAGCAGTCTTCCAGCACTCACCAATCATGTTTCCTATCCAAACACCAATTTACACGGAAGCGTAGTTTCTTCCAGAGGGAAGTAAAATATTCCGTAGTGCAGACCTTGTCTCCTCGAGGTATTCGCTCCTTCTTGTGAAGTTTCTCGCAGAAACTAACTGTGACTGATGAAATATATGTTTTTACATGCTTGTAGGGCAAGCGATTTTCTTCTGGTAGCCTTTAGTTTGGCCAGTCACCACTCCCGATATGGAGGATTTGACCAGCGCATAGTGCATCACAGCATGCGTACCCCACAACGTCATGCATGAGCTTACAATCTGTTCTCCAGTACTGAAATGCATAGCGTACGGCAATCGGCCGGACAGATAGTGATTGGACAAAAATTCGATACGTGGTCTCTAGGCCTGTTGAACATCGCTTAGTTGACAATACTCCCCTTAAAACTGACTGACAAGATTCTCAGTACCTTTCCAGAGAGCATTGTAGTGTATTAAAAAGCTGTTCCCTCTCTAATCGTATTTCAGCTATGGTTCAGGTTGCAAACAAATCTATCGAACTTAAGAGGTCTTAGATGAACCAGTCAACTACATTTTCTGTCTCACGTTGTTTAGCCGTATGCTACTCATCTGTATTTTGAAAAAAAAACCCGCAGGTTTACTCACAGTAGCAGAAAACCCTTTCCGTGCGACATTTGTGGCAAAGGATTCTGTCAGTCACGAACTTTGGCACTACATCGAACTACCCATCAACAAGGCCGCACAAGTCTGTCCAACTCCAAGTGGAATGCACGCGAGGTGCACTAAACCAAAACGTCCCTGGGATTCGAATCTAGCTGCTTTTCATTCATTTCAAACCAGGGATGAGTGGCTTTCACGTATATCAAACTAAAATAGTCTGTACTATCCCACAGAATCCCGTCCTGTATGTATAACTTCCCGATTAGTTGCCTCTCACCTATGTTCAGATTTTCACGATACTAACCTGCCTTTCCGATGCACTGACTTACGTTTGACGCTACAGATTGGGTTGGTAATGTGGTGATTGGGTTGTTGGGATGGAATCGAACGATATTTCATAGTCCCGGAACGAGCATTGATGTGTGCTGGTATGCAAAGCCACCTACTGCAACAGGTAGTCGAGTGAAACTCTAAGTTGACTGTGAGCATTATTCTTTTTTCAGAGTTTCAAAACTTAGAATTCATGATGCCATTATAATACCTGTGCAACAAAACACTTTTAAATCAGTTGACGCGGTTGAACAGTGCGTCATTCTTACCGAAAAGGAAGGAGTGGGTTGGTAACGCGCGGGCTAATCAATCGTGTCAAGCGCGATCACATTAGTAACGCACATACACATAAAAACTGGAAAATTTATTTTGTCTGGATTTCTCGTTTTTTTTAGTGTGTGTGTGTCTGCACCCGCTATCTTTGTTTCATGACTGCCAACCCGGTCGGCAACCGAATTACCATGTCACCCATCCCCCAATCATACGAAGATAGCCCATTCACCTCCCAGATAATATTCGTTGTCAAATTGAGCACCTACGCGACAGCTGCACAAACATCGGCACTCCCGGAGGTGTCGGCATTTATGGGTACGTGTGATGATTAATGGCCCAATTGTGTAAGCACCGTTCGACTCGGTAGACACACCGCGCTTGCGCATGCGGGCGGGGTTGACATGATGGTGGGTTTGTATGCTGACTGTGTTGGCGCTGCTGCTATATTGGGGTTGGAAAGCCTGAGGACTAACCCACCTATTCACCACTCTCACCCCATTCGGACAAACTGGGTGGGGTAACTGAAGTAACGCCGACTGCCTACAGTAGCTACGTTCGCCATTCAATGGCCAATAGAGGTAGCGCTCGTCGCGACCAATAGACCAGACCGTAATTTGTCATCTTCATTTAGGGGTGTGTAGATCTCCCCTCACGGAGAGAGAGAGCTACGGAGTGAGGCAGTGTACCACATCGTGCACCCTGGGTTACCAACACCAAATGGTTTGCCTTTCATTTCGCGTTATCCGGATGTCAGACATTTGACAGAGCCTGTAGGTGAGAAATTCACATGCTATGGGCTGGCAGCAGAATGTCAACGTTTAAAGATCGTTGACCGTTCATAAAGACTGAAAAGGGTTTCAAAAATTGCATTGCTTTATTCGACTAGCAAGATTTAGGCGGTTGGTTCCATCCAGCCCCCTGGGAGCTGACAAAGTGTGTTGTGAATAAAGGATATTGTTTGAAGCTTTGTGGGGCGGATGGAAGTTTTAAACTAGGGCATATTTGCCTGCTTGTGCCTATTAGGTTGTTTAAGCAGCAATTGCATAAATTTATGGTTCCGTACGTGTACGTCGTGAAACATTCTGACCGCTGTTTACACGGCTAACTGCAAACAAATAACGTCGAGAATTTCGTTCTTCAATGTAAGCCAGAAATTGCCAGATCTCATTTAAGCTATGGTGAGTAGTCAATACCGACCCAACTTGTGCGCACATAAAACCCTAACCTGCCTGTATTTGGCTCCGTTCCACTGTTTTACTCCTAGTCTCCCATGTATGAGGTAAAATTTGGCGGCTTTTGGTATTGCGCAGGATAGATAAAAGGAAAGCGTCGACACCCAGCGCCCTTTGCCTTCCCAAGATACAAAAAAATCCTCGATTTGAGAGCTTTCACACTCAGGTTTGCCACGTAGAAAGATGCGTACTGCTCATGAGCGCTGTGTGTTTACAGATTGTTTCAGATCACGAGAGAACAGTATTTAGCGTCACCGAGTTCACAGCTTCACCTAAGCAAAACGCATACTCAGCTGAACCAATAAAAAGGATTCCGGGTGAGCCTGCGGCGACGAGCTTTGTGGTGATTTAGGGTGGAACGGAAGACAGGTCACCACACCAACAAATGGGTCTCAAGCTGGCGTTCGAATTATTAGTCGCCTTCCTCTCAGACTGCATCCCTTGAGCTTGAGAGCTATTGTGCCACAACTTCACCCTCTCCGTTTTGTCCCCACTACAGCGGTATTTGCCCAAGTTTGCAGGGGAGTGTTATCTCAAAGAGATCTTCAATGAATATGCACTCATTTGCAAACTAATTTGGTTCTTTCGAGAGACTCACCTGGAACCCAGCTGAATCTCTCGTTTATGATGTTCTCAGGCAATTGAATGTGCTGCACCAGGCTGTCTGAGAAAGAACCAAATTAGTTTGCAAATGAGTGTATATTCGCTAATTTCGTGCAATTTGGTTTCAAGTAGAATATAAGGTTGGCGGAAACCCGGGGACTGCGCCTACCTGATGAGCCCCAAGAAGGGCGAAACCGGTCGTGGGCTGTCGATGGATTTTTCAGCAACCTATGAGTAGTACATTACAACGATCTTCAATGAGTTTAGGAACTAATTTCTTTGCTTTCCACGAGCCGTTCACACCTTCGTTCTGTGATATTGCAAAGCAGTAAGGTACATCCATCTTTTCAACCGGTACTATCGATCGAGTTCGTAAGTATCAAAGAAGAAAAAATGACTGGAAAAGAAAGTTCGATGGTCGCTCTTAATTAGCCTTGCAAGACAACATAGGCGTTTTCATGGTATCCGAAGTGATTTTCAAAGAACAAACATCGTTTATGTCGATGGAACAGACAGAAGTACGACACTCACCAATGTTTACTCTGGAGTTCAACTTGAAGCAAAAGTTTTCTCAATAGCCATTTGTTACTACGGGCTACTACGATAGGCCATCGTCACATACTGTAAGTTAGTACCGAAAAATCGCGCTTAAGCAAACAAATGAATGGACTAGTCACACAAACAGCAATTCATCTATTTTATCCTTTCTGCTGACGACAGCATGCTGAAATGCACGTGCTCCGACCGATGAATTTTACCATCGTGTAGATGTTCACCCGTTCCTCATGGTGCTTCCATTTGTTCGACAATATTAACAGGTTACCACATAGTGGCCTTTAGAAACTACTCTTAATGCGTGAGTAGTATGCTATACATCTAAGATCTAACGAAACCATTAGGAGAATGAAGGTGAACATTCACAAATCAACCAAAAGACCCGGAATACGAGGGCCACTACAAGCCAGTGGTGTGAATTTTGATGAACTCAGAGCACTCCGTGCCATGCTAAAACTAAAGTCCATATAGTGGGGACGAGCAGCAGTTTTAGCTTTCTTTTGCTTTTTCTCTGCATAGCTGCTATAATTTTTAACTGATCCACTGGTTGAGTGATGATGTTTGATTCCAAAGTTCTAATACAACCTGTGCAATTTCACTCGAGTACAATTGGTCAGAGCTTCCGCATTTCAAAAGCCGAGTTTGACAAAGGATACTGTGTTTGAGAAAGACAAATCCATCAGTGAAGGTTTTCTGCTTCATTAACACCGGTTTTTGTATGCTTAAAAGATGGGGTTGCTTATTGGCTGTCTCCACAGAAAAATAAATGAAAAACGGAATCTCGGATCTAAACAGAAGACAGAAGTCCATTGGGGCTGAGATTCACATTAGAGGAACGGAGGAACAGATATCCTACCTACCGTACTGATACTAGCTAACGAAACGTTTGCAAGTTAACTACCAGTCCTGGCGAACAGATCAACCCTTAATATCCTATCAACTGGCATTGCGTGTATATCCACACGACAGACAGCATTAGGGAAATATCGTTTTACGAAGACAGAGGAAATAGTGAGCAAACTGTTTCACACCTAACCCGAAGCACTTCTGGCGCTTGCCTAATGCTGTGGCTATCCCAAAGATGAACTGATTGATGTATTTCTCCGTCATTTACGGTTACAGATTTTGTAGGGGGTGAAGAACAACTTTCGAAATCCACAAAGTAGGTATCAACAGAAGATCAAGAAAACACATGACATTTCCCTCGGCGGGTCACCGCCTTGGGCCTTCCATGGAAGTATTGCTTAATTTTGAAGTTCATTTAAAATCACATGTATGTAGTTCTTCCAGAAAACATTGTGAGCTCGAGAGAAACCAGCGTTCATTTCATCATGGCGCAATCGGATGTTACATTACTTGAAACCGTGTATAAATCTTGTCTTCAATACCAGACCATCGTGGCTAAACGTTTAATGGGGAATTGAAACATAATGAAATAGAAAACAAGTTCGGCAACAATATTTTTGTCAGATTTCAGCTACTTTATCATAGTGATTCATGGAGGTGTTCAGTTTGGCTCTTTAGGTGACAGTGGCTAAAAATAAGACTAGACTTATCGAACAAGTAACATGTTACGTTTAGACAGCTCAAATATCGTAGCACATGAAACGTGAAGCGACCTGGCGCAGCACATCTAGTTGAACAAGTTTATTATAAACGAAGGATTCGGCTACATTCAGCTGAGTCTCCTGCCAAAACCGAATTCGTATGCGAATGAACGTATTTGGAGAAGTCTGTCCAATAAGGCTTCAATTAGGACATAAGGTTGACGGGAACTCGGGGACGAAACCGGTTGTGTGCTGTCGAAGTTTTCAGCAAGCCTATGCGTAGTGCTTTACGTCCCGACAAAGCTAGACTTAAACAAACACCGGTCTTAGCGAAATACACTCATCTGCAAACTGATCTAGTTTTTCGAGAGACTCACCTAGGACCCAGCTGAATTTGTCGTTTCATTCACTACGATAGTCGATATATCGCGATACATGTACATTCGTAATGCACTACTCAGCCCATTCAGTCGAAGAACATCATAAACGAGAGACTGACTTGAGTCTCCCGCCAGATCCAAATTCGTATGCCAGTGAGCGTATTTGGTGAAGTTCGTACAATTAGGGTTCAAGTAGGACATAAGGTTGACGGGAACTCGGTAACGAAACCGGTTGTGTGCTGTCGAAGTTTTCAGCAAGCCTATGCGTAGTGCTTTACGTCCCGACAAAGCTAGACTTAAACAAACACCGGTCTTAGCGAAATACACTCATCTGCAAACTGATCTAGTTTTTCGAGAGACTCACCTAGGACCCAGCTGAATTTGTCGTTTCATTCACTACGATAGTCGAGATATCGCGATACATGTACATTCGTAATGCACTACTCATAAGGTTGCTGATGAATTTTCAGCAACTTTATGAGTAGTAAACACCGATCTTTTATGTGCGCACCACGATGTGCGCTGTTATCCAGTGGTGACAGTTTGAGCAAATCTGGTGTCCTACCGTTTGGACCTCGTACTTGCCTCCTCCAACTGTCTTGCCATTGGAGCTAAATGACGTGGTTTTTTCAACACTGCTGCAATATGACGTCACAACATTTGTTTGTCAAAAGTCTCTGAAGGCAACCAATCCAATCTGGCGACGCCGTTCGGTAGTTATGGTTTGATTATTTCTTTGGAGGTGATAGCTGAAATATAAATTTTCAAGGCTGTTCTAGCGATTGTCGACAATTCCTTGTGTACACATCCCAAGTCCTGAACCAATTTGACACCTTGTTGTTAAAATAGTTCATTTCACAACAAGACTTACAGACCATCCGTTGAAGTTTTCATCCCAAGTTGCCGTAGCGCTTTGTACAAGTGCCAGTTTGACGCCTTTACCACTGAGGTCAACTCATTAGGTGTTTACTTGGTGGATTCCATTGTACACTGTGAAAGGGAAAAAAGATAATCGCGATGCGAAACCTTGATGGACAAATTTTTTACAAACGCCTGTTTATCTTTTTTGTATCTTTGTATCTTTTTATATTTTTGCCAAGAAATCAGTAAGGTTTGGATGACTAACTTACATCAATCATGAGTTTAGACGGACCGGAAAGCGTTCCTTGTTCAGTCATTCGTCATAAGAGGGGTTCTCACGGTGGACAAATTTCGAAGCATCAAATGTTTCTTTTAAAAAAGTGTCCTCAAACGCGAAAATCATTAGGTATTCCGATGACAGACTGTGGTTTCTCCCGGGTTGTAAGGTACTCAAAAAATGAGAGTATTCAAAGAATTTCGAAGAGATTTTTCGAAGCCATACACTGGTGAACAGTACACAATATTATGTTATATATGCTTTGTGGAATACTGTTCAGAAAGCCAATTCTCAAGTTTTTGCTAAGACTCACGTGATCTTTGGATGGAATGTACTTTTGATATCAGTTGAACAATCTGTAAGGATATCGTGCTACAAGCCGCGAGGTGATGAAATACCGTAAGAGTCAAAGCAAGTAAGAGCCGGATATGGGGACAAACCATGACACAGTTGTGAATGTCCAAGAACTACATTCAGGACCCACTCAATCTGGCTTGGTAATGGCCCCATAGCCAGTACGATCACCTCAGTTCCGTCATATGCAAGAGGTCAGTACAACCAATCAAAAGCTTTTTCCAAAATTTAACCATACGATGTGTGAACCTGACCGGCGTATCTTGGTTTTTGTGGATTCAGTTATCCGATTAATAGGGGATTAAAGTAACACTTGTCAATAAATTTCTCCGAAAAACGGATCTCGTGCCAAAAGATACATCACATGTCAATCATTTCTAAACCCTGAAATCTGTGTTGCTTACTTCAGATACACAGTAGGATAATCTTTCTCCTTAAGTGCTGAATAAGAGTTATGGGATTCGATTTTTACACCCAGACATACACCGGTAGCTCTTCTTAAGGATTGCATGCCAACCCTTTTTTGGCCGAAGTTAGTTAAACCTCTCTTAGTGCACTTCTACACGTGGCGTGAATAGGATGAACTGGTCGCACTACTGAACAAAGCGAACAAAAACCCGGGTTCGAATACTCCATTATGCTCATCCGAGTCACAATGGATCTGCCTGACAGATTAAACGAAACCAGGAGGGTCCACACCACACGACGCGTGTCACACATACCAAGGTGAAATTCAAGTAGGGTAAATCGGCGATGTAGAACAATAGATGGAAAGAGATCGTGTACCCACAAAGCGCGTATCTATTGTTCTCACTCTGCCCGTATGAAAATGTCTGGATCAGGTTCCTTTCGGTCACTGGGCCACGACTGTCCATACAATACGTTTATCTGTTTGTAAACAGCGTCAAGAACCGAGTACTAATTAATTCGCGTTCACCATCATCATGAATTGGTGATGATTGTGGTCTAGTACTGGTCATAGGCGAGGACAGAAGTGGTGTGACTACGCACGTATAGTTTTTATCAGAACAATAGAATACTATTCATACGATGGGGACATAGTATGAGTTGGACGCGATATGCACTGAGTAGCTCAGTAGCGTGGGGTCTAACTGACATGCGCATCTAGCATAAAGTTTGAGCTCTATTGGGAATGATACCCGGATGTAGCGAGTACGTGCTAGCTTCCCCCTCCCCGGATCGAGGTGTCGACAAACCTGTGGGACAACAGAGTGCACACACTAGTTGTGGTAGTGGAGTGGCATAAATAGTTAACCGCAGACTAATAAGCATTGGTGTCAATTTATTCTAACAATGAGTAAAAAACCACAAAAATTTGCCAAGTCACATGGGGCATACTTCAATGGAGATAGGTGTACGAAGTTGGAGTTTGTACAAAATGTCCTGTTCGAGTGGTTCGTTCCCAACCAGAATCGAGCTACTATTGACGAAGGATTTGAAAAATTGACACAGTGAGTTGTCTTTCTAGGCAATATCTGTGGTGCTAAAAAATTATAGGAATCCTTGCCCCATGTTAGCATCTATCTAAACCTACGTGTCTGTTCACCCAGAAGGGTGCACTTTAGCCTACGGGTGTTCAATTTGTATACGAGTTCAGGCAGTTTCAAGTAGAAATTGCTTACCCGTTTGGATCAGCCGCTCAGTTCGGTAAGCGACTCATTATTCTTCGCTTATATTGTCCTAGGATAAAAAACTAATTAAACAGCAATCATTAGAAGATTTGAGCCGTTGAATAGAGGTTAATTACTGTAGGGCGTGCCACACTGATCCCCTCAGCCATAACCTAAAAGATGATACATCAGTGAGAGAGCGAGCGAGGGAGAGAAGCCACCAGGATGGTCTGTCTAAGGAGAATTAGCAGTAGTCCGGTTGCCTTTACCATCTAACTCTCTCTCTCGTTTGTGATGTTCCCGGGAAACTGATTGTTCTACACCAGGCCACATCATGCCTCTGTTACGATATTTGAGATATCGTAACACACTACTCATTCGGCTGGGTTCCAGGTGAGTCTCTCGCAAAACCAAATTTGCTTGCAAATGAGTGTATTTCGCTAACTTCGTGCAATTTGTTTTAAGTAGAACATAAGGTTGACGGAAACTCGGGGACTGTGTCTAACTGGTGAGCCCCAAGAAGGGGGAAACCAGTCGTGGACTGTCGAAGAATTTTCAGCAACCCTATGAGTAGTGCATTAAGAATGAAGTCCTCTTATGTAACCGACTGCAAGAGGAACATTATTGATTGTAAAGGGAACTGGAACCATTATCCTGTTGTGTGTCATGATCAGTGAGGCTGTCTGATCTAAACTGATTGAAAACAGTCTTGCTGCTCTCATTTCCACGAAAATACAATGGTTTTATAAGAACTGCCAACAGATGTTCGTATGCATCTCTAAATAGCCTTCAATATCAGATGTTGGATATCTGTTCAAAGTCAACCGAGGCACATATTTTCATCACTGGTTTTAGGAGACATGTACGAACTTCTTCTGCTTGCTGAACGCTGTTTGCAGGTCGGCTAACTCCGGACGAACTCAGATCACAAAAATTAATTAATAGAATACATCTAAAGTCCCACGGCCTTACTGTGGTAGTGCAGTACTCGAAACTTCTATGTTAACTGGCTGGGATCCTGCACAGACGAATGTAACATGTGTGTCTGAAAACATCCAGTCTCACAAGTTCAGAAACAAACCGTGATCATGCCAAAGCCTGACTAACTCCAAATAGGCTGTAAGGACCATAGAACCTACGATTGTATGGATGGACCTTCTCAGAAGAGTTGCCATTCCGAAGTATATAGAAATTAGTCATGGCTGAGGTTCTATAAAAACCAACATCTCCCCACTTTTTTACACTGCCATGTTTTTGATACCATACTTTATATGCTGTACAGAATCGTTTTATGCAGAGGACTTTTCGGTCAGAATTTTCTTCTGGATGTTTTCCCATTGGGTACTTTAGCTTTAGTTAAAATGGAAGCTCGTGCAGAAGATAATAAGGATGGCAAAACTGCCTCCACGCAAATGTGTATCTTTATTATGTATTCAAAACAGAAAAAAAGCTTTCTAAAGTGGTCCAACTCAAATCAAAGCATTCCATTTCGAACCGCGACTCAGTGATTCAGCGGGCTCACAGAAGAAAGAGAACCATGTACCAGTTACTGCGACGTAGTTGACTTAGAAGATAGGCTACTTAGTGGGAAGGAGCCTTGTCTGTTAGCAAGGGGTCCGAATTTTGCGATAAGCGAAAAAGAGACAAAGTTGGAGCAAAAACTCCTTTTGTTGAATCTCCTTCACAACTTTCTGTAACGGAGAGGCTATCGGTGTAGTTAATTATGGCCCAAGGGTATCAAAAAACCGGAAGCTCAGGATAACACACCCACAGAGCGAGAAGTGTTCGGATGCCTTAGAACAGATTTAGGGTAGATAGGGATAAGGTCATAGTTGTAATGCATAGAGAGGACAGTTCAGAATTCAGACCGTGAGATCTGACTAACAGATCAACAGTGGCATTTTAGATATCCATTGATATTGATAACTGTCTAGTTTGATAAACTATTCGGGGAAGGATATATTGTACTAGTGGTGTTTCAAGGACAAAGTCAGCGTTGGGGTATCTAGTACACATGGATGTTTTGAACTATTTCCGCAAGCTAGGGCTAACCGACCAAGTATAGGCTAGTGGCAGTTCAAGTAAGAGATGTCGGTATGGTCACAACCAGTGCCAAGGTGAATTTGTAAAATGGTGCAACTGCTCAAATAGCAACTTTCGTCTACCCCAATCAATGTAAACGTAATTCAGTGATTTTCTGATCTTCACTTTTGACCGTAATTTTAGTCGACAGATATTCGACAGTTAATCTTAATGTCCCGCAATTCACTGGTGTGAGGAGAATTCCTTACGGGATTATGTGACATGACTGTTCTGTCCTTAGCAGACTGAGTAAATCTGCTGCAGGAAATTCCAATTCAAGTGGTGTGATGGAGGTTTGTCTCCATCGACCCCACAGTTAATCTTTTCCATCAAAATTTTAGCATGGAGCACAAGAGAACACCACATTTGTGGACCATATGATACCAGTATTTGATGAATTGTCGTAAAAGCACTTCGTGGTGGTCCGTTTCCGAGTGTTGTGATGTTGTTGTTGCTGTTTGTGTCAACAACCGTCTCGATGAGGGTATGTGTGCAGCAGTTCAGAACACCGTTTGAACTACCCAGTTTGACCAATCAATCAGTCACCCAGTCAGCCAGCCAGTCAGTCAGTCAGTCAATCCAGCACAACGTGACTCCTCGGCCCAGCAACAAATGGGATTAAGCTATTTATATTTGCCGAGCTACGACGCCCTTGATTGCTGTGAATGAGCTGGTGTTGATGTGACACGAATACAAATAAACCACATCTGGCCAGCAGGGTTGCTGGACAGGGTATTATTAATGACAAACAGCCAGGAAGATGCGAAGTTTTTTCACTTTTGAGACATTTCGTCGGCGAATTGTGAGTTTAGAATGAATTCTCACATAGTACAGTTGTGGCTACGTGGACTGATAAAAACAACAGCTACAAGTTGATGTAGCAATTCCAAAGGAAATCCCAAACATGATAAGGGGATTTGTGAATTGACTCCAAATCGGTAATCCTTTTTTGTGCTGACGAGTAATGTGATGGGGTTTACGGTTTACATAACTAGGCGACTCAACAAGAAATAGAGCGCAATTATTCAGAAATCTGGCAATTCATTTCCCTAGACCCATTAGACCCCTGCAGGTAAAACTATAAAATCTCGCTACTTAATGATTAGTAGTAGTGAAAAGATAGTGAACGGGTGCTCAAAACAAAAGGCACCCTGGAACGTTGCTCTTGTGTTTCCTGTGTATAATGTTGAAGGCAGTAAAAAGAGATGGACTGTCATACGATACAAGGTGTGTTTAATAACCCATACAGGTTACTCACATCATGAGAGAAGGATGACTTAGGCCCCACCTCTTCAGTAGACCACCGTGTTCTACAGTATCCTATCTAGTACCTCAAATTTGTCAAAACCTGGCATGGAAAATAGTGTGGTCGCGTACTGATGAAATACGTATTTGTGGGGAATCAAATAAGATGTGCACGATCACATAGTTAATTTCCCAACCATGCACTGGCAAATGGTGACGGAAAGTTTCGTTTTTCTAGCCAACAAGCTTCAGGAACAATTACACGTATAATTACTTTTGGCAATGTCTTTTTTCTCTTTTTCTTATTATTTTCATCACTTCCAATAATAAATAATTTTGAGAACAAACGACTGGGACAGACGTTCAAACGGAATAATGGATTCGTTAAAAGACAGAAATTTCAATGAATAAGGAATTAAAAATAGAATTATTTCAAAAAATTACATAGCTGAAGTCCAAGATAAAGGATACAATGGGAAGGAGAATGATCTCAGCAGGTAGTGATGTCAGTGAGGTAGGATGCGCAAGTTTCCCGTAATGATCTTGTTCTCCAATTCGGCTTTTGGAGGAATATCGATCCGCTCGTTTTCTCTTGCAATGATGATCACTGTCCCCTGAAACCGTATAGGTTGTAAGCGGAATAGCGACTGATAATATTGACATTGGTTATGGGCTGTTTACACCAAATATATTTTCCTAGGCAACCAATGGACAAAAATCATACAAAACCCAGCCCGATATTGAAACCACTAGCAGGTGTCAGGCCAAAAAAGAAGCTTTTCAGTTGGCAGCAGGAAGATAAAAAGAACTATTCAGATAGGTTCTTTCTTACGGAGTAAACCATGTACTTAGAGAAGGGGCGCATGTGTACAAGCAGATAACCACTGAAGGTGCGTTTACAAAAAATTAACTAGTGGCTTTAACTTGGTCAACATCCGTTCTGTAGAGGTGTCATCCTCCTATGTTAGGGTCATTTGAGACTTCTAGGAAACGCTTGGAAAGCCCAGGAGATGAGCCTGGCTCTCGTTTGTTCACCGGACCGCCCAGTCGAAACGAGGATGTTCAGTAAATCTCATCGATGTCCAAGTGTGCTAAGTTTAATTTTGGAAGAAGTACACACGTTGCTGTTGACCTCTCCGCCGAGGGGTGCAATGCTTTTAGCACATCTTCATTTTACATCATAACACAACCTTTTTCATTGGCGTACAATAGTTTGGCGTCTGTATTTGTGACTGACATACTCATGCTTATGACGATGGTGATGGTAATGTGTTGATGCGAACTGCGCACTGATGATGTCTTCTCGTGTGCGGTGACGAAACGTTTGCAAGCCAACTGCCAAGCTCGGCGAACAGATCAACAGCCACCTGATCAACAACCAATAATGACGATGGTGTTGTTTCGCAGGGGAAGTGGGGGTACTGCACTCACTGGGTGAATGAAGACGCATGAAAAACGACAAGTTATTATGCCTATCAGTACACACCTTGCACCTACGGAGCTGCTAATAAAGACTTCCATCACACGTTGGAACTAGTGGTTTGCGGTCTAGCTGCAATGCGTACCAGTGGAGACAGGGCTGGGCTACAGTCTGCACATATTTCCGCCGGTCATCCAGGGTGGATGGCTGCAAACCGAATTTCGCTAAACAGGCTCACATTTTCATACGAGTCATCTGTAGCGAATTGAAGAAGGATTGTTTTCAGGTCACACTTAACCGTCAGCACTAGTTTCGGATTGAATGTGTATTTCATAACCCAGCTAATAAGTTGCAGGGAAGACAGTGAATCCGAACAAATCCCTGCATAGTTTGGCATTGTCAAGTTGGAGGTGGGCTGGAAAAATGGCTCAGTGTGATCAAATCCTACTTCTATAGTATAGTCCTTTAACATGTTCATAGATTCAATGGCTAGAAAGAAGATTTGGTGATGAACTGTGTGGAACACAGTATTGATCTTGGTCATGAGCACTTGTCATCCGTGGCATTCATGGAGACCTTCCATCCTCCCGTAAAAGTGAGCCGAGTGCAAGCTGTTCTTGGGTATGTGGTCCATGATCCGCAAAATATCCAAATAGCAGTCGTCGAACGACGAAGTTTATCCAAGAATGAGCTACTCTATTACAGTAATGATGTTAACAGATTTACAAAACTCAAACAAGGGGCAACCCCACGCCAAACGCTGGACCAACGTGATGAACCTATCAAGATGGAGAAGCACTACCTGAGTCCCAAGTTCATCAAACATACTCTAAAGTGTAAAGTCATCGAAATTCACGGTTATTCCAAAAAATGCCACCCAAGCACAACAAAGGCCTATAAGTTTACAAACCACAAAATATGTAAATTTCCGACAAGTGCAAAATTTTCTGCCGAAATATGAAGCAAAAACTATCGACCATTATAGCCATCAAAAGGGAAGAGGATCCACAACGGATCCATGGTCACATTTCAAATGGATGGAAAGTTGTCACTTTGTCACAGCAGTACTCAAAGTGCTTGTCCGAAAAAAGACAAAGTCAATAGTTTGTGAAAAATAAAGCACAGAAATATTAGTGGACCCGATGGACTATGGAGTAAGCGAACAAAATAGGCATTACATAATGATCCAAACGTATTTACCATTGGTGATTGATAAGTGTGAAGGTTAAGCTGGCTAGCTAACAGTAGCTGTCTCAGAATAAAGTGCGTTCAATTATAAGGTCTTAAAGCTCCACCTGGCCTGTTCGTACCAAATTTCATAATCACATTCTAGTCTAATGACTTGCCTCTGAAGGGGCACAAAAATGGTCGTAATCGGTAGGAAACCAACGGAGAAATAGACTAAACGAGCGCGGTCCATATCGAAGAGAAAGGCGAGAAAAATTTCCCAAGTAGATGTTACAGCGAGAATGTGAATCAGGAGACTGAGTTAATGCAGAGAGCACCAATAAACAGCACTGCGAAAAAAGGCAAACTTAAATCCAGAAAAGCCGGTAGTCCCGGTTCCGATGGTGCTCTATTCTGAAGGATAACTGTGAATGAAGTGTAAGGAACATTCAAGATGAAAGAGAGTGCTTTGAAAACTTCATGGAAGATACGAAAGCATCAACGCTGTTTGGGGAGCAAAACGAACTGACCTTGAGTTTCACGTTTTTTCCAAAGTGCACGTCTCCAGAAACCGTTAAATGGTCTAGCTCGATCACATCTGGAATCGTACGAAGGCGTTCCCGGAAGTCTTTGATCTGACTAAAGTGTTTTCCTAGCTTCACCAGGGGAAGCGTTGGAAAATTGCGCTTAGGTGATGGTATTAGGCGACCCTTTTCCAAGTCATACAGGTTGGACATCGCCAACAGTAAATCCGAGGTCAGCTTGACGGGCAGGAAGCGAGTTCGAGGTACCGTGATACCTGGAGTAAAATGTTGACATAAACTTCCAAATATAGATGTTAATTTACATATTTAATGTCGAAAACTGGCAGTCGTAAAGGGAGATAGCTCCACGGGATATTTAAATTCGCAAGCCGAGTTTGAACTTCGGCAAAATTCACGGCGAACGAAACTGTGGCACTTGGAGTCATTGCATTCCAAGGCACAATTTGTGAGCTGAAAAACTGAACGGAACTGAGCTGGGCTGAATCTGGGTTCGTTCGCTTTATCTGAGTGGTTCGATAAAGTCATTATAAAACACTCACTCTACAACTCTGGCATTGTTGAAGATTCAAGTAACTAACCTACCTTTTCTAATGACGCATCGTTTGACACCTTATGACTTTGTGTGATAGATAAAATCAATGCTAAAAGTGCCAGGGCGGAGCTCTTACACACTATCCTCCCTAAGCTTCAGTTTATTGATCAGGGAATCAGTACTTGTCCTATCCTGCTGGAAGTAACCGGAGTTTAGGTGCAGTCCATCCCGGAATTCCGTACCATGCCAGTGTGGATGATTACAAGCCATGCAGTGAGTTTATCGGCTTATCCGTGAGGCCAGTTACATGTTGACAGTGAATCTCATTAGGTCTATCGGGCTATAACAACGCGTTGGCCGTATTGCCACTCGTATGGACTAATTAAAAGGTGTGTAAAAATATGCAGTTTCTCACCATGTCCATCTCTTTGGTTGCTTGGGCAATCGAAGGTGAGCAGGAGTATACGTTAGGTAAACAGAGATATCAGGTCCTTAACCGTGAGTAATCAGTGTGAAAACAGTCTGCAGACTTTAGCTTTATGAAGCTTGAGAGAACGGATGGATTTTTTGACCATTACAAATGTAACGAAAACAAGTGAAATAAGGAAACATACTGGTTCATTGTGAAGCTGCAGACAGCTTTCAAAGACACTTTCAGATTGTCAAAAGATATTTCGACTCCACGAGCACTCATTCGTGGTTCGAACCTGACCTCTGCATCCCTACCTCCCCTGTCTAGGCTTGGGCAACCTAGCAGTACACCAGTCCTCCTGCTTCCTTTGGGTGGCATGGCAGTTAGGCACCGAAAGGGTGCTGCAGCTGAATGAATGAAAACATCTAGTTACTTCAGATGTGGTAACCAGGAGGGCCATTTCTTGGTACCATTGAGACCTACCTCTTTGTGAGGAAGGATCATTCCGAGGTACGCAGAAGGTAACTCACATACGCAATTTGTTTCAGTGGTAGCTTATTCCAAAAGGACCCAAGACACTCCAATGAAAGGATCTTTGTGCTTCTTATGCCTTTTCAATAAGTGGAGACCTAATGCTTCGGCTCCGATGAACTACACACCTGACCTTGACGGGCGGGTCTAACTGGTTTAGAATTTCACTTGCGGGTGCGACGCTTCCGAGTATATAGTGTCCACCCAAATGGATGTTTGATACACAATGGTCAATAAGCCAGTGTCAGTACTCCAAGCTTTGGAAACCATCGTCCACCGTAAGTGAACGTACTCGATTTGATAGATAAGGGTGCTATTCATACTTCGTTCGTAGAACACTGAAATTTCCCCTCTACAATGACCAATTCCGTGACCATTTCAATTCTGGAGACGGTTTGTGTTCTTCCTAATAGCAGACATAATCGGATTAATTTCGTTGGTCTAAGCTTTCCACATACTTACTCCAATGCGTGACTAAGGACTTCATTTAAAGAGGGGAGCCACCTTCAAAGCGCATCATTCATGGGGCAACAATATTAGCTAACCATTCCTTAGGGCGTTTCGGGTCTCATATAGTATTCTTATCACAAATACAGAGAAACCCCGGAGCCCTATTGTTAAACACCATTTCGTTTTCTGTATATTCAAAGCATAAGGAGATAAGATGATTGACATGAGGTTTGCTTGCATACTGTTGCATTTCTAACACATATCTTGCCCATTCCGTGTTGAGTTTTAACAAACAAGATATTTGAAAATATCAAGTAGTACGTGTACATCGATCTTGAGTGGGGTTCAACGGTACGTGAAGTGTGCTTTTTGCGAAGCCTGAGACTGCCTCTAATAAGCCTTAAGGAAGGACCAAGCTTGACATAGGAGATAAGGATAACGTTGGTTTCATCTGTAATCCAGGGAAGGGATTGAGGTACATATGAAGAGGTGAATAAACCTAGGTACAGGTGAGGCCTGTGGGTCCATTTTTCAGATGATTAATTATGTGGGAAATTTTCTAGTGAGAAAATGAATGAATCCTACCGGCAGGAGGATCCTAAGCTCATTCGGCAGATGTCTATCTTGTTTCTGCAAACTTGATTAGATTTATAGTGCTTACAACAGATAAGACCTTTGCAAACGTTGAAAATTTCATTTCAGGTTCTTAGGTTGTCCATAGGAACCAATTGACCATGGCTCAGATGCTTTTGCGTAACTCAAGCAGGAAAATTCAGTAATGGTGACAAGGAGAACAACTGTTAGTAATATGTCGGGATTGAGAAGCCACAGCGGCTTGCACTGACTGCCTTAGATTGTGTGCAGATGCCCGAAATTACAAGAGGATTGGACAGTACTCGGCGCTGTTGGACAGAGATGAAGTTGTTACGAATAAATTAAGTTAAAATACCTCTAGTTCGATTGAACAGGTGTCGAAAAACCGTTTTAAAGCCTTATTTCCTTCTGGCAGACCTAACCGCATTCATTGTCGGAGACAGTTAGACTAGGTTATATCTTTAACTGCGAACATCATAAACGAGAGATTCAGCGCTGTACAACTGTTCATGACTTCGTTTTGGGCGTTAATATACCTTGTGCACCTTTGATAATTGTCTTGACATGAACGCTAGCATGGGGGGCTCAGACCGAGAAATAAGCTGAGAAAAATACCGTTACTACAACAGCTGTTTCATTCCTGTTGGGAATCATTAGCAGTGTGCCCCTCATGAAACCCCAGGGAGTTTGATATTTGTAATTTCCCGGAGGAACATCATAAACGAGCGATTCACTTGAGCCTCCCGTGTGTAACCAAATCGATTTGCAAATGAGTGTATTTGTCCCGGTTAGTAGTTTGAACACTTAATCGTTTGGCCACAAGCGGCTAATTGGCGGTGGGATTAGCTCTCACCCATACAGGATATCAAATGATCACCCGTGTTGATTGGCTCCTCAAGTGATGACCCTTCAGATGGAAGTTTCACTCTCCAGAAGGACTTTATTCCCACTCTGAATTGTCTATGGCCTGTTGTTAGCTTGAGTGGAGTCGCGTAGGTGAAGTCGTGGCCAAAAGTTTAGGCGTTAAGATTACTAGCAGATAGTTTGCGGGTTGCAGACTACCTACTGGAGCTTCGTGAGGTGCGCACTGTCTATGATCTCCACTAAGAATAAATTCTGTACAGTGATCCTCAGTGTTTTAGGGTGGATTTTCCCCATTTAAAGGATGAAATTCCCCCTGAAACTTCTAGAATCCTCTCATACTACTAAACAAGGGCTCATCGATTAGCATCCATTCACCGGTGGGGAGGTGGTTAGGTGTTTGGCAGCAAATTCCAGGCAACCTCGGGACAGGGTAACTTAAACGCTGTGTATGATGCTACCTGCAAGAACAGTTGAAAGCTTGGAGGTGCATCCAAACCGAAGTAGACCAACTTAGCTTCCAGTTATTCACATTGAGTACCCAGCGTTGAGTAACGAGGCCCACAAGCCACAGCTCCTAGACAGTGATGTACGTGTATGTATATGTGTATGGTGTATATGATGATGTTTCGAAGGTAACATCTAATGGAAAAGACTGCAGCTTCATTTCAAGGCGTCCAACCTACCTCGCGGATTGTCAAAATTATGTATGGCTGCACCTGCTGCTTCCTCTAGCTGTACAATGGGGAGGGAATTGCCGAGGATTTTAGGATTCACGATCAGTTCCATGGAAATACGATCTTCGTCTAGCAATTTTGACATTGCCTTCAAATTCACCCAAAGGTTGTTCGTGTTGAAGAATTTGAATTTGCGGACGCTCGTGAATTCATCCATGTATTTTTCTGGAACCTGACAATGTATGTGAGGTATGACGTAAGCACTTCAGTAATACTCAGAGTAACTGAGTTGAAAGAATCTCAAAGACAACAGTAACAGTGCTAGGAAAGCATTAACAGAATAGGTGATTCCCATTTCACTGTAGTTTGCTGACAGGAATCACCAAACACTGAGTGCATTTCTATAGAATAAGAAAATGTCAATAAAATACCCACTTTTCTCGATGGTCCCCCCTTCCGTTCAGACACCAGAAGCCACAAATCTTTCACGTCAAGGTTCAGTTCTGATGGAGCTCATGAGTATTAAACGTCATTGAAGACACATCATCTGTCCAAATCGATAAGAGCCTCTGGGCGACACTCGATTCGCGTGACGCTGTGGATTGAACCACTGGTGATCCGGATGAAGTACTCTACTGAGGTTCACTCTCGCTATTAGCAACATACTGCTTCGTTTGAGTCCGCAACCTTGTCATGACTGACACACAATTAGATAATATGTGCCTATCGGGATGTCGAAATAGGCGTCACATATACTACAAAGCAGTTCACTTGACTGAAAATTTGGTGAACAATTTTCTGCCTGGGCTATCTGAAAAACCAGGGCCCGGAAGTGGATGCGGGCCACAAATAAGCAGGCAGCTAGTAGGCTGAATATAAAAAAGCCCCTACAGTTTGCATGTGGGAGTTGGACGAATTCAACCAGTGGTCGGACGCCCACCACGATTGGAATTTCCGAACAAGAGGAGGTTACCTTGGATAAGCTGGATAAGGATTCGACATAGTTAACTTAGTGGAAGGTCTTGATCTTATTCAAGGACTGATCTTATTCAAAAACATTCGATGTTGAAACCGCGGTTGAACTGATGTGAGGATTTGTAAGCGTATGATTAACGTGTGGAGAATGCAAGGACCTCATCTTGCGGCCGCAAAATATACAGAAGTGTTTTTTTCAGCACTTATTCTACAGTAACCTTGGGGCACACACCATGACGTTTGGGGATTTTTGTGCATTCCGCATTAGAAATAGTTAATAATTCAGAGAACACCTGCGTTGACGGTAGTCACGCAACACGCCACTGGGAATCTAGGGAGCACTCGCGGTTGTGGAGCTTTCTAATTATTTTGTTAATTTGACACCTGTCGCGACAAAGTAGCAGGTTTGTGAATTTTAGAGAATGTGTGTATTAGGCTACAGTCGGTACTGTTTTGCAAAATGTTTGTGTGAAGTGGCCTCTGCGTGCAACCGAAGTGAAAAGATCTTCGGTTTCCGCTAACCTATGTTTTTAAACTTTGACAGAAGAAGGCTAGCGTCAACGATCATTTGGAAAAAAGGCATTCATTTGAGTAACAAGGAGTCCAATGGAGGCTGTGGTTCAGTCATGAAATGCACTTGATGCCGCTTCTCGAAAAGAGTGCCGCAGAACGGTGTATAAGAAACCATGAAAAGTCTGGGCATTGTCGGTGCTAGTCACCTTCTGAGCTGAGGTCCTTGTGAATCTCAGAGTGCCAGGGAGAGACTATTGACGGGGCGGATCGAGATCGTTGACGTTCTTGTTGTAACTTCCTATCTATATTAGCTGGATGAGTATCTGGAGGTGTAATCACTTCAGAACTCTTGTAGTGGACTCGCATCAGGTCCATTCCCTCTCCTTCCTCTTTTTGTACAATGAGGCTACTAAGCATAGGGCAGTAAAGCATCGGCTTCAAACACAAGTGTTTTGTCAGTGATGATGATGATGATGATGATGATGATGATGAAGGTAAGTATCATAGGCCTGCTTACCGAAATTCTGTGATTTCCCGCATGGCTCCGTTTATGGAAGATTCCCATGAAGCATAGTCAGCTTCGGTTAGTTTTTACACTGCCTTAGCCAGTTCAATTGCTTACCTCTACAATGTTTCTGAGTGGATAATTTTGACTTTGATCTGACCATGAAGTGGTCGTTAATGGTTTCAGCAGGGGGCCAACTACGGAAGCGCTCATTATACGTTGCTGTTTTCAAATATTTGGAGCAACCCGTTTCTCAGTCCCTCAGTATCTTTTCGCCGTACTCGTCTTTATAGGCTTATGAGGCTATCAGGTACACATCAACGCAGAATGTGAGGGCTGTTTGTGATTCAGACCTTTGACCGTAGAGCAATTCGTTGTCGCATCATACCACTACGGAAATCATATTTGGACACTAATGCTTACCCTCCTTAAATAAATTATTCCGTCCCGAAGCTTGGGTGGATTCTCAGATTTTCAGATTGAAAACATTTTTAGTGCATCGTCATTCCATAAGTAGCGGTATGTTAACGGCTTCCTACAAATTCGTCAATCATGTCAAAAGAAGAATGTTCATTTAAGCTTCTTTTTGTGTTTCATTAGTTCACCCTATTCTCCTTTGACGCCATGTAGAAAAAAGGCCAAAGAGTACTACAATATTTTGTGAGATTTATCCCTTCAATTGGGGCCATCGAGCGTTCTCAGGCTTTGAGTGTTGACTGAATAATGTGAAGGGGGTCTCTGGTCGCAAACGGTACTGATCCTCCTCCAAAGCATTGCTAGAGAAGTAAGCGCAGCAGGACGAAAACAGGTGCTTCTAGCAAGTAAGGGTCTCATAAAACAGGATCAGTTGTGACATGTGCAAAACTATGAAAGCTTAGTAAAGTCCACCTTTCTGAGCCATTTCTTCCGTTTAAATGGCGGCATACATAACGCTGTTCTTAAGCGCAGTATGTAACATATAGGTCAAGAATAAATAAAAGCCAAAGCCAAATTTCTTCAAGCGAATTTCACCATTCAGTGAGGAATCTTACAAAATATAGCTGAGTCACGCGGGTCAGCTGACCTAAATCACGTAATTGCCAAGGGTTTAAGGAATGCCAACCACCTCTTGTGAGAAATTTGAAGAATTGGAGAATGTTAACATGATAGCCACCATTGATTGGGTATATAGCGGTGGGTTATGCACGAGTTCGGCTAGACATGAAAGTGAATATAGTGTACTTAAGGATACGCCCCTTTCATCATCACCATCGGTGCCAGCTGTAATAACCGCGTACTTGTCGTACAGTGGTTGTAGCTGCCACAGTTTCGTTCACCGATGATTTGGGGAGGTGGGGTAGGTAGCTGCGCATTGGAGGCGGGAGCTGATAAATTAGTGCATAAATCCAGCACTGTCAGTGGGCTGTCAAGTAGGGGGGGTTTGGGAAAGGAGCTATGCGTTGAAGGCAATAGTTTGATGCACGAGCACCGTTGAGGGCGCGACTGGGCCATGTCTGACAATGTCTCTAACCATTGATATGGCCCGTCTCGGGGTCCCCATCCAGGAAGACGGCAGTGACCAGCTCAGCTGAGTTTGCTGGTAGTTGCTTTCATACTTCGCTGCCAAGTCATTGCTTGACCGCCTCTGGTTCTCTTCCACCCTTCACGTGTTTGTGCGAAAAGAGCCCTTCGAGGAAGTCTGTCGACTGGCATGTGCAACACGTGGCCAAGCCAGCGTAATCTATGCAGTGTGATCAGTTCACCTATCGAGGGTGAGTAATTTTTCTCGAATACCATTCGACGAACCTCAGCATTGCTAGTCCGGTGTTCCCACTAGATTCGGGCAATGCTCCGAAGACGTCGATGGTCAAACACTGAAAGTCTCTTGACGTCCTCGGCACGCAGTGGCCAGGTTTCTGATCCGTATAGTGATATGGAGCGCACCGTCTTTGCCTTTTATTGACCCTCCAAAATTACTTTAATTGCTGTCCATATAAAACGCATGGGAACTGGTGAAACAAAGGTACGATTTGACGTATCAAGCGCTCGTGGAGGTTTTCGACAACAGGGATGTACTGCTGGCTTTTAGTAGCTTATAAAGCTGTGGTGCCTTTTCTGTTTCATGACGCCACTGTTCTCGGCGTCCTAAAAGCATGACAGGTGAAAGAATGAGCACATTTTCTCCGTATTGGACTGAACTGCAGCTCGACGATGAGTTCAATAAAATTCTTTCCATATTTTCGTTTTTATTCGGTGGGCATCTACACCTCCTGGCCATTTGTAGCTTTTTCTGGCAATGCAAAATAGGATAAAGGGAAGCAAGCAGGCAGAAATAGCGGAAAATTTAGCACTGTTCTGTTGATGTCGTTTTACAATGAACCGCACGGCCGGCCATTGTACTGCACGAATGCATGAGATAAGCTTGCGTTTTTGTGTGGAGAATCGGGGATAAAATGTACTGCTTCAGTTTGCATCATCATCATTGACAGTGTCACCAGAGGGGAACTTTGCTGCCTCAGTGCCGCACAACCGTATCCATTTTGGGGTCGATGGGGCTTAATTTCATGATAAGTCACAATGCACTCAAGAAGGGACTCGACTATTTCTTGTACGGACGTCTGTAACTAATGAGTAAACATGGAAGGAAGACGCCGCAACGTAAAACATGTCAAAAGACTCCAGTAAACTAAGAAATTCCCACGCGTCCTTCGAGTCACGTGCAGGATGGTCTTTTTCTTGACACCTGAGCATGCACGTCAAACATTTGTGGTAAGGAAGAATGTGTTAGTGACCCGAAATTAGGACCAAAATATACTAAACTTTTGGAGACCGTAGAGTAAGAATAGTATGGATAACTCGTCTTTAAAAGAAAGCTAAATACGACTGCTTCTCCTTGGTACCTCCTGGGAAACACTGTCGACTAGCGAAAGAAGTAAGAAAGTTTCTTCTTATAGACAGTTAAAAAATCATTATAATATGCCAAAAAACCAACCTGAGCCAGTTCAAGGAGACGTAACTTCTCACCATAACGCATCAGTGTGCCACCTTTGATGTCCGATGGCGTCTTCAGAGTTACCTCCATCAGAAAGTCACAACCATGGCCGTCGAATTTGGACCTTTCTAGGTAACTAAGAATGGCTTTGAAAAATATTGGGAAAAACAGGTACATGAGAATAACTGAAAAAAGCGCAACAAACAAAAACGATTTCAAAGTATTCCTGAAGTGAAGCAATCAGGCAAACTCTGAACCACACTGGTAGAATGAACCCTGACTGTTCTATGGCTGTGACTAATAGGGATGGACAGAATGCGACGAGGATGACCGGGGTCAGACGAGTTCAAATAATTAGACCAGTCATCCTAGGTAGTCTTTTTTTCTAAACAATATCATCACAAAACGCTCAAACTCTGTGGCTCCTCGCCCTCTCTTATTTAACCATTCTGCATGTACTTAGGCAGTTATTCTCTCCAAAGTTCTCTCCATATCAGGATCTTCATCGGGGTGTCTTAGTATGTCCTAAAACACACGAGCTCTACGTGCTAGCAATTTTCAACGTACTGGCCTACTGCGTCTCGGAACACCTACTTCTTGTCTTATTTTCAACTGTTTGCGTTCCTGGAGGAGACTTGGATTGTATCTGTGACAAGAATTGCTAGAAGGTACCGGCAAATCCTTGCTTAAGTGGCCTATGCCAAAGAGAACGTTACATTTGCGGGGTTGTGGGAGCGGCAGCATCTTCTGTCTTATACGATACAGAGTGACAAGTGATGCTTTCCAGCTAGTTCTCTTGTTTTCAGCATAAGTCTTTCATCCACGTTTATATTTGACTGGACTCAGCTCTTAGATCATTCAGTTTGTATTGGGATTTCTTCACAAGTGGCGTCAAATTAAGGAACCTTCTGGGGGCCAAATACCGCTTCCTTGCTTGAATCTAGCTTACTTCCCTTGCTTGTTTTCCCCCGTTCCGAGCCAGATACCTTTTTCCTAATATTTTTGTGTCATCTGTTTTCCCACTGTCTATTTGACCATCCTAGTCCGTTGTGGCAGTGGAGGGTCGAAAGTGAATCTATGAAAACTCGTAGCCAGCAGTGCTTGATCGTCAGATTGGGTCAACCAACACTGATCTGAAAGCAAAAGGATAGACACTTAAGTCACCAACTGACTATACATTCTATATCCTACATGAGGCTAAAGTATTCCAAAGTATTCTGAAGTATTCTACACAAAGTAGCTCCACACTCCGGTCATCCAGGAAATCTCCAAAGAGGTTGTACTTGATAACTGGTAAGTACAATTTTACCGTGAAATAACGGATTTAAATGGAGTTGTTTTTTTGCGTGTGGTACAGTTAGTGAGACAAAATAGTGGCGACAAAATAACCAGTTTCGTGCTTGTCTGATTCAAAAGCACTTGTCAAGGTAATATAGAATCGACCGATTCGGCTGCCACCCTCAACTTTTCAAAATTCAAAATTTCAAAATCTCCCGATGAATCCACACCAAGGAAGAAATGAGGTGCAGACGAAGCGTTAAAATTAAAAGTCCTTCTGCCTTTCTCAATGGCTAGCTTCCCGGTGCTGTTGAACTTCTACTCTGTTTGTTTGGGTGATTGTCGTAGTCTGAGAGCCTGATGGTGACAAAACCAGCCAAGTGACAGAACACAACATATACCATGCTATTTTATTTTTATGTAATGTTAAGGTTTTCTAAACTTAACTCAGAAACAGTATGCAGACTCCATCTTTTAAATGTGTCACCAGCGCCAAAAAGTTTCTTACACCTTCCTTCAGGAACCAAAATTATACATTTGACGGACAGTCGAAAACAAAAGCCACCATCGATCCATTACTTATCAACAACATCGTGACACCCATCGTGTATTTCCATATAGAACAGGAAATCTTTGGTAGGCCCGTTCAAAAAACGAAAATATGTTTTAGCCGAATGCCAACACAAGTATCCTCACTTGCATCCACAGTAGCTCCCAAGTTGTCGATGTTTGAGATGAAAACCCATTCCTTCCCACTTCGCATGAATTTTTCCAGAAGACCAGACTTCTTAAAGCAGCGATAAACATCTCCGTGCCCAGGCGGGTACCAGATCTGCACGTTCGGGTGGCTGAGAACAGAACTTGGCTTGATTGGTAACCCGGTTTCTGCCGACAGTCGGGGAAAACTGCACACACGGTGAAGTGTAAATGGATTATATAATATCAGGAATGTCCTAGGAAAAGTAACAAAGGGTTTAGACTCACAATGTTGCGACGTAGGCCAGAATAAAGCCTGAACTTGAAGGTAGGGAATAGTTTGCGAGAAAGCAGGGAGTTGGATGACATTGGCTATTGCCTATTCTTACCTAGGACAAATGGTTTCTTCTATTAATCAGGTCCAACTCATGAATTTCATGGAGATCCTGTTATACTGAGGCAAGGTTTCAGAGTGAGCACTGGGAACATGATTACGAAACTCTCATCCTATTTAGATGGGCAGCTTGAAAGTCGCAGATCTTAAATAAGAAAATAACGCTGTGGAAGATGCCAACCTTATGAGTCAGTCTTGTTCAACAACCTTGTTTGTCGCGCGATTCAGAAGGCACGCTGAATATGTCCTGGTCAAGTTTGCCGAAAAACTCCTCAACTGTAATTATCTTACCCAAGTCACTAAATACCGCATCAAGGCTACAGAGGCAGTGGTCGGCCAATTTCTAGCCGGAGATAAGAAGTAGCTTGTCCTGGAGGTACTTTGGTGTGTATCATCTCATGCCCTGTAGACATTAGCTTTCCGGTAACACATTTATCTTCCATCGATGTCTCTTCCGGCCGTGGATCAGTGGAAGGTTTTCCAAGAGTTAGCTAAGGCCTTTGGGAAGCGGCTCCTTTTGAGAGGGTCAGACGCCAGGAGGCGGCAAAAGAGGAACATTGTCCTAGACCCTCCAGTGAAGGGCTTGAGGGCTTCACTGAAAAGATTTGGAGCATACACTCACCGCACCAACTGCGCCGATTTCCCAATCAATAGTATTTATTTCCGAGATCCGAAAAAATGTGATGGGTTGGCGTAACTTAACTGTCTCTGCTTCGTTAGAAAGTTGTTGGGCTTAAGCGGACTCAGAGTTTCTCCCCTTTTCAAATGACCAATCTCATCAATGACCTTAAGATTCCAAGTGTTTATTGATGGGTAGGCAAAACGATCTTGATTTGCTGCAACATGACCATGGAACAACCAACCTGAAAGTAAGTTAAGCATTAAAGAGCCTTGAATATGCTGCTGTCTACAGTATAATCCAGGGACAGTAGCAATATCCGTAGAGTTGAGTACCAGTACAAAAAATCGTGTGTAGACATTGTAGAATTAATTTCTCTAGTCATTTAAGTGAAGACTAGTTAATAACGGTGTGGAATGTCACCAGTTTTCATACGTCTGCAGGTGAGTCAAACTTTAGTCGATCACTACCAAGAATCGCGGGTACAAAATGTAACTTATGCATCCTTCTTAGCTGATTTGTTAGGAACTTCGACCGGTTTTTCTTGTTAGAGGATAGGTTTTCTGTCAACTCTTGAAGTGTACAGGTTTTTTTAATACGCCCTCCAGGAAGAGAAGCCAAGGAGTAGGAAAACTCAGATAAAACTAGGAGAGCGCGTTTTCTAAGGAGAGTCCGAGAATTTACCACACTGGGGTTTTCGGGGCGAAGGTTAACTATCCTGGTTTCTAGGATAAACGTTTGTGTGGGGTTAAACAAAAGTTTTGCAAGTCCGATAATACTCGGCAACCAAGGTGAAGGGAACATCCTTAGGGCTGTCGTGCATCGAGAAAGTAGGTGTAAGACCTGGTCTGGGGGGACTTGTCTGGATTATTGACCGGGTCTTATCATTCCTGGTCTCTCCTAAGATTACCCACAGAGTCTACTCACAGCCTCTGCTGAGAAATTCCTAGTTTTTGCGTTCATGTGGTGGATAGCTAGTATCTGGCATTTCAACCGACATGACAGATAACTGCTAACCTGTTTCAAGAGTGCTGGCTAAACCTTGATTCGATGCGCAGCTACCTACCCACCCAAATCATCGGTGAACGAAACTGCCTGCGNCATCGGTGAACGAAACTGCGGCAGCCACAACCACCGCACGACGAGTACGCGGTTATTACAGCTGACAATGGTGATGATGATGATGATGATGATGCTGATGCTGATGATGATAGTGTTGTTGATGATGATGATGATGGTGATGATGATGATAATGATGATGATGATAATGATGATGATAATGATGATGATGATGATAAACGGGTGGCGTACGAATCAACTTGAACCATAAGTCATCGTCAAACACTTAAGTAAACTACGTACTGGCAGATTTGAAGACTGGTCTGCATCCAAAAGTGTGTAAATGAGAAGCAGCCACTCGCCCCTGTGAAACAAGAACTCCTTGCGTCTATTGTTTGCGGAAGAGACCAGGTTCTGCCAAATGCTCTCGGTGAAGTCCCTCAAGATACCAAAGAAATATCTGTTTCAAATATGAATCAACTCATAGCTATATGATGTCTCACCATTCCACCAAGGTGTTGGCTACATGGGTGAGATGAACTCATCGGTCCGTCAAACTCACTGCTGTTTCGAAAAAAAGAGGACATTCAGCAACAGCAACAGCTGAATTCCAATTACTCTCAAGATTCTAAACTTTGAGTTAGCCATTGGAATCGCTTTATGAATGTATCTGCCCAGTAGCAGTGAGTTTGATAAGTACGCCTATGTCATCCATGATTTTACGTGTCTACTCTACTTCAAGTGACGTATACGGGTAAATTTCATGTTGTCCAAAATGGTGAGTAAAGTACGACCAGGCTGTCCATTATGACTATTCCCGTTCTAAAACTTTTTTGGCAGAGAGATACATGACAACACTCTGGTAATAATGGTCAGTGGCAAGTCCCTATCCTCCTTAAGCCTCCTAGCCATCCAGCTCGAAATGAATGTTTTCTGTTCAGAAGTGAGATGGGAACAACATGGAGGCCGAGTGACAAAACTGTAACCTTACGACTAGCCTGAATCTTGGAGATGATGACGGTGGCTGATTTACACATGAGTCGCAGACTTTCCGTAAAAGTGTACTATTATTGCCTTCTGTACAGATGGTTTTTTTCCTAATTACTTAACATAATTACGTTTTAGTGTGGTGAGGCACATGGGCCTTACACCCGATATTAGGCTTCATATGTATACATACATATGTAGACGGGGTTCGATGGTTCTTAGGCGTGAACACTCTCAGGACAGGGGGTCGCTACCTTGCTGAGTAAGATGTACGGTCCCCCTGTAGTGCGAGGAAACATGACCCTTTTCTTTTGTTAGAAGGGTTTGAGCGTCCGATTTACTTTCAAAGGCTCAGTGTAATTCTCACATGTCCTTCACCAAAGGCAGTGACAATCAGAATGAAAGGGGCAAGCCAGCAAGCATATGACTTGCATATGTGCACCTAAAACAAAAGAAGAAAACTCACCGGTTTTGCTCAAAAGTGAATATTTGTGGCCTTTTTTCTCCCAATTTGTTAAGCGCTTGTTCCGTTTCCTTATCCGTGTTGAAAGAGTTCATAAGCACCAATGGGACATCGCAATTGTATTTGGAATTCAGTTCCTGTACGGAAATATGATAAAGGGTGTAGGTTAATTTTCAACAATAAACGCGAAATAGTTTTCAGGGAAAAGCGATTAACAAGAGAAGCTTCATTTCGTCGCAATGACCGAAGTCAATGTTTGTACAAAAGCGTCGCTAAAACCACCACATGAAACTAGTGAACAGAAGGTCAGTGGTCTGAACCGAATGCTAGCTGTTCGACTCTTCCCATCCTGACTTGGACATTCTGGCAGCATCTGATAGCCCGCGCCTTCTTTGGGCTGAACGGTGGCTAAACATCAAAAATATGCCACAGATGAACGACTTTCGGTTTTGCTCTTTGAATGCTCCAATTACTAGTGACAGAATTCTGCGTGAATACATCCTACCCTTGGCCTCTTATGATGTCTTGCGAAGTATACACCATATAGATACTGACTGCCATCAAACTTGACCGCAACACCTGTTGTTTAGCCCTGTGCAATATACTCTGAGGTCCCAAAATTAGCGCATAGAAGTACTTTGGGCACCGCAGATTCATACAGTCCGAAAGGTTATCAGGTTTAGACGGCCTGATCTGGTAATACCGGCCAAACCTTGGCTGTCGTATCACACTGACGAGTTTTCATGCTTGCAAGCAAAATACTGATCTGTGGTGTGAATCATTTTTTGTGGGTCATTCTGCTTCAGATGGATAGGCAAGTTACAAGTTCGTACCGGACAAGGTTACACGACTCTTCGTGTTCTCTTGACATCGTTAGCCGATACAGTACAGCTAGATGCGATCATTTCGTATCTGCTTCCTCCTTGAAAGTGTTTACAGATCCTTTGGACGTGCACTTTAGCAGATTTCGGTGAGTTGCGACGAATAGATGGACGCTGGTGTGCGAGAGGGTCAGGATAAACCACAGATGAGAAGAAACTGGACAACATATGACTTGGCAGAAAGGTGTGAAAGAGATCATGGAGAGTTTGGGTGTGGTACGCCTTCCAGGATGGGGTCCCAGTGACCCCGTGCTTGGCGGGAGACGTTGCAAGAAATGGCAGCTAATCGATGTCAGTGGCGTTCTTGCTGTCAGTTTCTTTCCAGATTGTCTGATTGAGCGGTTGGAGGTGTAGGCACCTCAGTATGCTTGACATAGGCCAGCACTAGGTCCCCTCCCTCACCCACTCTTTCTCTTCTTTTCATCCTAGGGCTTTTAATATAATCGTATATATATGTAATGTATATAGAAGAACCTTAAGGTTGTACGGTAGTGAAGCATCAGTGCCAACACTGATGTTGCTGTTTCTGATGATGATGACACCACAGAATTGTTGAGAAAAGCGACGTACTCAGCTGCCCACTGGATATATCTCATTTGAAGACGAAAAGTATGCAGGCTGATTGCAATGCTCAGCGTAGAGATCCACGGCCATCTGATCAACCACCGGGCTAACCTATTGGGTTTTCTTCCTATGACTGTCTGGATATTTCGCTAACTGAAGGCAAGTTCTGATTATGATAGAAAGGCGCGTTTATGAAACTGGTTAAATTGTTATTGTGGTATCTGTTCTGGGATGTGGCTGTATGCTATAGCTTTTATTGCAAGTAGAATGAATATTTCTACAAATCCACTACTAGTGGTTGATATCTCGAATAGCCATTCTGTGTAATATTCGGCCAAGTTTGATCAAATTTGTTCATCAAAGTCACCCAATTTCTCTCAATCAGGTATATACCAACTGTTTCCCCACGCGTGTGTGAGTAACTGTACGCAATATCTTCCTGAAATCGAATAAAATGAGTGAGTGGTTGTACAAATCGGACATATTGAGAAATTTGTGGAAAGCTTATGGACTTTATTTTTCGCCCCTTAGTCTTCTATACCTGTCGCATTAACCCTATTCATCCTGTAAAAGAATTGCAGAAAATGTCATTAGTTTAACAAATGCATATTTTCACTATGCGAAGCTTCTGTTCTGCTATGTGATCAAATCTGATCGAAATGTGGAGTCGACCTATTTCCAAGTGGGTGTAATGTTAAGAATGAATTGTAGGCTATGCGTGTATTAATCCAGAGCAAAACAGCTGGGTTGATGACGTGACTAGCCGTCAAACAACTGCGCCAAAAATGTTATTCATTCAGTGCATGCGCTTTTATTCCGTCATACGTCCAGCGCAGCGGCACATGTGCACAGCTAGATTATCTAGCAAAAACGGTGTGAGGCTGATGCGGTTGGGTTAAAACTCTATGGTAACGAACAGAAAAGAGAAAGTGACCGTTGTAATCAAAACATTACTTTTGTTTTCATCTACGAAATTCTCAGCCTGATCATTACAATGCGGATGGAATGGTGAATTAATACGGAGGACAAGCAGGTGGAATGTGAACTGGGTACCGTAATCGAACACAATTGTTTCTGGGAGACCGGGTGTTGAAAACGGATTTCGCAGTTTAGTGAGGGTCGCCATCAGTACTGTGTCAGAAAGTGCAAATTGCAAACCACTTACTGAGGGCACACACAGATTAAGAAGGTTTGCATTTTAACTGGTTTGCCGAAATCCACATAGATGCGCGACCATGGTGTTTCTAGATGTGATCATGGCTGCAGTGGCTGTCGGTTGGGTGACCTCTGAGCTGCAGCGCATCGGAAGCAGCTTCGGCATATGTCCATCCATACCGGGCCGATAAACAAAGTGGTGGATTAGGGGTTTATTTGAGGTTTATTCCCGGGTGTCTCTTGTGAAAGTGTGAGGTTTATCCCGGGTGTCTTTTGTGAAAGTGAGCCAAGACTCGATAGCGAGGCTTGTTGGAAACGATGATCCGATAAGCGAAAGGTGGGAAATCGTCAACAACAGGCAACGACATTCGTCGTTGAAACAGTTGTCTAAGTTCACCTGAAGAGTGGGTTCTTGGCCACGTGACTTGGTGGTACTCCATAGCCTTCTGTAGTAGGTTGTTAATTCCGTTGGTATCACGAAATCGGCAGTAGGTTTATTGTGTTTAACACAGCAGCAAGAACTTTTGGTTTGACGGCAACGGCAACTTCTGTTCCCGTTACATGAGAATCCGTCAGGCGAGGAAGCGCACCTACCTGTCCAATGTTCGCAGTGAAGCACATTGCATTGTAAAGTTGTAGCCAAGTAGGAGGTTACCCTATCATTGCAGCCAGTATGTTGATGAGGGCATTGCTAGGTTCAAATTCTCTACTAGGGTGGACTGCTCCAAAGTCTTTTTGGCAATACTGCTAACAGAGTTGGACGATGGGCGTGTCGTACTTTAGGCTCAAGAGAGGTTGGTGCTCATGGGCAATAACCCGCAGCCGTAGATTCAGTTGCTTCACTCCTGTTTAGTAGCCTGGTTCGAATATCACTTTCTGAGTGTGACTGGAGGCCGTATGTGAAGACTGCACCCTTAAACTGGTCTGCCTTCATGATAGAAAACTCCAGTCGCTCACATTCAAGACATAGTCTTCTGACTTCTTATTCACCAGTTTCATGCACCGATAGAGAATAGTGAAGAAAGACGGACGCTCACCGAAAAGTTCTGCAATCTGACGCACGCCTCCTCCAAAGCTGCTATCTTGTGTGCTTTCTGGGATGAATAGGGTGTGTGTTATATTGTGCCAAGTTTCAAGAGATAGCGGCACTCGCGAAGCATGATCTTTATGCTCAAGTTTGGTTTTGAAACCATCGTAACGCATGAACCACAAATCAACGATCAGACAGACTATGTACTTCTTTTGACAACTGGGTAGACGGAATTTGCATCTGGGACGAATTTCGGTTGCTAACTTGTCACTACATGGTCTACATCAATCGTATTTGTGCCCCTTCAAATTGAGTTCGTTGTTGCAGTAAAATTTACTTCAACGCATCGACAGTTATTGCTACAATTGCCTGGGTATGAGTGTCACTAATTTATTGTAACTAATTGCAAACTCAGGCTCCAGAATCTTAGTGACGGAAGATGCTCAATCAAAAAGAACACAACGGCTTTATTGCGAACAAACGAGTTACAGGGAACATCACGATATTTAGGGTGCATATTTGACCTTGAATCAAGGCTGTCTGATCGATGTTAAGAGAATGATTGGTGTCGCTTCTAGGTCATGCCTGAACATCCGATCGTCTTCAGTCGCCGCTGATTGTCTGTTTGAACGTTCGATCGATAGCTGACCTTCTTACCCGTAGACTAGACGGCCAACCTGAAGCAGTCATGGCGGAATTGGCGATTTGTCAGTAGGTTTCGGACGTTCTGGTGGAATTATTTTCAGGAGTGTGGCCTCCCTGATTGGTACCCACAAACCCGTCACTCATCAGCTTTATCTCCTGTCCGGCTTTTCTCTATCGTCTTCCTACAACCTCAAGAGAAGCTACAGTCGTTGATAATTCCCTATAAGGACGAGGCTGCTATTCAACCTCATTTGTTTTTTAAACTTCTAGTTAGAATTTGCCATCGAATAGAAGAGCTTTTTCAATCGCACGAGGACTTTTGATCCTACTGAAACCCAAGAGTTGAGTGAAGAGAGTCATTCACTTGAATTTATGGTTAGCAGTTGACTATACCCCAAACTTTTGCAGTCAGCAAATTTGGCTGTAATGTGTTTTGACCGAATGGATGAAATCTTAGTCTGAAGAGTGACGTAGCATTGCAGGAAGTAACAGAAAAATCGCGGCACAACATATGTTTCAAAAATGTAGCTGGAGACATTTTCAACTGGGTTATGTTCAAATTGGCTTCAGAAGCATGGTTACATACCTCAGACGTTCTAGGAATGAGGTAAGTTTTAGATTGTGCATCGGGCCAGCGCATGCTTTTTGGTTGGGTACAGATAAACCCACCGAATACCGAATATGACTAATGAAGATCAAAGGCTTCACATCTCTTGACTTGAGCCTTATTCGGTTGTGATCAAGACCACTGGGTGCGGTTCAAGGGTATTCTCACAAAAATGTCAGTGACTTGTGTTTTCTTAGCGTTTTTGTCTGAGTTGACTGGCTGTGTAAGGTAAACTCAGTGAGACTTCGGGACATCTGATTCAAACATGACACATGAGCTATGCTACGCTTACCATATTCATCGGTGCCGTGACAAAAGCAAATCGTCAGCATGCTGACGAGAGTAGCGGAACCAGGCTGCCAGTCGCTTCTCGTAGATAACATAATCCTTTCACGTACATCGAACATCTGACAAGTTGGAAAACTAAGTTCAATATATGTAGCTTGACGGAACTATCAAGTATGTTCGGATCGCATGCTGCTGAGTAGCATCCAACTTCAATGACATCCTGGTTTGTCGAGTATTTCTCGGTATCCATTACCCCTAGAAGTTAGAGGTTTTAACCGTATCACAGACACAACTGATGAAGGGCCATGCAACCAACTAGGTGACTGAAACAAGTCACCGGAGAAGAGACATTCGAGTACGCATCCAGATCGAAGTGTAGAGCTGGATGACACACTCGGCTAGTAGGCTCAAACATCGGCACCTTCCACATCAACACGTATGGTATAACAAGTTCATCTTTTGGATAAATTGCAGGGATTTCTATATTGCAAGCTTCGTTTCTGGTCGTTTTCCGTTTATGTGCCTATGCGTAAATAGCCCAGAATAGCTCTACGTTGACAAAAAACACTAGGTGATGGATGTCAGCCTTCCACGACTACTCAGACAACGAAATCTCCGGTTGCCAAAAAAACTGACCGCACAACTGGGGGTAGCATGGTGTTTCAGAGGTGATTTCTTCAGGACAGTGTGGAAGGTTTCAAGAGTTTATGTGTATTTGAACGAAGGTTGGTGTATGCTGGTGCCAGAATAAAAAAGTCAGATCTGGTATGTTTATAGAATTATAGGTCGATGTATCTGATCAGCATTCAGGAATGGATGTTAAAATGTGGTGACAGAATGCCGACTGATGTACAAACAACAAAAGTGAAATCGATACTAAATGTGTCTAACTTACTACTATTTGTTCCGCTGTCAGATCAACAAAGTTACGCCCGTCTCTGACGGGGATAAGTGACTTGGGCCCGTCACAACCCATCGATGTGCCCAGGCCACCGTTCAGTTTAAGAACCACCAATTTGCTTAGCAGTCCAGGGACATCGGTTGGTTTTGGTTTTGACAAAGATTCGTACACTCGGATCTGAGGGAGAAAAGTCAGGAAGCACAGATTATGAAAAACCGTGTTCAAAGTCACTGTACTCCTTAGGAGAGCCGTGAAAGTGTCAGACGGTTTGTTTGAAGCCACAAAAACGGCTAACTTTCGATTGAATAGCAAACACACCATCAGCCTGATCAGAAGATTGAACCATTGACTGAAACTTCCTGCCGATATACTGTTTAGTAGCATGGCAGTTAGGCACTGAAAGGGTGCCACAGCTAAACGATTTTAGACGACTAATCACGTAAGACGCAGGCCTCACACTAGCCACCGGTCAGTTCATGTGTACACAGCTAATTCTACTGTGGATAACAGTCATAAGAGCTCTGGAAAAGTGGTCCACCGTACTGATCGCTACGAAAGTCTTCTTATTGAGGAGGACAGAAATTTATTCCAAAATTTAGTGCAGGTGAACTGATGAATAATTGCATGATAGAAAAGATGACTTCCTTAAACGTCTGCTTGCCTTAACAACGGAACATTTTCACGCTGTGATGCAAAACCTTGAGCTATTATAGGCTGGCAACTGTCACGCATTCGAATTTTGAATGATGTCCGTTCTGTTCATAAGTAACAAGGTCGCGTCCCTCCAAACCATTGAATGAATGTAGACACATGGAGTACATTATTTACAATGGTTCCCAAACCGTGTGTAGTTAGTTATTCTGATAAATGGAAAATACACTTATCAAAAATATCACTCTGAAAAGTGATCGCCCTTCTGAAGAACCAACAAAAGCGTCTTATCTCTGTCACGACTAAGGTTTTCGTGTCTAGGGAGAGGTAAGCTCTCCGGGTAGATAAAATACCCCCTTCCCTGTGCTTTCGGTTTTAAAGGGCTGTCGCAGTTGGTTTTAGGCCTGTAAAAATTGTTGTGATGGGGTATGGATCTTACAATGGCCTGAATACTGTTAAAATAGATGGGTCAAAATTAGAGGGCCGCTATGAGCGTTGGTACCTGTCTACTAGACAGCGTTTTTGTGTGTTGTGTTCCTGCGTGACAGACCTCGAATAAGGGGACGTATTTAACGGCATGAATTTATAGGTAACTGGAGATCTGAAATGGTTACCACTTGGGCGTACTTGATAAAAGCGTTTCTGGTAGCCACTATTTTAACTCATTTTATCCCCATTCTCAGTCTATGACAATAAGCCCCTAATAGAGGACATAAGGGGAAAAGGTTTTGAGTCCTCTTGAAGAGTGGTTTTTCATGGGGAAGTGGGCATACAACTACAGTCAATAAAGAATACTTTTGTGGTTTCCCCTCTTGGGGGATTAGTGGACCTAATTTTTCCCCGGTAGGGTTGTGTTATTACATTTGTCACTATTTGGCTCATGTTTTGCGAACATGTATTCAGTGAGTTGTCCAGAACTAGTTTCGTTTGTACTACGCATGGCATCGATCATCAATGAACCATGTGGTGTTTCAACGAGTCGTTTGTGTGAACAATATCATCTGATTGCAAGTGCTGTAGAAAGTGATTATCGATCATTATTCTTGATGCCCGCTAACGAGTCTGGAGTGAGTTCGAAGAACGGCATTCTGATAGGATTATTTGAGCTCATATAATTGATCACATTTATTTATTTATTTTTCTCCTGTGGGTAGTGAAATAAGATTACAGGAAATCACACAAACTCAGGTAATTTCACAGTATAGTCGTTCGCTCTTCACCATTGTTTAAGGTACGATTAAATCTCTGTCCATGGAAACTCTGGTTGGATGAGGTCAGCTTACCGGGTAGTGGCGGCTTCGCTAATTCCCTTCTCGTATCGTCACTCCTATAGTACTTATCACTTAATCCCGCTGAATATATCTAACCTTGGTGATGTCGGCGCCACAGGCACTAAAATTGGGTTGAAACCCTAACGTTAAGGGGAACGGCGCATGTCATCGCGACTGGACTAGGAGTGCGAAGAAATTAGCACACTAGAGAAAAACGAATTTGCATTGCTTCAAAGAACTGCTTATTTTCCAACGATTCGGATGGCAAAACAATCGTCCAAAGCGAGATTATTTACCAAAAAGTTCTATTGTGGCAATCTATTCAGCATTGGCTGAGTGAAGTGTGGTGTTTAAGTGCAAATCCTCGCAGTCAGTCCTGTGTTTGTCTACCTAGTCCCACAGTCATGCAGCATACAGGTTATTTGGCAATTTTATGGGGTACTTCTTACGTCGTACTATAGGGAACAAGTGTTTCACTACGACAGTAGAAAAATAACTGAAGGCCGCATTCTCAATGGCTAAGTTGGGCGAAGCCAAACATGTCCGCTAAAGATCCTCACACACCACTCTGAAATGCTCGTTGATTATGTGACAACCCAAAGCTCACAAGCAATTTGTCGATCAACTTATGTGGCCTTCGGTTCAAGAGGACTGGTAGTAGTACTCTTCGTATCAGTTTCTCTACTGTGTCAATTTGCAGGTGAGTTTTGCGGGATGAGAAGAAATGCCTTGTTGCGCGACGTGAAGGAACGAATTTTACCACTGAAATGAGGCTGTATCTTGTGGAGTACCTTACGTGCCCGTTGGCAACAATATCCTAGTAGGTGGAGTCATCTTATCCCAACACCAAATACACATGCAACTCTTTGCACGACAGTTTGGGAGGAATATCTTGGCTTTCTTCCAGATAGATTTTCATGATTCTTTTCTGTCAATTTTCATTTTATGTGAAATTTTACCCTGCACGGAGAATTTATGTACTGATCAATGGTTGCAACTCTATAAAGACAGTGGCAAATCATGCCGGAAATGTATGGATGAAGCTGTCAATGACCAATTTTTAACTGCCATCTGTGGGACAGATGGGGTCAGCGACACGAGCTTCTTTTGGGTAAGATAAAAACGATGGGCAAAAAGGGCAGTGGTAAAACGTTTGGTGTAGCTGAGCCAATTCCATCAAAGTTCGGTAGGCTTTTACGAAAAACTATATGGCTCTTCTACAGCGCAGGACAGGAAATGAAGTTTGACAGGCTTCTTCTAGTGGATGGCATGGGAAGCGTCGAGTCATTTCAGAGGAGTCGATGCTGAATACTTTCCAGCTGCCTAGAAAGTGCAATTAGTTTGTTTGTGGAAGGAACTCTGTCTTGCCAAAGACGTTGCAAGATACAAGATATGGCTGCTTATCGATGTCCACAGCGTTGTTAGTTTCTATCCAGATGACCTGAATGACTGTCTGGAGTTGTGGGAACCTGGGATGATGGAGGCCTAGCACTAGGTTCCTACCCCATCCACTTTTCTTCTTTTCTTCGCAAAGAAGACAGACCCCAAAGTAAAGAACCGACTGTTTAGAGCGAACAAATTAAGCGGACAAATTAGGATAAATAAGAGGCAACAGTGAAAATAATAGTTGAACGGGTGGACAACCAGACGAAATAAAAGCACAAGACAGCACAAAGCGCATTCAGGGCGAAAAGAATATGAACTAAAAGGGTGTTATCTGGTGGACCAATCAAACTTAAGAGAGATAGATCACGTTGCAACAAACATCGCATAAGAGCTAATCAAACTGTAAAGGCACTCTGAAGTTACCAATCGCGTTAGTGTCATAATGTGCATTCAAAAAACCGTGTTAACGCAAGCAATAGCAGATGAATGATCCATCCAACCGCTCTCCAGCAACGTATTCTCGAATGATGACGAGACGTTTGCGAGTAAATTGCCATGGTCGAGAACAAATCAGGCACCATCTGACCAATTGCCAATTTACCTACTCGAGATACTAACATTCCGGCACACTGCAAAGCTGTATTCGCAATGATAACTGAAAAATCCCCCGTTTTATTCGAGCTCAGTTACTGGTAGGAAAAAACCCTGATCCGTTTCGACAGATACTCTCATTTGCACAAGAAATTCGTTTTAAGAGGTGACACAACTGAATCCAGCCGAACCTCTCTTTTGTGACGGCCAAATTCAATTGAATATGCTTCATCAGGCCGCTCCATTTTTAAGTTGGTAGGATGTTCAGTATATCTCAGTACATTGTTTAAACGTGGAACGCTCCACATAAAGTTTCTGACGACCGTAACAGCTCACGACCGGTTTCGACCTTCTTGAGGCTCACTACCCGAGTTTCTGTTCTGTCAAATTTCTACTTGAACCAAAATTGAACAGATGTCAACAAATACGTTCATTTGCGTACAAACTGAATCAGGTGGGGCGCACACTTAACTGACCACAGCTTATCTGGAAAGTGTGAATCTAGCTAACTAACAAATTCTATCAAATCGAAATTTGGCAGGATGAGTCACTTTCATCTTGATCGCATGACCATTGGGAAAACTCAAAAAGCTACTACTGCACGATTCGACTGCGAAAAAAACAGGCGGGAACAGGGTACACTAAATATCACCTACAAATACAAATCTCGCAAAACCTCAAAATTGCAACATTACAAAAACTCTAATTCCTAGCATAAAACGATGAGGCAGTGTGGTGCAGGAACGCAAAACACTGGATCCCTGTCACTTCCAGGCAGTGCATGAGATGCTGAATAAATATATAGTTCACAGATGAATTTAAGCATGACTTTTTCGTCAGGAAACAAACTGAAGTAAAAACCAAAGGTTAGAGTGTTCTTTTTTACCACTCACCAAACCTTCCGGTTGGGTAATTTTATCCCAGTCCAGGATATTATCCTTGTGTTTGAGGTACCCTCTATAGAGTCGCATGAATGTTTCTTCGTCAATTGGGTATGCTTCTCGCTCGTCTGTAGGCAGACTCGTGACGAGGTCCCTGAGTGCCTGACGTAAGTTGTTCTCGCCATCGCTGAATGGAACTTCTCTGAAGCTACTTTTCGACTGTAAAATTCCTCGGGTAGGATAAGCAGATACAGACATTATTTCAGGTAGGAGGAGACATCGATTTTAGCTCGTTTGGTAACTGCACGGATAATCGACATTTTGACCGATTCGAATGGTTTGCTGACCTTGGCACGTGTGGTAAGTAGGATTCGCGTTATCTCGTCTGCAAGTATTTTATAATTTTCAACAGAGATCAACGGTTGGTGATTCAAAAGTTCATCTTCAAGTACAGTAAGTGAATAGAAGGTAAGGTATGTCAGTTCTTTTTTCTGCAAACTAGGTTGCGTTGGAAGTGGCGACTCGGGATTAGTTTTACCTGCTGGCAATATATCTAAATATTGCAAGCTTGTGCGCCCTAATTAGAGTTGTAAATCAGGCAGCTGTTGGTTAAACTTCGAACAGTTCTGCGAAATGAGTTCCTGCATGGCACTTATTCAAAATTTCCGTTGTTCATACGTACATTGTCATCCAATTCAAGGAATGCACCACCAACATAATGATCCGACAAGAAACGCGGATGAATACCAAGCGGAAGGAATCAGAGATAAACGCTGGACACAAGATAGCAGTGCAAAATGCTGTAGTTTCGAGGAGGGGGACACGACTCATACCACAGCTACTAATGGCTGGGGCTGTAGAAAGCACCAAGCATCTCAGTGGAATTAGCGAGCGTCTGCTGGAGGGTTCTGGTTCAGTCGACCTGACATGCAGCTGTTTGGTTCTCCGTGAACAATCCCTTATGCAGGTAGCTTTGACCTGGAATGTATGGCCCAAACAAATTAGAAATCCACATAATCTCAGTTCCTAACCAAATTATTGTGGCACAGAGAACAACAAAATCTACAGGTGATACCCAAGGAGTCCTTAATCGCAGCATCCTGAACAGGAAGACCAAAGACCCAAACCCGTCGTGGTGCTTATGCTGGCCGGCGAGATCATTTAGCGAACATTCCACGCTGATCTAGTATGCTCCTCGGGAGAGATTTTGTTGAGTTGTTTTCCGTTTGCCTTGAAACTCAGTCAACCTGGTAAGCGACTCACTCGGTCTGACGAAGCTCTTGTGTCGAAAGCAAAAGGTCATTCAGCTATAAACCCACCGACTGTTCTGCGTTCTGAAACAACGACTGTTCAATCAGTTCTGAACTTTTTCAACTGATTGAAAATTAAATGTTTTGCTGACTAATCACAACCATTTCCTTGTGGATTTTCGTAATTATCAACATTTCCGATATTTGCCTCCCTTTTCTAGACATTCGTGTACTACCACTGATCCCACTATCGAAGGAAGGGCGTCTTTTTATACTATGTATGAATCTCGGTAGGTGGTGCTGTAACAGACTGAGTTTATCGTTGACTGTTGTCAATATTGCAAATTGCTTCACCTCGCTTGATAGGATTCTGGTCATGAATTTTTCGTTTCTCAGTTAGGAAATCTGCCTTGCTTTCTGTGGTCGAATAACCCCTCTGCCGGTATGACTTTATTGACGACCCATCGATGGACTCGTTTGCTTAAGATTACTTTCTACCATCATGCAGCGTATATTGGTTTCGAAGGTCAAAATAGTTGTTCTTTGGATTGCGCCTAGTGGCTGTACCTCATAAACGAACAGTATTCGTTTGACCTAACAAAGGGGGTGATCTAGTAGGCCCCTTCATTTTGCATGTCCTTGTGTGCGCATATGAGCGCCGCTCGTGTCATTCGCCACACTGGGTATGCACTATCGTCGCGATTCCCACGCATCCATAAATAACAGTCTTCACTCTGTCTCAAAGATTCTAGTCGAACTTTTGCCGTGCTACACTAATCTATTATAGACTCTTTCACAGTCCCAAAAGAGCCCGAACCAATCAGCAAGATCACCGTGTGAATGACGTGCCCTAAGCTCGATTCAGACACGAGTCATGCGAGCAGATGATAGCTCAAACGGAGTACAGGGTCGTCTGTAAATCTCAGTAGCGGAACTCGTATGCAGCGAACGAAGAATAGCAAGTGCGCATTACAAAATGTTCGACTGCTTAGATGGCGACCTGATTGGTCAGCATGGTGTACTTATTATCAGAAGACAGGGAAATAATTCTGTCGTCACCAGACATTCGTGTTACCCTGACGAGTGCCATTCGCAGCACTATGTCGTTTCAGGATGCTCATTCAACCCTTATACAAATATACAATAGCAGTTCCCTTCAACCTTCATAATCCATAAGTCAACAGCCTTCACACCACTGATACGCCATGATCAGTCTGCTTATGTGTTGTGGTTTGGTACCTTCGCCTGTTTTTATCTAGTCATAGATGAAATAAATCACCACTTTGGAACGCCATCTGGTTCGGACCCGTAAACGACTAGTGCAATGAGCAAACACCAATGTAGGACCGACGTACGTCTAACCGCAGAGTAGTCGACTTTCTAGCTTCTACTGAAGACCCCAGGCAGAAGGGTATGGGAGGTTACAAAATGTCGGTGCGGCTCGACTTCCAGGATGAGGTTTGCGTGATCCCCCCTGTATGTGGTTGGAGACGCTGCAAGATGTGGCTGCTACTCGATATCAATGGCTGTCTTGGCAGTTTCCGTCCAGTGTCTGAAAGTATAGACAATCACTAAGTCCCCTCCAAATCCATTCTTCTTCACAACAAGGCTTTAAAATAAGTTCTGGTGTCGAAAACCAATGTTGTGCAGTCGAAGATGATGAAACTCTGCAGCTATCACCATGACAAAACTCTGACAGTATCTCCAATTCGACAACGAGCATCGTGAATGCTGGCCGTTGAACCTTGTGAAATTAATGGAACACAGTACTATCGCTGACTAAACATGAACTGCTGCTACAATCACGCAATGTTCCGCTGAATGTGTAGCCTGTACAATCATCATCATTGCCAGCTGTAATAACCGCGTACTTGTCGTACAGTGGTCGTAGCTGCCACAGTTTCGTTCACCGATGATTCGGGGTGGGGTAGGTAGCTGCGCGGGAGCTGATAAACTAGTGCGTACAATTTTGATACTTTTACAGTTGACACCAATCTCTTAAGTTCTTTACAAGTAGGTTTTCTTCGTATTTCACTCCTTCGTCCAGAGTAAGGTTATTGGTGAATCTCACATCTTGGAAACATCATAAAACCCCTCATTGACATCCAGAGTGTGGACGAGTTAGCTTTGTCCTCCGAGTTGTGGAACTCACTGTCAATATGGATTAAAATCACAAAGTACCCGACGAACATGGAGACTTTGAGAAAAAGGTTCCTAACTTTGCCCTGAACTTCCGGACATCGATAAAACCTGTCGAGGAAGCCGAGCGGTTCGGCAGCGCCTTGAACTGCCCAGGAGCATCAGCAGTACTGTACTCTACTGTTGGTGATCTTCAGAAAGGATTTCTCCATAAAAATCGATATGGGACCAAGCCCGTATTCCTTGTTTCTTTATCAGAAGGCAACTGACATTGCTTCATGAACTTGATCTTGAGCTGTAACTACCGCAGTTTCTTGCACTAGAATTGAGTGCCTATAACGGCTTTGAGCCATGAAGAATTTATTAATTCTAATGCACGGATGTGTTCTGCGGTCATGCATTTGAGAGGTAATATAGTGGATACATACAAAAGTGATTGATTCAACGGATTGGCCTCCTATTTTGCTTCCACAAGCACTTCATGAACTTAGTGATGCATCCAACTTTGATAAGTTCGCAAACTGTCTAGATTCTATATATCCCCGATTATTTTTCTATTGAAGATACATAAGTATAACGGCGCGATGTGCTAGAGATTTATCCTGATACACAACCGCCATTAAACACCGAATCTTCATCATACGATCACCCTATTAAAGGACCGAATTCCCTTGAATATTTCTTTCTCACACTGCATCGGTGTATACTACTGACAAAACAGCAACAACAGTGGCAACTAGTATTTCGCAAAAATAAACCCGCAATTAATCGACAGTTGAGTTGGAATTAACTACTCTATTTCTATGTTCTGCCCTTGATGTCAACCATGCGAGCAACACTTGAAGAAGTTCGGACAAATGCCCAAAAATATTGGGTTTCGAAAATTATGGTAATGAGTCTTTTGAGTTCGTGTTCGATTACTCGTGCGTGCTTCACTCAGGTCAGCCGTAATAATAATAATAAACAGTGATAGATGACACTAGAGACCAATTCACCCAACTGTCACTGAGGTCGTTTGACTGTAACTGGGGAAATCGCTTTCCGGCTCATCGGATGGACGGGGACCCCGAGACGGGCCATATCAATGGTTAGAGACATTGTCAGACATGGCCCAGTTGCGCCCTCAATGGCGCTCATGCATCCAAGCTATTGCCTTCAATGCACATCTCCCTTCCCAATCCCCACAATTAACAGCTCACCTACAGTGCTGTATTTACGCACTAATTTATCAGCTCCTGCCTCTAATGTGCAGCTACCTACCCCACCTCCCCGGATCATCGGTGAACGAACTGTGGCAGCTACAACCACTGTATGACAAGTACGCGGTTATTACAGCTGACAATGATGATGATGGACTATCGTATGTGACCTGTGTCACGGGCGTCCTTGCTTGGTGGGTTACGGATGGGAGAGCCAGAAGATCCAAGGATACCGATGCATTATGAATAATTAATACATGTTTAAGGTGCTGGTAAAAAGAGGAGTTTTTGAGCATCCCTGCGGTAAGCGATCGGTCAAATCGGCAAACCCGATTCCTACCTTCTTTTATATGTTGGTTCTACACATGTACGGTACCTAACGTATTGTACTAGCTATGTTGCTGTTCATAGGACACACCTTGCTCTCGATCAGTTAATTAGTTTTATAAGCTTTGTATAAAAATCCGTCTTTCCATATCCAATTTGAGCAGGTCAACAATCAGTAATTCCGTTGGAAATTTCGTATGAGCAATCGACCACACACTTTTTCAACGTGTTGGTCGATTTTTACGATGAACTAGACAAGCATTTCAAATAAGTCTATCCTAGTTGATGTGGCACGTAAGTTTGTGGGTTAGCATAGATAGGATCCATGTATTCGGGTGCTTGAAGCCATTTTGTTTCAGCCACCACAGACATGTTTCCACTGTGCCAAATGCAACCGTTCCTCCGATCTCATGATGTTGCGTTTTGTTGGACCTGGATGTGTGAACTCGACCACCAAAAAACACTGCGTCTTTACGTGTTTGCCTTCGTTCTTTGTCATTGTTTCGTGGTGTTGCATGAATCTGAACCAAACTAGAGAATAAACTTGAGTGGAATTAGTAGAGGGAAGATGATGGGATTTCAAGGACTTAAGGGCATCAATTGACGATGATACTTGGCAAAACAGCTAGCAGAACTCCGTTCCATTTGTATGTCTACCGAAATGATGTGAAATGGGCCTACTCCGGAGAAAAGCTGACAAATCTGATGCATGTCATTCCGGAGAACGATCGTTTCAAACGATCCGCACCATGCAATTTAGATGGACAGGTGACCCACAGGGCTAACCAATTAACTTGTAAGTTCCACTAGCCCCGACTAAGGTTCCGAAGACGTGGGCACGTTAGACTGTCCGTGATACACCGACACGATGTGGTGTTTACTACTTAAATTATTAGGCTAAGTGAAACGAATTTCTAGACTTCAGTTATACGACAAGCGGGCGCTCAGAACCTCTGGTTCACTATACGAGACGCCATCGACAAGCTGATGCGTGGAAGACAGGTGTGGCTCACACCCAAGGAACAAAACTTGCTCCCCAACGGAAGGACAGCTGAAACAAATATATCCACTCCTGCTGCGCGGAATGGAATGAGCGAATACAGGCTTGTTGTGCCAAACCTTTATGAAAAGCTAAAGGGCAAACACGTTGTGCGGAGCGATATGATCTGTCACACAAATCATTGATCAACTACTCGAGTTGGGATAAACAGCACCTAAAAATACTTATGTACTAAGGACAAAATGAAGCTCTTCAGGCTTAGGAAGTGCTGATGGTTTTCGCCCACAAAATCTGAAGGAAAGAAGCGAAAAACCGAAAAGCCAAGATTTAAATACAAAAATATCTCCTATCACTTTGAAGTGGTGGGTGTGGCTGGTGGTCGTTCTAAGGAACAGTCTCATGGGCGAAATTCGGTGGGAGTAGCACTGAGCGATGTTGTCGTTCATCCAGCTGTAGGGACTGATCCTTCGTCAGAGGACCAGACGCTTTGTTGTTGGCCTCCGAAACGGGCTTGTTCTCGTTTACCTTAGTTGACACGGTCTCAGTTCGAGACCGCAGAGCGGCACATCGGTCTCTGGCTCGCATTGGTCGCCCCACCATCCGTTTGGAGTGATCTAAGGTGATGGTAGACGAAATCGTCTCGAAGTCCCACTTCTCCAGCGAACGCTGTACATCAACCGTGTCGGGGATAGTCACGTAACGGATGCGTTTGCCAAAGATGGTGATCTCCTGTTTGAAAACGGGAGGTAATGGCGACGTGAGAAAGTAAGAAGGGTGATAGCGAACTATTTGAGAAAATCTCAGTCCATTCAGGATGGTATTTATACAGTGGTTCGTATTGTATCGTGAGCTTCTATCTTGTTGAGTGATACAAATAATACCAAGCAACATCAAGGTAGTGAGCATATAGAAACCGACGGTGAAAAATAGCACGTCGTTTAACGGAGGGATGGTAAATTTGATGGTAGAGACGAGTATCTGAAAGCTATTTCTGCGTGCAAAAAATTATCAGCCTAGTGTTGATAAGTAGGGATAGGTATGGTCTCAGTGAATATTAGTAGTCTCAGGCACGCGTTGAGTAAGAAAACCGAGAATTACCATGTGGGTCAAACACAAGATATGTTTATACTACATGCTATGCGGTCGATGTGTGTTAGCTGGCTGGCTCACAACAATATTTTCAAGTAGTGCACACCCACTCTTTTGAATGATATCGATTTGTGCTGCCAATAGAAGTGTCATCGAAGCAAAATTAAATCTTGCTGTTCTGTGGCTGTCTTATCAAAAGGGGACGTTTTGCGGCTACAGCTGATAAAAATAGCCGGGTTGCCACAAACCACAAATTATGTTTTCTTGCTGTGCAGTAGAAACGGGTAGAGAAGACCCATTTGTCTCAAAAGCCACGTCACAATTTTGGCATCTGGGCCGATAAAAGTTAACTTGAATCACGTTCAGGAACTTATTACGGTGTGAGATAAAATTGGATGTTGAGGGTGTTGGCTGTCCGATAATATTCTGTGGGTTTTACTCACCACTGCCCGTACTCCAAAAGATTCAACTGCAGTTGGATAAATTAATTATTCGCCCTGTCATGAAATATGACAGAGAGAGTAAATACGGTGGGGAAGGATGTCTGGGACAGGACATTTGTGAATGTGACTTGAGGAAACGGATAACGCTGTCGGCATGAGAGCATGTCAACTACTCTCATTTGGTTTTGATGAAAGACGCGACTGAATGCACTGCAACAGACCGCCTGATCTTTCAGTTGGTACGTTATTCAAGATATCGCAATACATTATCTAGACTCAACACACTACTAACAGGGCTGCTGGAAACCCCTCGACAAGAAGGGCAAAACTTGTCTGGGCTACTGAAGAGTTTTCAGCAACCCTACAAGTAGCATGCAATATCGAGACAATGGTCACCGGGATTTTGGAAAAAACAGCTTGAGTACAGGGAGACCAACTACAACCATTAGCTGGGGTTACCTCGATGTATTTCACGTCGGTACGTCTTAGAAGACAAATAGTAGCCATAAATGATGCCAAGCGAGCTTGATTGGGCTTAAGTGAAGACAGGGAGGAGATAAAATCTTGGCGACTTTGACTTTCAGACAGTTCATTCAATTCGGTTTGTGACTTCACAACTAACCACAATGTATCGGCACACTTACACCGGAGGAAGGAATCAGGAACAGATGGGTCATGGAAGAAGTATGGGACAAAAAAGAATGGAGAGAGTGACGCGTTGTAAAACGTCTGTTTGTGTTGGTAGTGATGAGGACCTTCGGTTATCCAGACATACGAACTGGGTCCGGTTAGCACAGTAGTCGTGTATAAGCTGCCCATTGCTTCTGTCGACAAGAAGCTGTGACAACATGCCACGACCGACACGGAAATAACGAAGTTAAAAAGTGACCAACACATGGTTTCGGCTTTTCCATTGACTACTGAAGAAACCGAACGCAAAATAGTTTCGACAGTGGCCAGTGTGGAGTGCAATGTTCGGTGAGCAACGTAATTTGAGCTGGTCATCACTGAGAGCTGATATCGAAAATGTTGTTGCACAGTGGAGATTACTGAGGGTTCTCAAGCGGGTTGATTTCACCCGAAAATGCGTTGGATATGGATTCTTCTCTGACAAAACACTGAAAGCAGCCGATAAATAATCAGTCTAGGTCTATGAAACGGTTTAAAAGCTTCGTTTTAGATAAAACACACAGGAGGAAAAGGTCACATAAGCTTAGACATTGGTAGAGCATGTCAGTATTGGGTGAATACGATCGGTTACGTAAACTTTTAGTCTGCACAAGGCGAGTCAAGAGAACGGGTGAAAACGTCAAGCGCAGCAACGAGGCGCGATACAAACGAGACGAAACAGGCTAATTACGGTTGGGGGGAGGGGAGGCTGTGTTGCTCTTTTTCTTTTACAATTCCATTTCTACGAAATTGATTTGCCATTGGACAAGAATATCATGAGACAAGGAATAGCTAGGCCGCGGTATCGAGAAAAATCCAGACTGAACAGTGCACTGCTGATAAGCATCGAACTCCTTTGATCAGGTGTGGTACAACGAACACAAGAACAGATGTGATATTTGTCAGATGCGAAAAATCACATCAATTATCCAATCTCCAACTAAAACTCGCATAGAACATAGATAGGACAAATGTCAATCTACCTTAGATCACAACTCCCATAAGTTTTCTATTCAGTTTTGGTCGAGTTATCGTGGAGAAGGTTCCGTTCAACATAGGATAAATCGGGATTTATTTCATTCTGTAAGATAGTCATATCCTACCCTCACAAAACTCATCCAGAGAATGAGTGGTTTCAAACAGGCGGATAAAACCCTACGCTAGCCGCATGCTTGAGTTCCGTGCATCGAACGAATTTTCAGATTGGGCTCCGTAGTCTGTACATAATTCACACGCAGAGCTTTACAATGCGAATTAGTCTTTCTGTTAGCTGCCTTACGAATGTCAGTCGGTCCTCACATGGTTGTATGCATTTACTTGGGATAACATATTTGGTCAGAAGCACTCTGCTAACCATCGTTGATAATCTCCTCGGAATCGTTCCGTCGTTCGTAGACAGCTGAGGAACACTGTGAGATTCTATGATAACTAATGACCATACCAACTGAGGAAAACATACATACATTCCGATCGCTTTATAGACAAAAGGCACCTCAAATACAGAATCAGAAGGTATCGGAGACGAAGTGTAAATGGTTGTCTCATAAAAAAATCCGGTGAAAAATTACTCTGTGTACTAGGAATTGCAGGTGCTGAGTGAATTAGTTGTTCAAAAAGTATAAGCAGACTTTAGAAGTATATGTTCAGCCAAGAATAAACACTACAAGATCTCCGATATTGTGCCAAGTGAAACATGAAGTGGCCTTTGTACGGTACTCAGTCCAAGAATACTGTAAATGAGGGATTCGGTTGCGTCTCTTAGTAACACCCATGCAATTCGAAAATGAGTACGCTTCGTCAACGTACAATTCGATATTGGGAGTAGAAAATATGGTTGACCGAAACTCGGGGGCTAAGTCTATCTAATGATGTCCAAGTAGGACAAAACCGGTTGTAAGCTGTCGGAGTCTTCGGCAATCTTTGAGTCATGTATTCGACCAAGAAAATACAAGTAGATCAAATATGGTGGCACATAAGGTCGAAGGTTAGCGATGACACATGTACAAGAGCTTACCCAAACGTGATGTTGTTGCCAGTTGTGCAGCGAGCGAAAAATCAGTGTGAAGCATAGCTTTAGTATACATTTGTTTGCTGGATAACAAAACACGTCACCGGTTATCTTAACATGCAACCTGATTGGACTAGTTGACATAGCCTTGTTCGTTTAGCGGATGTTGCAGACATGAGATAAACGATGAATCTGAACTTGAACAGCAAATTAGGGTGACAAATTTGAAACACAAACACACAACTGTTTACGTTACTGAAAGCATCACAGAAGTGAAACGAATAGAGTTGCACAGATTAAATAAATACTGGCGGATATCTAGGCGAACGAATTAAATGTGAACCGAAGAGAGTTGTTGAGCTAGGTCATACGGATACTACTGACATATCGTAGTTCTCCGAAGATGGTGGATTGGCTTCTTGCTGACATGTGAGGACCTGAAGGAAGGTGAAATCAGGCGCGCGCGCGCACTATGGCGTGATCGGAGTCAGGCTGCGCGCCCCAGAAGGAATATTAGTCTTGAACCGTGGCTCTTTACCGGTGGCCAGGTGATCCAGTTAGGTCCGCGGCTGGTGGCTACCAGGTTACGCGGTGCGAATGTTTATGCTGGACAGAAACAACTGATGATAAGCACACGTTTGGAGAAGTCGCTCGCCGTTGTCTGTGCAAGCATAAACTCCAAATCGACAACCAAGAGGTGATTCCAAGGAACGAATTGGACATTCATGTCGCCCGGATAACTCTCGATAGGAGATATGCTTCACACCGTCAAAACTACGGTCCGTTGGGGCGTACATCAACACTACTAACATACACCACTTTTCGTGTCGAGGTGCATTGACCTTGATTGACCTGGTAACCAAGCGTCACAAAGACGACTGTTTACTGGGATGCAATCCATCATTCAGCTCTGGGGTTGAATGCAACTCCCACGTCATATATTCCACGAGTCATCGCTTTTGGATCAACGGACATATGGAAACTGAAGTGTAAAAAGGCTGAGTTAGTTCTTGGCGTTTTGAGATGTATGAGCATGAGCGCTTCAAAGGCAATATACATCAATTTTATGGAAGTATGAGGTCTCGGCAAGCACTGCCTGTTTGGCATTCTGATACAAAATACGGACGTTGAAAGCTTTAAGGTGAAAAGGATTTTGCGGACCAAGCAGTTATTTTGTTTATTGTTAACGGGCAACGGGGTTCATAAAACACGCCGGTCAGATAACTGGCAATCAAATGACCCAGCAACGTTTGCTTGTACAGGGGGAAGGGGTTGGGGAGGGACATCGGTGGACAAAGAACTGTGAGAACAAATGATACTTCCTGCTTGCCGAAGACGAGAGAAGGGTTTGGTTGAGGTACCCCACCTTAAGCCTTTGACTCAAAATTCTGACCCACAAGGGTCACAGGTGCACGAATACTCGCAGTACGAGGTCTCGCTGCTCTTGGTGTGATTGCTCTCCTTCGGCTTTCCTGACATGGTTTCACCTTTGGTCACAGCCAGTAAATCCCGCGAGATCATCGCAGCACTCAAGCTCGACCACCAAAGTGCAATAGCCCCGACAGGTGGTGAAACAAGCGATCCCAAAAAGAAAAAAAAGTTGAGCGAAAATCTCACCACGAACTATCTTCATGAATAAAACAACCGGGAGGAGTCCGAGGATCAAGCGTGAATGCATGTTCAGAGTCGACATGGTGTACCATATATCGTGTCCGCTGTCACGCAGAGTTTCATGCTGCGAATAAGGGCTTGACAGCGAAGCACAATATCTTCCACCAAACAGGCAACCATAAAGAAACTGGGTAGTAATATCAAGAGCTGATGGATTAAGGATGGGGAAACCAATCCTCATTATGAGTTAACGAGCCTTAACTCACTATGACGTATCAAACAAACGGAATCCCCCGGCAGTGCATCGAAGTGACCAAATATCCGGAAAATCTCACAGCAATCGATTGTACGCATTATTTGCGGTCTTGAATCAACTTGTTGTTCACACAACCACTCACCGGCGAGTCACACGGCGATCGGAATATCACCCATTTATTGACCACAAAAAGGGTTGAACTTGGTGTGGACAAGGTGAGATCAACAGAACTCGCTAGATAGGCTCACAAAACAGAGAAGCCATGTGGTTTAAGCGAAAAAAGAAACACGATGCACTTCGACAGGCCGACCTACCTTTATTCGGATAATTTCATCGTCAGAGTTCGCACATCGCCGCCTGATATTCACTCCACCATCGAGAACCAGATTCATCATGCCATCACATGAGCTCAGACGTCCAGTCACTCGAGTCTCGTCCAAAAGTGTCACTGTGACTATCTTGCCCAATAGAGCACAGGGAAATATGGCCAACAGAGAGGATCTCAAACGGTCTTTTGCTCGCCAATTCTCACATGCTTCATGTTTGTCCAAAGTGGCCTGTATACGGAAGATAAAAAAACAACAGGTCAGAATACCATTAACCTGCAGTGCCATGAAACAATGCTGGTGTCCACTAATGAAGGCCGAGGTTAGGATCCAAGATTAACTTATAAAGATAGGGACACTGAGTATTGGTTGATAAAGTAGCTTCTCTGAGTGCATGCATTTTGCCAAGTGGAATCTTCCGAACAAATAATAACATCTCACTGTTGCAAAGCACCTGGGTCGAACAAAGACAGTACCCTTTGTCTAACGACTCTCCATTCAACAATTACCCCGTTAATATAACCACGTGACCATAGATTTTAATGGCTAGATGACAGAAGAGATACGAGAAAGCGTACAAAAAGCCCCACTGAGATTAGCAGACAACCCGCTGCTCCGTTGTTCTTAACGAGAGCTGAACAACTTCGCGTCACCTCTGATCTACCGATGGACGGCTTTCAATCGTGAGCTCAAATTCGTCAATACGGTGGAAAATTTCCAGTTCACAAACGAAGTAATCGTTAAATAAGGATTCGAATATTTCGGATAATTGGCACCGTTCAAAACTGTTTGGCGATGAAACCAAGACTTCGCAGGTCACGCGTAAGTCACCTAGGATTCATTCCAACAGGGGAGCGTGTTTGACTACTGTCACATCATCATCATCATCATCGACAGCATGACATCAGCGTTCAACACCGATGCTTCACTGCCGTACAACCATGATTTATTTGAAAGCCTTATTGTAAAGAAAAGAGTAAAGGTGGACGAGGGAGGGACTTAGTGCTAGCTTAACCCAATCATTCCGGGGTGCCTACACCTCCAGACATTCACTCAGGCAATCTGGATAGAAACTGACAACAAGAACGCCACTGACATCGGTTGGCAGGGCGCCCATTTAGTCTCTCTAGCCAGACAGTGAGGATCATGTGGTCCCCATCCTGGAAGGCGAGTAGCACCGACAGCACCCAGGCGTTTTGTTTTGCCCTTCATACTCCTCTGCCAAGTCAAGGGTTGGCCACCTCTCTGTTTACACCACTCTGAATTGGGCATGGAAAACAGCACTCGCTTCGACAAACGATGGTTCGGCATACGTAACACATGTCCCAACCAACGCATCTTCTGCTGCTGAACACGTTCTTCAATGGAAATACCCGTTACACAACCGAAAACGCGCTTTCTAACTGCCTCGTTACGGATTCGCCGACGCCAACCCATACGAGCTATGGTTCTGAGACAACGATTGTCGAACACCTGAAGACGTCTCAGGTCCGCTGCTCGAATAGGCCAAGTCTCAC
>NW_008751709.1:1794378-1804276 GCF_000715545.1 Opisthorchis viverrini
TATGGTTCTGAGACAACGATTGTCGAACACCTGAAGACGTCTCAGTTCCGCTGCTCGAATAGGCCAAGTCTCACAGCTGTACAACAAGACAGCCCGTACTGTAGTCTGATACACACGTCCCTTCAGATTTAGGGATAAACGATTCTGACGCCATAAGTGTCTCAAGTTTGCAAACGCGGCCCGAGCCTTGCAGATTCGTGCATTCACCTCATCTGTCACACTACAGTCAGAACTAATACAACTTCCAAGATACATGAAACGCTCCAAAACTTCCAGTACCTCTCCCTGGATTGTAAGGGGCGTGTTCAGTGACTGCACGTCCACAAGCATGACCTTACACTTTGTGGGTGCAAAGTGCATACCAAAGGATGGGATGACTTTGGTCGGTTCATCCAAGAATACTTGCGCCTTTTCCTGCTCTGTACAGTTCAACCATGAACTGCACATACACAAATAAACTCATGCCACATCGGCCTTCGCGTGGTGACTACTGTCACAATCCAAGGTAGTTCAGTTTATCAGCTACGGTAAACCTACCAATTATAGGTTGGTTCCAGATGCTAGGCTAGGTTTCCGATTGCCGAAAAATGAAGGGAAAGGGTATAAACAGCTGGACACTGGGAGTGGCGGCACAGTCCGTTCGCTCTAAATCATTCTAGTTTTCTTAAGAAACGATGGACCCGGCAGGTACGCATCGAAGACAGCAGTTTTGATGCAACAGTGCTAGTGACTGTAGTTGACCTACGTCTGTCAGAGTCATCCCCATCGATGACCTGAGTCCATCCGAGGAGATGACAGTCGTCAACTTGAGAGAGCTTACTGGTGAGTAATTTCCAACTTCGTTGCCGTGTCATAGAGTTCCCAGCTCTCAGTTGTTTCCAATCAGCGAAAGGCTGTGCAAAGAAAGATCTACGGTCCTCTGACATCCGAATACATTCTTAACTAGCGTAACCTATGAAGCATGAGTAGCTCATCTATCGCGAAAGAGTTCTTTCTTCCAAGAACCATCTGGCCAAACTCAGCATTGTTAAGCCTATGTTTTTGTTTGGTTTGTCTTGTATATCCTCTGCACGTACAGAACACGTGTCTTTCCCATAAAACAGTATAGACAGGGCGCATACTCTGCCAAAGACAGACAAACTGATGTCAAGCAAGGGCCAGCAGTGTCGGAGGTTGCCCTTGCCTTCCCCATCCAAGTTGTCTCCGGATAGTCACCCGCAACTTATAAAAATTCCCAGGAATATAAATTTACCTACCACGTCGATCGGCTGGTTTGCGAGCATCAAATATGGGTTCGAGAGTAACCAGTCTTGCAGCAGCGCTTTAGACTTTGAAAGTGCGAAGGAACTACCACACTGGGCAGCAGGATTGTTTAGGTTATTTCGAATGGCTTGAACCTTTGAAGGATCTGGGCCGAAGAGGATTTTATTGTCCATATATTTACGTTCTTTAAACGAACGTCAAGGTGACTCGGCCCTCATGGTTTCAGGCAGAGAAGTCACAGGTAACACGATAATACCCAAACTGAAGAGAAATGGAGCAGCCTTGCCAGGAACTACTGGACACGGTGAACTCAGGTGAAAGCTTGCCGTGAACCAGCACCGCCCAGAGGAGGATGGAACGATAAGCTGCTATAGCTCCTGAAGGTTGGTCGACAAAAACCATCACTCGACGTTTAGAAGAGCGGCGTTGTTCAATCAAACATATCAAGTAGAAAATATGGTCAGTACTACGGCAAAACTCAGTTTGATTTTTGCGAATTTACCTCTACCGGTAATCGATCAACCTGCGCAAAATAAGGTGGCATCTTGGATACTGCGCCTACATGTTTGATGCCAAGATAGATTTCCCACGATGGCCTTGGGCTATTTCTGGGGGATACAACCACTGTCGAATTGTTTCCTCCTGCCAGTACTTTGTTTTGGTTTCAGGTAGTTTGCAGTAGGGTCGTCAGACTACTCGACGGGACTTCATCAACGTCTTTGAAGTGTCCATTGCAAACCATTCGAATCGGACGCGTTATCGTATTGGAGGAGCGATGTCTAGTGCTAAAGTGCCAAAGTCAGTAAACTTCCGTCAGGTCCTTCTAGGGATCATGTTAAGAAAATACGGCCAAAATGTCTCCTGAAGTGTTCAGTCCATTACCCAAGACGACAGTTCCGGAACGAGCTGCTGTGTCACCATTTTCGCAAACCGTTTCGTTTATACCAGTCTTCTTTTGTCTAGTTTCCTGTAGCCAAAGCCTTCTCTATCTCCTGGGATTTCAAAATCCACCAGCATTCTCTGTCATTCATCAGCCTTCTGCTTATCCGAGGTTTAAGGACTCTGCATGTCCCATCGTGACAGTTGGCATTAACAAGATTAGCACTACAAAACTGGAGTCAGTCTAGTGCTTCTCCTCGTCGGGTGGACTCACCGGAATAATTATGCCAGAACACAACTGTTCAAACGAGATTAGTGTGAGTATATTGGATCATTCAATTAACTTAAGTGCCCCATAGGCACAGACAATGAGTGGTCTAATGTTAATAATAGCATCAGCATGGACAGTACCATTATTAATGACGTTGGCGCTTCAATGCCGTGGGGCTGGAAACTTCCCTTTGGAAAGCAAAACTGGAGTCAGTCTAGTGCTTCTCCTCGTCGGGTGGACTCAACCGGAATAATATGCCAGAACACAACTGTTCAAACGAGATTAGTGTGAGTATATTGGATCATTCAATTAACTTAAGTGCCCCATAGGCACAGACAATGAGTGGTCTAATGTTAATAATAGCATCAGCATGGACAGTACCATTATTAATGACGTTGGCGCTTCAATGCCGTGGGGCTGGAAACTTCCCTTTGGAAAGTCTAAAGGTCTCGGAGAGCTTCAGGTTGTGGTCTAATGTATTTGGGTTTGCCGGGGAGAGAGGAAAGATGAAGAGAGGGCAGTGAAGGTCCTCATATCAACCCAACGTAATCACTCCGAGGTACGGGTAACTATAAATGCTAACTCAGTTTATTGGGACGGAAAACGACAGCACGTCAACCAACCAAGCGCAAAAAGGTTCACAGGCACTGAACTCTAAGAGACACGGCAGCAACAGAACCCAGACTTTTCGGGATCTTTCATATTCCCTTATCAAGTCAAATATCTGCTCCACAGTTTGCTCCATTACGGAGCGTTCCAACAATGAAAATGACAAAAAATCAGCCAGAGATATACTAAATTCTCTTCATCTTTTGGGAGGTACTTCAAAAATGACGTTTTCCAAACTATATAATAAATTGGAGTGATAAAAAAGTGTTGATGGTCCGGCTCTCTGGATCTATGGTCATGCGTAGAGATATGGGAAGGGGTTAACGGTCACATGATATAAACTGGACCGAGAGGATCTCCTGCACCACCGACTGATAAGGGTAAGGCCTAAGATTGATGGTACCACATACGGCCCACTTTTTTGTAAGACGCCTCAAAGAATCTATAAGGAGTAGCCTTTTATGGTAATTCAGAAGCCGCGCACTTGGTGCGTTCACCCAGGTTCATGCCTTCCACCTTTTAGCGATGATCGCGAGAAACAATTTCGCACAGTGCTCAACTATTGCACTCCAATAAATATATCTGCGGTGCACACGGAGCAAGTGATGAGGGTACCAGTAAATTAGGTGCTCTCCCTAATGTGGCTGCAGGCACTGGTACGTTGCTTCAGAAGACGGAAATCAGGCGAAGGTAGCCGAGGAGGAGCCTATGAAGATAGATTCGACTGACTGAGTGGATGCAAGGAACTGTTGAATCAAGGATAGCGGCTCTGTTCAATACTGCACCGTAGGTTTCTCGATGTAGGCACGGCCCGCAGCGAGTTCCCTGACAGTGCTTGGTAGCCGTAGTATCGTGGAGCACAAATAAGAGCTTTACATCCGCATTAATCTTGTTCAAAGAGTCCTGTTGGTGTTGCTGGTCAGGGTGGTCTATGACGAAGTCTTGGACTAGAGGCTTGTTCTCATTACGGTCATTCAATAGTCTATCATTTGAGCGGTAGCGGAAACTAAACTCCGATCGTCGGACATCCAAGACAAGTCTGTTATCACTGCTCCACAGGCACACTAATAATCATATCTGAACGACTAAATGTATTCACAGCTGAGTGATGTTATGCTAAAGTCAAAGCCCATTTGGATCTGAGAAGGGCGGAACATGAGTGTAGTAATTCCCATCGTTGTACAGTTATCAGACTAGTCGCAATATGACAGGATAAGGACCATTAAAAATACGGGACGAAATCAACAACAAATGTGCTTATATGTGTGGGAAGAAAAAAACCCAGATCGTTTGAGAATGCATTTCTTCAAAAAAAGAAGAAATGGCGATACGGATCCAAAATAATGAAACAGTCGCGTAAATGAAAATACAAAGGACTAATGAATGCGAACTGCCAACAGGTAGTTAGAATAAAATCTGACAGAAACTGAGATTCGTAACAGATCAAAGTTAAGTACAAAAGAAGGATATGTACAAAGGAATAGACGGAGATTTCACACCAGATCAAAAGATAGCCCAACTAATCACGACTGGGGTTGTAGCAGGTAAGTAAATTGCTACTTGGTGGATTATGAACTCAGGGAGTTGGATAAAGACTCATCCTGAGCCGCAGATCCAAGCGGGGAGAATTGGCGTGGCTTGTGTCGGGCAAAGTAGTAGAACTGGAAACAGATCTGCACAAAGAGAAAAAGGTCAGCTAATAGGATTTAGGGAAACAGCGTAGTTGTCAGAGATAAATGAACTATTTGGGTAAATTCCCCCACCACACCGAATAACAAGCAGGTCCGAACGGGCGATCCCAAACAAAAGTAGCGACTGGAATACGTCATAAACCGAAGAGTCAACCAGAGATGAAAATGTGTCAAACGTATTTCGATTTCATACTATTGATCGTATTCCTACAAAAGATCTCGTGACACCAGGGTTATCGCCATTGCCAGTAATTTCATGCTTATTTAACAAAAAACCCCAGTGCTTCCAACCTACAAATAGCCATTTGTTCGTTCTGCATGAGGTACGAGGTCACTAAAGTAGCCTGAGTTGACCATAAAATAACTATTGAAAGAAAACTCCGAACAGGAAAGATGGCTTGTCCAAAATGAAACATCAGAGTAGAAACCATCGTAATTAGGACGTTTGATGAGTACTGATACCCAAAACATTAAAAAATTATGAGATATTTGGGTTGAGCTTATAATGTGGGTAGGAGGATTCCTGTCGAGTTCATCAATGAACGTTCGTGGTGACACGTTACTCGTGGGCATACGATATGACCCAGTCTGATGGTGGGCGTCATGAGTTCATCTAGCAATGCAGTTACAATGACCTATGTTTACCTGATACCCAAACATTAAAAAATTATGAGATATTTGGGTTGAGCTTATAATGTGGGTAGGAGGATTCCTGTCGAGTTCATCAATGAACGTTCGTGGTGACACGTTACTCGTGGGCATACGATATGACCCAGTCTGATGGTGGGCGTCATGAGTTCATCTAGCAATGCAGTTACAATGACCTATGTTTACCAAAGGTGGCTGCTATTCACGACCAACAGCCCACCTCGGACTCTGGGTCGGTTCATGGCTGCTGACAAAGGTATGGTAAAGTTCATTATTGAATAAGCAAGACGAGGTGCTGAGAACTATGGTCTTAAAAGATACAAGCTTATACCGTCAAGAACTCAGATTTGGCAGACACCTGGGACGTTAAGAATACAACTAAGATACAAAAATTATAAACATATTCCACGTATTGTTTAACATCTGTCGAAGACCTACTCAGGAGACAGACCTGGAGCGTTCACATCAAACCCAGTTAGGTAACAACAATGGGCACCAGTGGTTCGTATTTCCCATGGTGTCCATGGACCAGAAACCATTCACCGCAACAAACAAGTTCAGGAAGGAAATCGGAGGCAAGATGGCTCGAGTGGTTAGAGCGCGAATTTGCTGACCGGACGGTCCGTGGTTCGAACTCGACCTCTGCCTCCCGACGTACCCTGTCGAGGTTTGGGCAACCTGGCAGTGTCTCAGCCCTTGTGCTTCCCCTGGTTGCCATGGCAGCTAGGCACCGGGTGTTACAGCAGAAGGACGAAAAGCTCCTCATCTAAAGGTTTTACTTTCCGGAAGGACCCACTTAAAACTTACGATTAATCGTTATGAAAGAAATGAAACGAATTTCATTAGACCGGTAGTCGGCTGACTAGCGGAATGCAAACTGTCCTAACTATGGAGTGCACAGTTACATAGATGAGCCGACTAAACTCTGCCCCCACCGCAATATCCAGTTTGGTGTTAGTTGAAGCTAAAACAAGTTACTGAGTTTGCCAGAAGCCTCAGTTTTTGGCAGAACGGAAAGTAAGTTTATTAAAATGATTCAACACTTACAGTCAAGTCAAGCGCCAATACGCCGACGCTTCCAACAAGCCAGGGGAGGGCTTGAAGCAGAAAGATGGGCTCAGTTGAGGTGATGAAAATCTGTAAGCCGTACGAGGTATTACCTAAAATGGATGCAAAAAACAGCGCCGGACAAAGACCTTCTGTCGATCTGCGTCTCCACTGTAAGAAGAGAAAAAGCAGTGTTGATCAGTGCAAGAGTTAGATTAAGGGACAAGTTACGCACAACGAAACCAAAAAAGAAGAGGATTTGCGAGAAGAAACTGAAGTCCCGGTGACAAGATTGCTGAAAGTATGGTCCGCAAGAATCCGACCGACTACTAAACAGCACGGGGACGAGATGGCTCAGTGGTTAGAGCGCGAATTCGCTGACCGGAAGGTCCGTGGTTTGAACCTGACCTCCGTCTCTCGACTTCCCCTGTCTAGGCTTGGGCAACCTGGGAGTGCCTTCTTCGGTGGCATGGCAGCTAGGCACCAAAAAGGCGCTACAACTGAACGATTATTTTTAGTATTATTACTAAAGAGTACAAAATACAATTATACCCATGCTTTTCTTTGGTTTCCTGAACACTCCGATGAGGAAATTTGGTGGAAAGGTGACAAAAACAACGAAAATATCCACTCACTGTGAACACGCTAGACAGATGCGAAACACTGTTGGAACCGCTATGGATGTATGATCAGAAGAAGCATCCAGTAAACAAATACAGCAACCGTCATTGTTTGCACCTTTCGGGCATACAATCTAACTGCTACTCAACTGTGAGGTATCGATCCACCTTAAGGTCAACATTCATTGGGTTCATTCAGTAGAGGTGGATTGATTGTGCACTCACTTGACGTGACACAAATCGATAAGCGTTGTCCGGGCTAGGACAAGGTCAACTACTGACTGGGCCACTAAAGGACTTCTAGGAAAATATACAGAGGGATAATATCAATTGTCTTTCAGATTGATTGGATATTGGGGAGGGGACACTGAAGTGAACGGATAATATGAGCCTCCTAAGTTCTGCTGAAATCAAATGAAGGGTGCATCAAAGCTGTGGAAAACTGACGGTTGATGTTTGGAAGCACTAAAAACTTCACAACGTCTGGAGTGCAGAGAGATGGAAGAATATGTCAGAATGAATAGTGATCCTGAGCCACATAACGTGAAACCGTATGTAGAGCATGTTTATGCTATGATATAATTGGCATCAACCGTGATAAAAAACGAGACATCGGTTGGTTCTGATATGGTGTTAAAGGTCTTGGTGGAAAAGAACGCATCAGGCAATCCCAGAAGAGGCAAAAACGGCCGGTTTGCACAGCGGGGCAAACTTGGCTTCCTTTTTCCTTTTTGCTAGGAGTCGGGGTCTTGCAACACATCAGTGCCGTGTTCCAGATAGCCAAATTCGACCTATTCGTCTCATAAGACCAAGATGAAAGACTGGTCCACTCACTGACCGGAGTAAATCCAATCAGAAACATTTGAGACTGAAGATACGAATTTACGCGGATGCCTATGCCTTTCACATAATACGTGAACACACTTTTCTGTGGTATAAAATCAAGTTGAAATCATGAGAAGGTTTACCAAAGGTAGTTCCGAGTTCCATTGATAATAATCAGCCAGCCATTTTTGTTGGCCAGATTTTCTTTCGACCAGAAATTGTAACAGCGTTTCGCAATTGTTGAGTACAGCGTTCACGATAAGTCAGTGTGATTGAACTCGAGTTTGAAACCAAATTTGCATCATACCAAAGTTCTGCGTCCTTTGTAACAGGGTGCCCAAGAAATTGAAGAAAATGAAACAGTTCACATAAGATTGGGCGCAATGGTCATCACCCTCCTAGTCGGTAACTTCTCCGATTGGGATCCGTGTTTATTTGAGACGGACCAGTCAAAACCACATGCAAGCGAAACTTCCAAATATCAATCAGATGAGAGATATCAAATAGTCTTTGGGAACTGCTTAGGTGCAAGTAGACCTGGACAAATTGTCCACCCAACCCGTGCCGATGGTATCTCCTCGTATGGTGACGAAACGCTTGCAAGGTGGTTGCCCAGCTCGGCGAACGTATCACTTGCCATCTCGACAGCCGTAGTGCCTTTTCGGGTTCAGAGTCATCGGTAGGCTCGCATGTCTTGAACACAGCCCTCCGGTGCAAAATTATCGGCGACACAATTCAAACGCAGTCTGGATCACGGACCAAACATCATCTTACCAACTCTAAACGATGATTGGCCATCAGCACGTTATCACAGTGATCAGTTAAACCGCCATGACGGTCCTTTAGCTAGTTCGTTTGTAATCTCGACTGTCACTGAAGCTAGCCGAGTCTCTACTTCAGGGTTACCGTCTCCGGATGATAGTCCATAGCCCAGTCGGCTATACTTCCTCACGTAGAAAGGTGATGCCCAATGAAACCTTTTGTGTCTTGGGTCAGGTGGTAACGGGGAGGATAAGGAAGGGCAGTCACTTGATGGTAGTTCGCATACGATTATAGCTAGTGCGAGATAGGTGGACCTACAGGTAGTTGAAAGTATGTCTAGGTGTGGGCGCCCTGGCAGTATCTGCCATCAGCCGCCTTACTTGCTGCATACAGCAGGGCGGGTAAGCGAAAATACGCTACTGCTGACGCCTCCCTTCTTTCTCCTTCACACGACACGCTTTCCCTCTCTCCCCACCCCATTAATGACTCTCTCCTTGTAGGCCCAGCACTTAGGACTGATGACTCCGTTCGTCATGCATCGGTTTCGTATGCAGCATATGTTCGTCACATGGTGCCGACATCCTCAGGTATCTCGCAATCAATCTTCAAGCCTCGACACCCAGTCTATCTGGCCGCGTTCGGTGTCCGCACTCTGAAGCAGAACAACAAGCTACTCTTGCACGCACCCGACTCGCTTGGCATTGATGTGTGCTGTGTCTCAGAAACGTAGAGACGCTGCCACTTAGTCGCTCAATACAAAACCCTCAGACATATCCGGCTGCAGCGGATTCTTATCACCAGGCGTGCGCAACAGGAACCTGGAAGAGTGCGACAGGGCAGTCAGTTCAATTACAGTACTTGAATCCTGCATCATTGCTTCTGACAGACAGCATACATCAGTGCAAGGGAAAACGAGTGCACGGCTAAGAACCACCTGTTGTCTTTCTTGTTTCAGTGTGCGAACATTAAAGGCAGTTAATTAGACCGGCTTTCGGCGTTTGAAAACAGACTTCGAAGTGTTCAGGGTTGTTACCGAAGCCGGTCATCCAGGAGCTGCAGCTTAGTGTATGAGCAAATGAAGCATCAGTTCTAGTGCTGAGAACTGTGGAGATAGTACTCAAGTTGGATTGGAGTAGAGTAGAACATGGAATACACGAAAGTGTAAGAAGGAAGGTATCAGAAGTAGGATGTCTTCACTATCCGCAGCGAGTAAAGTGACACGGCTGATAACACCACGCGACGGCCGATACGATTTCTAATTTTCAGATTCATGGTTGTACACG
>NW_008751709.1:1809960-1814846 GCF_000715545.1 Opisthorchis viverrini
TGATTGAGCGGTTGGAGGTGTAGGCACCTCAGTATGCTTGACATAGGCCAGCACTAGGTCCCCTCCCTCACCCACTGTTTTTCTCTTCTCTTCACTGTAGGGCTTTTAATACAATTATATACATATATATATAATGTATATATAACTAAACGAACTTTATGGTTGTACGTCAGTGAAGCATCAGTGCCAACACTGATGTTGCTGTCATTGATGATGATGATGATGATGATGATGAGGTAGTTGAAAGTACATACCTGCATTACCAGTGCACGTGATGTCATTAATAAGGGCTATATAGGGCATGTTCGGGATGACGGTATCTAACCCCTTCGGTGTGTGTCGCTGGGTCAAGTGGCGAATCTCACTGTGCTTGCTTCATAGTGAGCCTCAGTATTCGGTCGCCATAAAGTAAACACTCACGTAAGAATGTAAAAAAAACTTGTCATTGATCAGAATAAAGAACCTCATTTAACGGCTTAAGGTGGATGTATTTTAGGGAGTTTGATATAACTGGTGAGAATTCTGGATCGGATCTGTGAACCCATTTGGTGTCGTGCTGGTTGACATCAGGACAAAGCATTTGATAAAAACACAATTCAAGTTAGTGGACTTCCGGTTTATTCGAACCGTTGTGTCTTTACCAGATACACAGACCTACGGGTCTAGTAGACTCTGGTCTCATTTGTCTGCAAAAAACCGTGCGAACTTTGGCCTATCCTTGATCCCACAGGACCCACCGACAACAAACAGGACAATCCACTTACGTTTTTAAAAATTTGCGGAAACCTCGAACCGAAATACATAAGTGACGAGATCCAGCCGAGCATGTAGCCGATCTTAGCGTTGGCCCCCTAAAGCAGATAAAGGATAAAAGCCAATGAATAAACCAAACGAGAAGTCAACTGGTTGAGACTGTTCAGGACTGGATTGAAAATTTGCAAAAAAGAAACGGATCTAACAGCAAAGATTATTCGCCTCTAGATGACATAAGAAGCCCAAAACACTTGTAAAAACGGCCGCATAGTACAAACAAGACGTCTCTTTGCAACCAGAAAAGTTTACTTGAATACAACCACGGAAAATAAGATCCCGAAGCAACAAACTGAACCTTCGATACAGATGAGAAAAGTCCATTAATCTGGCATGTGACGTGGCAGTCAGAATTAGGCAACTGAACGTGGTTCAACTAAGGTAAGATTGACAGGTAGGCTGGATTCCAACGCAAACCTTATCGATCGCGTTCAACATTAACTCTGACTGTTTCTGCACACTTTGTGTGCAGCTTTCAGGTTCACAAATCCTGATAAGACTTTATCAGTCGTGTGGTCACACACACACACAGGTTCATAGCATTTTGTCCGTATGACCTTATCACCAACTCTCATTCACGGCAGACTACAGCATGACAAGCCAAACTTTCGACAGGCATTGGAGGATGGGCGAATGGTAAAGTGAATGAGGGAACTGTTGTAAAACGCACCAAAGGCAATATGTTAACTGTACGTACGTAGAAAGCCACATGGCCATTTTGGAGCAGCCACGTCTGACAGTGGACGTTCTGCTCAGCTCTGTAGGAATTCGGGTGGGTAATCACCACCCCACAGGAAGCTCGCAGTAAAGAATGGAAACGGTAGAAGGCTGATGTTGCACAGCAGACACCATTCACCGTGTGGATCGATGGGGCCGATAGCCTAGGCCAGCTAGGTAGTATCCAAATGCCCATAGAAGGCCAGAAACATGTAACAGGCATTGAGTTTAGCGCTTCCACTTAAAACCAGTAATTTAGTCTCAATCAAATACCATAAATAAACTTTTCACCTTGGGTAAGCATAAAACGGAGATAAATCGACTCAACTTGAAGGCTGGTTGGCCAGTTCGATGAACCTGTTAGCGGAAGCGTGTTTCATTCCTACAGAGAGAACAGCTTGGTTGAATCTTTTGGAAAGCGATCAAGTTGAGGGATTTCCTCATGCGATCCTTTTACAGACGAACAAGTGGTTTGGATTTTCGCGCCACTTCAACGCAGTGAAGTCTTCAGCTTTGGAGAATAAACCCAGGTGTTTTAAATATGATATCTTGTTTTATCGGAGTCCTGAGACGTTACCAACTCGTTATTACTTAGCGATCAGTTAGTGCGGAGTTACAGAATGAACTGAACTGAATACGTCGCCTGTAAAACCATCACCAGGAGTCAGATATGGGCCATCCTAACCGGCTGCTAGTTTAGTTACGGAGTCCAACTGAATCTTCTGAATATTTTGTCATTTCACTGGATGTTATTCAGAAGGATGTGGTCGGATCCAGAAAAGCTTAAAAATACGAAGCTCTTCACTCGCATTTGAGTTCATTCACCTACAGGATAACAAGCCTGCAGTCCACCTGCAGTATAGTGAGGCTAAGTTCAGTCTAATTACGTTAGCCATTCGGTACCCGCTGATACGACCATCTTGGGACAAAAGGACAGGACAGACTGGGCGGACGCTGCCTTGCCACGTGATTGACCACGAGGATTAGCCACCGTACCTTTTACGAATCTATGGGTTAAATAGTAACTGCACGATTTATCGGGGGGTGGGAGATCAGCAAAGTCAAAGCGCCAAACGAGAACAGAAATCCAAGTTACTCATTGGGTTACCCAAGTAGCTGAGGTAGAAGCTGAGGAGCATACATGTTGCATTTGGCTGGTCATTAGACATTTCGATCCCTCTTGTGATTGTGATAAACAGGCAGTAGACATGTCTCACACCAAAGACCTTCTGTTAACTGAACTTCTGTAGGCGGAAAGACAGTTTCGAAAGCTTCCAAATAAGCGTAGTGGTGTCCTATACGATACAAACATGGTTCCTGACATGTTCCCTGATTCAACAGTCTGAGATGGTACAGGACTTCAAGCCCAAATTCCTTATCTGTTGTCCAGCGGACAAGGAGGCCCATAGAAGAATAATGCCTCTTGCTCCAGTTAGAATGGTAAAATTGTTCCCTGCTACGCAACTAACCACTCGACGATTCTGATAAAAGACGACTGTTTCGAAGCAACAATATGAAATACCCTCTGATAATACCAAACGGAATGAGCAATCAGGAGGAAGCGCTAGGACAATAAGTGAACCTAGAGCTCGAGGGACATAAACAATGAGAAAAACTAATAATCTATAGCTTACGGGCAAGAATGGGGGGTGCCAATCCTCCTGATACGACGAGTGAGTGGCCACGGTTTCTGGAGCTTCCGAGGGTGTGAATACAAGCAAACGACGTGAGGAGGGATAAGGCATCGCATGAGGAGACTCAGGGAAGGCGGGCAAAGTGGAATAGAAAGTGGTTAGGCCAACAAGCCCGACGAAGCACACAGCCAATGCACGGTGGGAGGGGGTGGATACGTTCAACAAGGGATCTGTGTCCATGGCGGCGGGATCAGCTTCATTGAGATCGTCCTCCATGTAAACTTCGCCATCTCCTAACGTCTCAGAAACACCTGCCAGGAATCCAACAAATAACGGAAATGACAGAAACTGATCATCCAGTTGGGCTAGTCATGATGCTACAGCCACCAAAGGGTTCACAGACTACGTAGGGAGTGAAGTGGTTTTAATTTGACCAAGAGGGATATGCAAAGCATGAAGTCCAAGAACAATGCCCGGTAATCACGTCATGATCATGATGTAGTAAGCAGATGTACAAGGATTGCCACACAGCGAACAATAACGAGTGCGAATGAATCCAGTGCAATTCACTAAACATACAGAGGGAATGATGGTAGTGCCAGAGGGTAATACTTCAAACCAACAAGGAAAGTAGATAGAAATGATGTCAATCGCGGACCCCTGGGAAGGAGGTAGAAATGTGCCGCTGGACACCGACGATTCACTACCGTGTAGCGACGATGATTTGTGACGAATGGATCAAGGTGGACAGCACTGGCTCCAAGAAAAGCTCCAGGTAACGTTAGTTGAAATAATGGGGTACACTGGACAGGAAGCTTACACTGACAAGCCCTATGGGGAACGATAACGAAGTTTAGGGAAACATATTCAAGATTGTGGTGTCAAGCGTCCGTGCTGAGAGTACTGAACTGGTTCGAATGTTTAATATGCCAGGTGTGACTTCCTTAGGTAACGATGAATCCGATGTCTGAAGGGCAAGGATAATGACGGCGCTTACAATGCGCTTACGTATAGGCTTGTTTGTGCACCGATTCACGAACGACGTCATACTCGTTTAATGCAGAGTAGCAGAAATGAAGCTACTGAACCGGTCCAATTTCTCTAAAAAATTCGCCGGTTGTGCTAAAGAAAAAGATCTTGTGGTGTAAATTAACCAAGGAAGAAACTGTTTTGGAGTTGACAAGTCTCCATCCATTCGTCAGATACTTCACGCATCTAGGATCCATGATCTGTAGTTGTTGTAAACAACTGATGACTCACAAGTGGTACGCTGCTATCACCTAAACTTACAAATTCTGACAAACATTGCAAACCTTCCGATGCTTGTGTTTAAATTACATGCACGTGGGGTCGAAACGCTCCCGGGGCGTCCGCTCACAGATATCGAGTATGCAGACGACATAGCTCTTCTTAGATCTGACCCCATGGTAATGCAAACAAGATTAAATAATCTAAATGATTCCGCCTCACGGTTGGGCATGTGCTTCACGCCTGCAACGTGTAAAGCGCGACTGCAAGACTGAGTGGGCTCGAACCCTAGTCTCATGTTTGAGGATGAACCGATTGGAGTAGTAGGCAAATTTGGTTACCTGGACAGTCCCGGTGGCCTCGCGAAAGATATTTCCATCCGGATTAGAAAGACCAGAGCAGCTTTTGTGAGCCTGCATAAACTGCGGCGAAGGCACAACATCAGATTTACCCTCAAGGATCGAGTTTACAATGTTG
>NW_008751709.1:1815087-1823404 GCF_000715545.1 Opisthorchis viverrini
ACTGACAAGCCCTATGGGGAACGATAACGAAGTTTAGGGAAACATATTCAAGATTGTGGTGTCAAGCGTCCGTGCTGAGAGTACTGAACTGGTTCGAATGTTTAATATGTCAGGTGTGACTTCCTTAGGTAACGATGAATCCGATGTCTGAAGGGCAAGGATAATGACGGCGCTTACAATGCGCTTACGTATAGGCTTGTTTGTGCACCGATTCACGAACGACGTCATACTCGTTTAATGCAGAGTAGCAGAAATGAAGCTACTGAACCGGTCCAATTTCTCTAAAAAATTCGCCGGTTGTGCTAAAGAAAAAGATCTTGTGGTGTAAATTAACCAAGGAAGAAACTGTTTTGGAGTTGACAAGTCTCCATCCATTCGTCAGATACTTCACGCATCTAGGATCCATGATCTGTAGTTGTTGTAAACAACTGATGACTCACAAGTGGTACGCTGCTATCACCTAAACTTACAAATTCTGACAAACATTGCAAACCTTCCGATGCTTGTGTTTAAATTACATGCACGTGGGGTCGAAACGCTCCCGGGGCGTCCGCTCACAGATATCGAGTATGCAGACGACATAGCTCTTCTTAGATCTGACCCCATGGTAATGCAAACAAGATTAAATAATCTAAATGATTCCGCCTCACGGTTGGGCATGTGCTTCACGCCTGCAACGTGTAAAGCGCGACTGCAAGACTGAGTGGGCTCGAACCCTAGTCTCATGTTTGAGGATGAACCGATTGGAGTAGTAGGCAAATTTGGTTACCTGGACAGTCCCGGTGGCCTCGCGAAAGATATTTCCATCCGGATTAGAAAGACCAGAGCAGCTTTTGTGAACCTGCATAAACTGTGGCGAAGGCACAACATCAGATTTGCCGTCAAGGATCGAGTTTACAATGTTGCGGTGCCCTCCATACTACTATTTCGATTGGAAACCTGGCCGCTGCCCGCCGAGGACGTCAAAAGACTTTAAATGTTTGACCATCGGTGTTTTCGGAGCGTTGCCCGAATCTGGTAGAAACACCGGATCAGCAATGCTGAAGTACGTCGAATGGTATTCGGGAGAAATAACTCACCCTCGACAGAAGAATTAATCACACGTGGAAATTAGTCAGAGGCGGTCAAACAATGACTTGGCAGCGAAGTGTAAAAGCGATTGCCAGCAAACTCAGCTGCGCTTGTCATTGCCGTCTTCCTGGATGGTGACCCCGAGATGGTCCACATCAATGATTAGAGACATTGTCAGGCATGGCCCAGATGCGCCCTCAATAGCGCTCATGCATCCAAGGTGTTGGTTTCAATGCATAGCTCCCTTCCCAATTCCTCCACGTGACAGTCCCGCCTCCAATGCGGAGTTACCTCCCCCACCTCCCCAAATCACCGGTGAGCGAAACTTTGGCAGCTACAACCACTGTACGACAAGTACGCGGTTCTTACAGATGACAATGATGATGGTGACGACATGCAACATTTTCGGCGATGCTTAAAACGCATAATGAAGGGTGAGATGGGACTCTGGTTTTCTTCTTACTCTCGACGCTTTCAGCGCTATGAACATCAGGGTTCTGAAGAACTACAGCCTCTGAACGAAAGTCTGGCGTTCACTCTGGATATCAAATCAAAACGTCCAGCTGTAGCACCCTTTCGGTGCCTAACTGCCATGTCACCCCATGGTTGCACGATGGCTGGGATACTGTCAGGTTGCCCAAGCCTAGACAGGGGAAGTCGAGAGGCATAGGTCGTATTCGAACCACGGACCTTCCGGTCAGTAAATTCGCTCTCTAACCACTTCGGCCGTCTCGGATATAACCTTTATTGACTCCTGATACATGCCTACAAGTCCAGCACAGCGACTACAAAAAGTACAGCGACAGGATCCTTCCTAACAGAAACTCATCGAATAGTGAATTTTCTATGGAGAAAAAGGTACCTTGTGATTTTAGTTGTCTCAAACTACAGAGCAACTGCCGCCACAACTCAAAGAATGAACATCCCTAATAAACGAACGATTTTCCCGGATTCGATGGTATCTGCTACTGTGGACTTGTATGCTGGCAAGTACTCCTTTGGAATCGTATTGACTGTCTTGTGATGAGGCTTTTGAGCCTTGACAGAAAACTTTCGCAATCCGGGTTTGCGCACCCGGCAATTACCACAGCCGACGCAGAATAGTAGAGCGCCGGCATCCAAAAAATTACAATATTATTGATTATAACCGGTTGCGCTGTCTTCACAATCCAGTCAGTCAAACCATCAAAAGGGAGGTCCCAACAACAAACGGCCAACATTTAACAAATGGATATCACAGTGTCATCATAACAACGCTTTAGAACGCAAAATATAGAGAAGAAATCGATTTTCTCTAAATAATAAGAAGCGCATAGTAATGACAAGTTGAGCTGGACAAACCATAGCAAAAAGCGTGGAACGTACGCTGTAAAATGCAACGATTATGCATCTTGTAGAACAGAAATTGTCCGAGGAGAAACAAATCACAGCATACACCGTAGACGGAGACGGCAACCTTGAAGAAAGGAGATGGTGTGACCGTTAGATTTGAGTGGGTGAGAGAAAAAGCGAATCTAGTGAGTGTAAGACCGAAATAGTTCTAACCTAGTTTCATGACACTGAAATTTCCAAAGGGATGAAACTTGTAGAAATGGAGGAAATATATCCACCTTTTAATCCGGGATGCTTTATCGAAGAAATTTTGAAGACTGTCAAGTTGTTGCAAATACCGATACGCGAGGTGGTGTAATTCGAACAGCGGCGAGGTTTCTGCTCTAGCTACTTAACATTAGGCAATTTGTTGAAATGCTGCAAGCCTGCAGTGATCACAAAGTTACTTCTTTTCGTAGCGCATCGTCAGTCATACTCACCAGTGCTACCCCATTTGTGATCGGATCAATATACCGGAAACAAGACCTGTGAATTAACCCCTGGGATCTTCCGGACCACAAGTAGTATGAATGAAACCATGAAACCAACTAGCTCTTTTCGATTCCATATTTCATGCTGAAAGTGAAGTCAAATGACGCAGAAAGGCTGTGCAGATGATTCATCCTTGACGGAAGCACCACCACAAATCCCGGCTTTCCGGCTGTGCCAAAACGTTTGATCAAAACTAGCTGATCGGCAGTAACTTGCCCGCATTCAGGCCATTCTTCGATTACCCAGTCCAGGTCACGAAATACAAAGTTGGCTAGCTCCTCGGGAAAGACCCACGTGAGTTGTGCGTCACTTTTCTTTGATGATGAAGGCGATTCCCATCAAGAATGAAACAAATATACAGTGGTCCTCGGCTTCTCAGCATGGGTTTGTAAATGTGTAACTCATGATTGCACGCGGTACGGGATACTGTCATGGAACCCAGACCCAGACAGGTCGGCGACTAGGGTCCTTAACGAAAGCATTTGGCTCAAAAGCCTAGTAGCCAGGAAAGGGCGATTGTCCTACAATCGTAAGAGCAGCGTACATTCTTGAGGAGCGAGTCACCACACATATTCCAACCCCAAAACCGGAGGAACAAGGGGTTGTGTTAGCGAGACCTGCCTCCATTGACTAACTTAGTATGGCAGGCACTTTGAGTGTCACATATACACTCACCATTGGGTGGTGAATGTGCACAACCCATCACACCGCAGTAAAATCCAGTCTCTGTGACAAAATGGACTGAATAGATTTGCAGGATGAATTTGGACACGAAACCTCAAAACCACACGGTTAACCTTCTGCTTCAACCCAACTACACAAACTTTCCTCCAGCTAACCGGTTGGCATCTTTTAGTGGGAGGTCTACGATTGTGGCCATGCGCTCACTGAATTATTTGTTCTCATCATCCGTAATTTTAAACTGCCGAGGATACGATCTGGTTATTTTCCAAAACATACTTACATATGATTGGGTAATATGGCACAAAGAAGATAAGAGGGATACAAGCTAGCGGGCGATAGATAACTTCGGCAGTCACTAATCGAGCCATGAAGACAATTCTTTTAGGATCCTCAAAAGCTCTAAGACGATCGAAGGGATTAACGGTTATTCTAGTAGGACCATGATACACAACGCAAGCCTCTGTTTGCCAGGACGAAAAAAAACTACCCACTGAGTGAATTGGATAGAGTATTTTTACGAAGACGAGCGAATCAGTCAGATAGACCGTCGCCATGGTCAAGAGGTAGGTTCACAGTATCATAACTCAAGTTGAGGATGACGTTGAATGCTGGGAATTAATAACCTGAAAGAACGGCCGTGAAGTGCCAACTCAGTGGACAGATGATCTGGCGAAAAAGCAGAGGAATGCTGGGGCGTGGGGACATCAGAGATAATTATCTCGGACTTAATTAGCTAACGTTAATTAAGTCCGAACATGAGGAACAGAGGCGAAAAAAGCACTTACCTGCAAAATTAGTTGGTGCGTCAAAAGACAACCTAATAAATTGGCCGAATCACCGAACGCCCAAAACAGTAAGAGAAAAGGAGAAAGTGCCTGGTCTGGGATGCCGGTTCGAAAGTTCTCTACTATCTGAGGCAGTCCGCTCACAATCCACGAAAAAAGGGAGACCAGTCCGCAAGCTATCGCGGCCATTCCACGTGCGTCCACTACACACTGACCCATTACGTGCCATATCCATTGAACGCCATAGGTGCAGTTGCCATTGGCTGGAGTAAGTTCTGACCAGTTAGAAGGTGCAACAGACAGTTGCGACAACTCGAGAACTGGGAAGTCAAAATATAGCACACCTCCCGGCATGTTTAGCCGGTTGAGGTGTTCTAAAGTTGTAATGTGGAACTAGTGCTGGAAACAAGGTAAACAAAGCACGCGAATCGGCATATTTATCATGTAGAATACTGGGTAGAAACAAATGGCCAGTTTCTGGTGAGGAAGTACCTGCAACAAATGAGGATGGAGAAAACGCTTGGCGTTGACAGATTCGTTACCTCGAAAGTAAGAAAAGATAACACAAACGCCTCAGATGCCTAACTTTTAACAGCGACGTTGCAATTGTGGTGGAGATCCATACAATTCTATAATCTCGGAGGCTATATTAGCTAGAACCTTAGTTCCTTTGGAATAAGGATAATTAACAGGCCGCCTAGATCTCAGAGTTCATGTACAATGCGGAATCACACTTCATTACAACCTCGGGGAATAAAGTCCTTGTATCCGTAACGATTAATGTGTGAGAGCAGCAAGAATTTTTCATCACGCGTTTCTAGACATGTGAAGGGAAGCATGCGGTTTTTTCTGTGAAGGGAATGCATTTCTCAAGGTCGACTACAATAACTGCACACTCTACTGAGCAAATCGCTCAAGTTACATGGAAGCAATTAAGCTAAGGAGATTGATGAAACATGACCTAACCGAAGACCCTATTAAGTTATGCAAGCATCCGCTGTGTGCGGTGACATGCTTCAGACTTCCACGCGATACTTACCAATACAATCTCTAAACGTGTAAGACGGGTTCTCCTTCCTCACAAAAAGAGTGGATTTGTGCACTTGAATGTGAATTTACTGTGGAATTAGAGACAGCCTAAAAGACGAGCGAGAATGCTACCTCATATAAATACCATCCAGCCGGACACCTCTCGGAAAAAATAAAGCACGAAATATCCGCACCAAAACGTGAGAAGACGCCAGGAACGGATGGTCGCTATCCAGCCCCCTTCAAAAAAGGCGGGGAAGCCCTGGTAACCCATTTGATAAAGCTTGCTAGATGGAACGAAGAGAAAGAGCCTGCAGAATGGGGCGTGTCGACAGCTATCCCTATCTTCAAAGAGGATACGCGGACAATGTGTGAAAACCACCGTGGCATAAGCCTTTTATCATCGAAGGTGCTCTCTGGTCTTATTCTTCGAAGGTTGACCGAACACGGGGAGACAGATCCGTGAAAATCAAGCTGGGTTTTGTCCTGCAAGAGGATGCATCGATCAAATCTTCACCCTCCGACAAATTCTGGAACAGCGACATTGCTTCTACCAACCAACAATGGTTGTGTTTCTTGATCTGAAAGCTGCGTGGTTCTGTGGACCGTCAGGCACTAAGGCAGTGTCTGCGAAGCAAAGGTTCCCCATAAATTCTTGACCCTCCTCAAGGCACTGTACGCCAACTTCCGCAGCCGTGTGAAGATATACGGTAAGCTCTCGCCTGAATTCACCACATCAAGTGGTGTCAGACAGGGCTGTCTGTTTCAGCATTCCTCTTCCACTTCGTCATGGATACTATCATGGAAGACTCACTACCAGCCTCTATTGCCTGTGGGGTCGAAACGTTCCCAGGGCGCCCGCTCACAGATATTGAGTATGCAGACGACATAGCTCTTCTTTGACCTGACGCAGTGGTAATGGAAACAATATTAAATAATCTAAATGATTCCGCCTCACCGCTTGGCATGCGCTTCACACCTGCAAAGTGTAAACTGCCACTGCAAGGCTGGGTGAGATCGAACACTAGCCTCATGCTTGCGGATGAACCGATTGAGGTAGTAGACTAATTTTTTACCTGGACAGCTGTATCAGTCCCGGTGGTCTCGCGAAAGATGACATTTCCATCCGGATTAGGAAGGTCAGAACAGCTTTTTTGAACCTGCGTCACATGTGGCGTAGGTGTGACATCAGATGCTCCATCAAGGGTCGAGTTTACAATGCTGCGGTGTGATCCAAACTACTATATGCAACGGAAACCTGGCCGTTGCGCGCTGAGAACGTCCAAAGACTTTCAGTGTTTGACAATCGATGTTCTCGGAGCATTGCTCAAGTCTGGTGGGAAGACCGAATCAGCAATGCTGAAGTACGTCGAATAGTATTTGGGAGAAATAACTCACCCTCAATAGAGGAACTGATCACACTGCACAGGTCGCGCTGGCTTGGCCACATGCCGCGTATGCCAGTCGATCAGATTCCTCGAAGGGCTCTTTTCACACAACCACGTGGGGAGTGGAAACAAGCCAGAGGCGGTCAAACAATGACTTGGCGGCGAAGTATAAAAGCCATTACCAGCAAACTCAGCTGCACTGATCGTTGTCGTTTTCCTGGATGAGGTCATTGTCAGAAATGGCCCAGTCGCGCCCTCAGCAAACTCGCTGCACTGATCGTTGTCGTTTTCCTGGATGAGGTCATTGTCAGAAATGGCCCAGTCGCGCCCTCAATGGTGCTCGTGCGTCTAAGCTATTACCTTTAATGCATAACTCCCTCCCTAACCCCCCACTTGACAGTCCACTGACAGTGCTGTAATTACGCACTAATTTATCAGCCCCCGTCTCCAATGCGGAGCTACCTACCCCACCTCTCCGAATCATCGGTGAGCGAAACTGTGGCGGCTACAACCACTGTGCGACAAGTATGCGGTTATTGCAGCTGACAATGACGATGACGAGCCATACGCCACAGCTCCGAATCGCAAAGCACAAGAGTGCATGCAACAGCACTGAAACAGGAGGGGGGATATAAAAGTACGGAAGATCATAGTGAGAAGGCCATAGAAGCTGTCTTTGGCAGATTCAGAGCTACGGTCCGGTGGAACATAAGCATACACGATAAATGAGGTGCGATGGATTTCACTTTCTTGAGATCTTTTCACAGACGTCGCCAAACGAACCGTGCAAAGGGGACAATCAATATGTATCCAATCACGTAGAGACGCTGCCACTTAGTCGCTCAAGATAAATGAGGATGGATTTCACTTTCTTGAGATCTTTTCACAGACGTCGCCAAACGAACCGTGCAAAGGGGACAATCAATATGTATCCAACCAATTAGAGACGCTGCCAGCTAGTCGCTCAATACAAAACCCTCAGACATATCCGGCTGCAGCGGATTCTTATCACCAGGCGTGCGCAACAGGAACCTGGAAGAGTGCGACAGGGCAGTCAGTTCAATTACAGTACTTGAATCCTGCATCATTGCTTCTGACAGACAGCATACATCAGTGCAAGGGAAAACGAGTGCACGGCTAAGAACCACCTGTTGTCTTTCTTGTTTTAGTGTGCGAACATTAAAGGCAGTTAATTAGACCGGCTTTCGGCGTTTGAAAACAGACTTCGAAGTGTTCAGGGTTGTTACCGAAGCCGGTCATCCAGGAGCTGCAGCTTAGTGTATGAGCAAATGAAGCATCAGTTCTAGTGCTGAGAACTGTGGAGATAGTACTCAAGTTGGATTGGAGTAGAGTAGAACATGGAATACACGAAAGTGTAAGAAGGAAGGTATCAGAAGTAGGATGTCTTCACTATCCGCAGCGAGTAAAGTGACACGGCTGATAACACCACGCGACGGCCGATACGATTTCTAATTTTCAGATTCATGGTTGTACACG
>NW_008751709.1:1827245-1828594 GCF_000715545.1 Opisthorchis viverrini
GGAACGATCACATCACATCCGCCAACATAGTCCCTCGGCGTCTAAATATGAGAAGTACGGAAAAGTGATTGGGCAATCTCTCACTGCGACCGCTACTTTCGAATATTCCCGCCATTGAGATTTTAGCCAATGGGTATTGGGATTGCACCGCGTCGCGCGTAAAAAAGGGGCGCCTTGGCAGCACAACGCACCTAGCTGCAAAACCTTTGCAACTAGAATAAATCTTTCTACGCCGAAGTGTTCCACTTTGTTGCGTATATGCTTAAAGCAAAACTATTTCAAGCTACGTTCATATTTTTGCTGATCACCAAATTTCACTGTCCATTGAAGCACTCATACCTCTGGCGGGAAATTCCGGTGTACGACTTTCCTGACATCACTGGGACCCCGAGATGCTTATATAAGGTTCAAAAGTTTGGGCTGATATTTAGAACTCAATTTTCCGTTTGTTTTCGTCCATCAGGGGCAAGTCAGCCTTCGAAAATATAATTCCGTTGTGTGAATATTGAGAGCCTGAAAAAACGATGAGCCGAGAGAATTACAACTCCGCACCGTGACCTCGACCTTGAGCGAGCGCAATAAGGTTGCCGGATATATTCACGGATTCACGGATTCACGGATTGACCTTGAGCGCAATAAGGTTGCCGGATATATTCACGGATTCACGGATTCACGGATTGATACACAGGATCGAGGCTTTTGCCCAAGTTTCTTTCCTCGGTTTTGTTCTTGTCGGTCAGTGACTGTCGTTCACCTGAAAGGCACAAGGGAAAAAAGGGTGTAGCACTGCTCTTTATGTTCTCAGCGCGGGGCAGTATGCTCGCCAGCGCGAGGATTCGCATAAACAAATGTCTAATAGTGCTTTAAATTGGGTTCGAGAAAGAGCGTGTACAACCGTCGGAGGAAGGTCATTCCACGCAGCTACTACCCGAAATGAAAAAAAGTTTTGTCTAACGGATGTGTGTGCCCTGAGCTTGAAGATTTTCTTACTATGTCCCCGCCGGGTGTTTGCTGGGTCAACGGTAAAAAACCTGTTTGCCAAGCTTTGTTCAAACAGGGCGTAGGTAAGAATTAGGTCCCCTCGGAGGCGACGGTACTCCAGGGGAAAGAGATCAAGCGTCGCGAGACGCGTTTCGTAGTCCACGGATTTGAGGCCGGCAACCATTCTAGTGGCGGCCCGCTGGACACGCTCAATGAGGGTAAAGTCTTTCGTACGTCCTGAGTAGAAAACTTGGTTAGCGTACTCCAGGAGCGGTCTGACGTAGGCCCCATAGAGTATTTGGAAGTTCATGCGCGTAATACGGGAGAAGGTGCGTCGGATCATCCGTAAAATGGCGAATGCCTTTTGG
>NW_008751709.1:1830084-1834635 GCF_000715545.1 Opisthorchis viverrini
ATTGACGTCATGTTTCGGACTAGATGTAAAATAGGTGTGCGCAAAATATAAAGGGTTATCACTCAAATGTTTTGTTAGAGTAATAAAATTCAACAATTACCCGTGTGTACTCTGTGAATAGATTGAACAACGAAAAAAATTTTTCACGAATTTGCACGAGGGAAAAACGAAACCGATTTCGAACGTACCACCGTGAATGTGGCACACGTCCTTAAAGAGGTATTCGACACTCATCCGTTTGGATTACATTCTGGGAATCCGGATGTCAGCTTCGTATTGACAAAAACAGATGGTGGAGAACACAATAAAATTGTAAATTCATGTTTCGAACGTGGCTCGTTTGCTTCACATTTGCTCTGAATTGGTTTCTAGGCGCTTTTGTCTGCTACGATCAGAACTTAGATGTCTTGGGAAGCTTCCAAGGTCCCAAAGGCAAAGAACAGTCCACCAACTATGTGAGACGTATGACAATAGGTTTTTCATGAGAGTGTTTTCTATTTCATATTTCGGGTGGGAAGCTGGTGGGAAAATGAAGAAGCCTCGTGTTTCCGTAAACTTCCACCCTTTGGTTCTCTCAAGCCGTTCATGTACACTCTCTGTACAAGCCACCCTTTGAACTGCCGCACCTTACGCTTCACCCTCACCATTCGTAACTCCTGTTCACATTCCTGAAAATTCTCCATTTCAGGGCGCGCATCGTACTAATCGGTTTGTGGGCTTTTGGTTCGGGAGGGACCAGCCGTTTGTTGCGGTCAGTCCGTTGATCAGCGGTTTTCCCAAACAGGCCGATTTTGTTTAGTATCCCACAGAATACGCAAAACGATTTCGGCCGCATTTGTTTCAGTCACCCATACAAGCTGAAAGATTGGGACACAACGCCACATACTGACAGGTTTTGTCTCAAAACCGCAGATGTAATTAGTGAGGGGCTAAGTGGCATATTCTTGTAATGAGGAACAAGATTTCATCGTATATCCGCTTGTTTCAATGAGAACCTAGTGCTTTTCCTGTCATCAGGTGTAGTGGTCTGGCTACCCAATAAGTTAGTTTACCAGGAATATGTGGCAAAGAAATAAAAATAATTACGCTAGGTTGGGTATACAAAAATAAAGAGATCAGATGGAACAGACTCACTAACAATTGTTCTCTTTAAAATGGTTCGTCGTTGGCCCAGGTCAGCGAATAAACAATAATCCAGTTATATTGGTCCAGAGGTCTTCTTCTGAACAGTTCCCACATATAATAGATTCCGAAGATGCCTGAAATGTTTTGGTGCCTGAGTTAGTACATGAGACTCGCGAACGACCGCTGCGAGCGCCAGCGAAATCAGAAGAGAGAGTCGAAGCACATGACCACGCTTGTATTATCTGAAATTGTACAAGTGCGCGTTTTTGTAGTTTTTCGTATTCAAACCAAAAACGATTATGCAATTGATGAACTACTTAGTGTTATAATGGAAGTAAAATAAAGGTACGAAACTCCCCACAGGTGAGCAAAATGAGTTCAGGACAGAAAACGTGATTTTTTGTTCTTATCTTTTCCTTGTTCCATTCAGTAAGATTTAAGTATCATAAGGGATCGATGTTACGAAACTTGTCTACAAAGTTTTTTTATCTTAAGGAGGTTCCGCCTTGGCGGGACGGAATATTTGGAGTCGGGTTCTATCGATCAGTCAGAGAAGAAGAAGGAATAGTGCATCTTTCTTGTATATGGGTTGAATCATATTTGTTCAAGGGCAATGAGATATATATAACCTTGCAATCCCCAGCTAGATCATCATTGTTATCGGAGGCAGTGTCGTGGTATCGGTAGTTCATCAGTTGGACATTGTAAGCACTGTTGTGATACACAAATGAATGGCAGTGCCTCCGAATGAATGACTAGCTGGGTAAGGCCCAAACCTATATTACAGACATAAAAGAGAGCTGCAAACTCGCCGAAAATTCCAGGCAGCTTCCAGAATGTTGTGCGCGCCCAAGATGTGAAAACCGGATAATGAAGGTCACAAAAGCGTCGGTTAGCAAACGCAACCGAATTTGCTGACCGGTTTCTCGGAAAGAGCCCCTAGCTGATGAGATTACTACTGCGGTCAAGTGTGACTATGACACCCTCTATGACTTGTATCCGCACAGAACCCCAATTGAACAAAAATACCTCACATTGGCTTCGTTCTTCCTCTGCTGATTTTTCGTCAACCTCAAGGAAACCCGCTGCTCAAAAGTTGCACGTCTTAGCTTAATGAACTTAACTATGACGTTACGGGGCTGTCCAAAAACCGAAGTGTGTCAGGTCTGTGATGGCAGGGACCTGACGCACTCATCTTGATGGCACATTAGTATATATTCCCTCCCAACCGTACCATTTCGCCCACTTTAAGTTAACGGTAAATACGAACAATCTCTGCACAGCCATAGCCGCCAACAGAACGCGTTACTTCAAGCCTGCTAGACCTTTCGTCCAGATTCAACCATTTCTGTGGACGTTTAGGCTGCACTGTCCACAAAGTCAATACGTTTCCGTACAGTTCGCGTTCCAGCTTGTGTCTCATGATCAAATCACTCTTCCAAGCAACTTTTACATCCGACTCCACTATGGCAGCATCACCAGCGAGTCACCGCACTTTCACCGTGACCGTACTCCTGAGGTCCCTCCTACCATTTATCCTCATTACTGATCTCTCTACTTCAACACCATCTACTCTTTTTGTGACTGTGGCTACAAGTCTAACAGTCCAAGGCCACGAGGCCACAATGAGGGTTTTGGGCTTTAGTTAATGGTGACCTGCTGGATTCCGCCAGCCCTGCTGCTTCACCAACTCTGTTGTTCTGGTTCCTTATTTTCCACAATTTTCACTTTTCTCGTTGTTGCAAGCAGGACACCTCTTGTGTTGCCCTCCCTCGTTTCTTCGCTCGCCACCTTCAAATTCCAACGCCTACGTCGAATAATATCCACTGTTGATGACACTGCCCATCTACCGCGCAATCCTCCCGTACCCGCAAACCCCGCCAGTCATGCTTTTATCCTGATTGTAACATCGCAATCATGCCTGGCGGTGCGTTACCCACCAATTGGGAATAAACTTTATTGTCATATGAGCCACGGAGCTGGCGACTGGACAACGATATTGTTAGGAACTTGGTGAGGTGGTTACTAAAGTTTTGCTTAACTGTGTGCTTTGTGGGACGTTGCAGAATCTATACATGAGTTGTAATTGATTATACACTTTTCCATTTCAGAAACATTGTTGAGCAAAAACGGAATCTTAGAAACGATAACTGGATGTACCGCCCATTACGTTTGCACCAATGCAACCAATAAATAGAGATGGAATTTGCCAAGTGTGGCTGTGAATTTTTCAGGCATAGGATATGCAGACATGCATAGGGTCATCGTTAGTCATTGTGTTAGGCTAGTGTATATGTAGTTGGGACCTTATAATCAGCTGCATGCATGGATTTGGGCCCGGAGGTTACTATGTGTAGCCAAGGTAAACCCTGACGGGAACACGTATGAATATGACTAGCCGTCGTAGGCGGTTTGATTAGTCTATCATGCATAGTTTAAACCTCATAATAAGCTGCATGTAGTTACTATAATCCGCCAAGGAAAGCTAAACCGAGCAACTTGTGAGTAGGACTGACCATCGTTAGTCGTCAGACTAGGCTGCTAGGCCTAGTTGAGGCCTCATGTTTATTGGCTGGCATAGACACTGACCTTTTGTCTACTGTAAGTGGCAAAGTAAGCAACGACAAGTACAGTTTTGAGTATAAAAGACTACATTTTACCACGGGTTTGGGTTACGATGCACAGCCGAGACCTCATAATCAGCGTCGCACGTGGGCACGGGTATAGGAGGTACAACGAATAGCCAGGACAGACGGCAGCGCCTACGGTTATCATTCTGACTGGCAGTGGTTGGAATTATTTTCGGCCAATGCAGTTTGGTTTGAAGGCGTACAGTAATTAAGGAAAGCGATTACTCACAACGGGGAAGACATTTTTTGTTGTCAACTGACACGCAGTTATTTCATAACTCTGCACTATCTACTGACTAGTAATGTATGTAAGAATTCGGAGATCACCCACATAGTTGTGTACTATCATCAATACTGCACAGTGCATCAACTTCTCTTTCATCATCATACCAAGGTGGAGGCGAGCATAAAAAAGTACTTCGTAGTGCCCAAGTTTGCCGTAAAAATTTATCTAGTTTGTTACGTTTGAGGGGCTTTACGCACGCAAACAAAAATTCACTATTTTTGTGGGTGGAATCCGCAACGAACATTCTGTGGATGTCTCACTTGTAAGGGACGCCGCAGTATGCCACAATGTGATGAAGTTGGATTTCGTCTTTTATCTCGTAAACCACCCAGGAAATGCAAATCAGAAGCAGTTGATGACCTTGGAATTTTGCTCGTTCAAACAAAATGCCATGAACTACACGTCAGTGAAACGTGGGCTAACTTCTTGTACAAGTCGCAACTTCGAAGACCTTATGGGTTTGCCTGAAATACTTTGGGTTTATTTCTAGTATGTGGCCACTAATGGTAA
>NW_008751709.1:1834674-1854423 GCF_000715545.1 Opisthorchis viverrini
TAAAGTGGTAGGAATAAATGTCGGCATTCCACATTACGCGGGCCCTTTCTCGTCGTTCCATGGAGCACCGACAAGCTTTGTCAGATGGGTAACCAGTGATTCTCCGCCTAATTTGAAGCGGACTGTGTGCGGGCCCTGCGGTGCCTTCTCATGTTTCAGTACAGATATCCCACACTTTATTTCTTCTTCAGACGGGCAATCTGGGTTTACATTCATTTGCCCGTATGCACTACCTCCGCAGGCTGGACTCTTCGGAGTGTTCGGTCCATCTTTTCAGCGGCCGGATTGCGAGTGAATTGATGGGCCACCTTTTAATTCATCTTAGCTTACTTATGGTTTCCCATGGTTGGACGACCGTATCACTTGGTACGGGGAAGGGCTGATCGAGGTAGAAGACGCCTCTCTTATTTTTAAGCTTTCACTGCCTGCAGAGCCTTTTCCATAGGCTCACACTATTTGGCGTTTGAAGGATTTGCATACGCCAGCGTACTCACTGCCCGCTGGTGTGGATTTTCCGGCCTTACTCATAGATAGCGATCTTGAGACATCCATTGGTCACGTCGGGCTCACCAACTTTGTAGTGGTCTGGCTACTTAATAAGTTAGTTTACCAGGAGTGTGACAAATAAAAACACTAAGGCTAGATTGGGTATACAATAATAAAGAAGTCAAACGGAAAAGACTTACTCATAATTGTTCTCTTTAAAATAGTTCGTCGTTGGACCAGTTCAGCGAGTAAACACTAATCCAATTAAGGTGGTCCAGGGGTATTCTTCTGAACACTTTCCCACATATAACAGATTCCGAAGATGGTCTGAAATGTTTTGATACCAGAGTTAGCACATGAGGCTCATGAATGATCGATGCAAGCGCGAGCGAAGTCAGAAAAGAGAGTCGAAGCACGAGACCACGTTTGTATTGCGTTACAGTGTACAAGTGCGCGTTTTGTAGTTTTTCGTACTCAAACAAAAAACGATTATGCAATTGACGAAAAAGCTAATGTCATAATGGAAGCAAAATAAAAGTATAAAACAGCGCACCGGCGGAATCGAAGATGTCGGACGGGCAGCGCTGAACGCCGCTAACACAGCGTCTTTCACATTATGCCGTACTTCATCCAGGTCAGCACTGTTAGTACAGCATCGGTTTGCTACGTAAAGTTGTTGGGTGAATTCGGATCAATACAGTGGAGCCATTGTAGGCTTTCAAAAGATGGTGGATTGGCGTGATTTTTGCCAACGTGCATGAGCTTGAAGGCAGGGGAACTGTTTGGTGAGCACGCACCGTGGCGTGACCGGAATTTTGTCGTGGGCACCAGAAGGAGCGGCATTCTTAAATTCTGTCCATCCATTGACGGCTGATGTCGACGTGGCCAATTGGGTCGACGGTTGATCTGCAGTTGGTAGCGGCCTGTTTGCGCGGCACGGACGTTTATGCTACAGGCTTGTACCGGCCAGAAATAGTCGATGATAAGCTCTCCGTTGTCGCTGTAACGAGAGTCGACTCCGAATCGATATCCCAAATAAGACTACAAGGAGCTCAGACGACCAAATTGAGCATTTACATCACCCGCAATGATCACAGTGCCAGTTCCCCCTGCTTGACGAATTAGCTCAAATAAATCCCGATAGAAATGATCATTCCCGGTGTCAAAACTACAAGCACAGGCAGACAATAGAAAATGACACCCCTTTTTACGCCGAGAGACATTGAGCATGACTGAGCTGGATAACAGAACGGTGCAGAGACGACTGTTCACTAGTATCTAGTTCAGAAAAGTGCGTTCAGCTCTGCAATGAGCGCAACTTGCACCATATATTCCAGGAGCCATCACTTCTGAATGACCGTATACACGGCGGGAGGAATGTGAAAGACCTGAGTTCGTCCTTGGCGTTCTGAGATGCATAACCACGTTAATGTCTTGTAGGCACTTTTCGGAGACACAGCATACGTGAATCCTAAGGGAGTAAAAAGCTTCAGCGAGTATTGCCCGTTTGCCAATTCGACATACGGTACGAACGCTAAAACTCTTATATAGAACTTATAGTCACACAGACGACTCACAATCTTGATGTTGCTTTAATTCATGGGTGCGTTCGATTCTGTCGATCGGTGGGTGCTGTAGGCCGCACTTGCTCAACAGGGTGCGCCCCAGAATTTCGTGAACACAATTCGTTCCTTATAACCATACACTCCTTGGTGTGCAGGAGTGCACAGTGAGCTGTCTGGAAGCTTCTCCAGAAAAGGTGGTATCCGACAAGGATATCTACTCTCTATTTATATTCAACGTCATCACTGGTGAATTAATGAGGTGAACGCTGAAAAACCTTTAAATCCCAAGTGTTCAAACATTTGATGACGAGAACCTTGTCGATCTGAAGTACGCAGACGATATTGCTTTCATCTTTTAAGACGAAGGCGCGGCTCAGGTCCTGCTGAACATACTGACCCCCATCGTATTATCTTTCAGCATGCGCCTGGCCCCTTGAAACTACAGATTCATGCTTTGTAATTTGCGGCTAGCGTTGTTCTTTTCTCTCAGAATGGCGGAAGTCCCGAAGCGGACAACGTCTAATTCGGAGGGAGGGTGTGAAAGAGATTTCGAAGAGTTTGGATGTTAGTGCATTAAACCTTCCTGAAGCGCGCCCCCCGTGACTAGTCCTGCGCTTGGCTGGACAAATTGCAAGAAGTGGCAACTGGTCGATATCAGTAGCGTTTGTGGCATCAATTTCTTCTCAGATTGTCTGATTGGGCGCTTGGCGGTGTGGACACCTCAGATTGCTTGCGATACGCTAGCACCAGGTCTCCTCCCTCACCTACCCTTCTCCTGTGCTTTATATATAATTAGAAGCAGTTTGCGTTTGTACTGCGGTGAAGTATCAGCATCAGCTCCGCTATTGCTTTATCTGATGATGGAGATGACACCCACGAAATGGAATTAATACAGAGATCATAGGCAGTATGTGCATTTTCCCAACAGCATGTTTAGTAAATAGGTCGGTATTGAAACCGAGACGGTTTGAAGAACAGAAGATCGGTTTGAATTCCTGTTCTTTGGTTGGAAAGCAATCAAACAAGCCATTCGCCTGATTCCACACTGCATCAGGTTTACAAGCCGGATAGTGGAAGACGATGTGCCGCAAACGGAAACTATATACGCTGGATCACACGACGGTTTATAAAGCACCTGATGTCTGGAATCTGCCACTTCATTTTGTGGGTAAGCTGCTTACAGATATAATGGTTCAGCGTAAAGCGATTTGATGGACTAGTCTTTGGGGCCTAAACGCAGGTCTAAAGCGCCGTTTTGGGTATTAAAACCGACACCAGATTTAGTATCCACGTTATTCTGAACGGCCCTTCTACTGTTCCGGTACAATGGTCCTTGTAAATCCTCACCAAAGAAGGGAAGCACTGGACAGGCGAAAGTGTTCATGTCTGAGAGACGTGAGCGGCTCACCTGGTGCCCCAAATGACGACGCTTAACCACCTATAAGTAATCTAGATTGTCCAGCACTTTTCATGCGTCCATGGCGCTACCTGACTGGGAAGTTCTGAAGAGTAAGCCAGCTGTTCAACACAGTTAGGACACTTTTTAGGCTGCCGTCCGAGGTATCAGGTAAGCCGGTCACATCGCTCGAGGTGTATCTCTGTTCAGATGTGGCAATTCAGGAGCGTCTGCTGTGATGGCAACATATTTCATACATGGAACGCGCAGTTGTCACAGTCTGATCCGATTATTACCGTCTGATTCGTGATCTCCGGGTGTGACTAAGGGTTAGCTAGAATTCCAGGTCGGACATGTTTTTCTAAGCGTTGGCACGGATAGTCCAGGGTTAGAGCAGAAGTCCCGTTTACTATGTAGAAAGTACATCAACGGGGTCCTTGCCCGCCCTTACTAGAAGCTAACTTAGCAGTACCAGAGTCAGTGTATATGACAGTCGATCCGGTGTCACCGTTGAGTTTCAGGAGACGTTAGCACTAGTGGGAAAAATTCATATTGGAGGGTTGTCCAACCTCAATTAAGAGCCTGGTCCTGTGGAATAAAAATCGAACACATGAACCAACCAATGGTTTGGGAAATAAGGGTGGATTGCTAGACATTAAAGGAAATAGTTAATGTCACTGACGGGTGAATCAGCTGGAGCACGGATATTACTTTGTAGAGGGAGTTTGAACAAGGGGGTTCGCAATAATCGCAATAACTTAAAATGTCAAACCAGCTTAAATGTCAGGCTGCCTTTGTTGAGCATATTCAATCGAAGAATACCATAAATGAGCGAATCTGCCGGAGGTGGACCGAGTCTCCTGTTAGCACTAAATGACCATGCATGTGAGTGTATTCCCTCAACTTCGTACATTTTATTGCTCACATGAAATGCAAGTTTGATGGAAACTCAGCGACCGATTCATCTCAAGAACAAGAGACTGGTCATGCGTTGTAGTTTTTCAGTAACCTTATGAGTAGTGTGGTTCGTCGAGGAAAGCCATAGTACGTTTTTTGCACGAATAAATGTGATCAGCACACCGGAAATTTGGTCAGTTAAATGGAATTAGTTCTGTTACCCCGTGTCATCATTCGCCGATGCTCCCGTGACCTTTGGGTTTGAAATCCCTCGCCTTCGTAATTTGGTCGATGTTGGAGTGACCTTTGGCCTTCCGAGTTCCGGTTTGTGACCTTTATTGATTTGAATCGGAGGAGTTCCTTGTTTCTTTGTTTGTGAATGCAATATTCGGTCCTCCTTGAGTGTTCCGGTTGAGATGTTGGTCTTTTGCACGTAGAAGTGCGTCAATTGGATCCAGTTCGAATATTGGATTCACGAACAAAGAAACAAGGAACTCCTCGGAGTCAAATCAACAAAGGTCACGCGCCGGAACTCGGAAGGACAAAGGCCACTCCAACACCGACCAGACTACGAAGGCGAGAGATGCCAAGCTCAAAGGTCACAGGAGCATCGGCGAATGGGGACACGGGATAACAGAACAACCACTAAGACCGCCCGACCGAACAACCAATCGCGGTCAAAGGTCATCCCCGGCTATCGGCACGTATATTAACACACACGTAACACTACCCAACGCACAACCACTAACCCACCAATACTCTCAACTGCGCTTCCCAATAATGCACTGATGATGTCACCTCGATTGATGATGAAACGTTTGCAATCAAATTGCGCAGCTCAGCGAACAAGCCAATGACCATCTACGCTACCTGAGCTACCGACATTTTCCCCTATAGGAATTAGTTCCCCCTGTAATGCTATGCGTTGCGATCGTAAGGGCCTAATCAGAGTGAAATTTCGGTCAACGAAAAGCCTGATCAAGTCTGTCTAGCGAAACATCACGGTGAAAGAGCATGTTTGCGTGTTTTGTGATATAATAACTGCACCAATTAAAAATAAACGGAATGTGTTCATCCTACTGGTGTAGTGGGAAGCTAAAACTCACGTATGTACTGAATAAGGCAAACAGAAATACGAACAGCGTTAGCCGTGGCCACGAAACGCTAGTTTCTCAAGTTTGTGTACACATAACTACATGAATGCACAGTTTCACCAGCGGTACCACCTCCTGGTCGTCAGAACTCAAACTAGTGGGCACAGCCTATTCCTCGTCACTGCACCACCTATCCAACTTCCTTATCCTCATTGACGGTCGATATTACTTACGTGAGGGACTCTGTCTTGAATACTTGGCAAGCTAAGTTGGCATCTCATTTGCTAAACGTTCCCGTGATTAAAACAGGTTGACCACGGAAATGTTTCAAAAGGCACAACATCTTTAATGGAGATACAAAACCAAATTTGCCTTGATCAGCATCTCTCATTCAGATTAACCATCCTATCCAAGTTAGGGTTAATGTGACCGATAGTGTGTTCGATCGCCATGGCTCCAATGGTGTATTGAACAGTTTCGCTTCTGCGTCGAAGCTTCTTAGGGCAGTTGATCAACATCTGCACGTGTTTGCTGTATCCAGAATTATGTCTTCATGGATGCAGTGTCGTATTTTGCTCACCTTGGCAACCAGTGTTCTTCCTGGTTCAAGTACTTGTACTGTACTTCTTAGAGGGACAAACCAAAACCCGTTCCAAAATATATACACCCAAGAACATACGAAAAAGGCGAATGGTCCAATTTTTAAATGCAGCATGTTCTTCCTCATGAGTGAACTCATAATTAGGTACAGCGTGACACGAAGCTATGGTTGCGTGCTACACAAAATCTCTAAAAGAAACTGTGCGACCGAGCGTTAATTGGGATGGTATGGAATAGAATGTGATATTCATATGTGGTATCTAATCGTACAAACTGTCAACAGGGGCAGCAGTTCACGAAACTGATAAGCTGGAGGAACCAAAACATCACCCTTCTCAAGAAGGATTGATGGCAAACAGTTTATAAAGTGGATAGAAATGGAAGCACTTGTATTTGAGTGTTGCACTTAGCAAACGGAGAGTGACCAATGTCAATCGGGCGCTCTCCAAAGAAGTTTGAGGAGGAAAATCGCAGCTCAGGAATCATGGCGCATGTGGTTAGAAAAAATATGTTTGTTCAAAATACAAGATAATATATTGCTTATAGTGCAGAAAAGGTGATGCGAAAACACCATGTGGGCTAGAATGAGTGCACACGATGGTGCTAAGAATGTATCACACTCAAGCATTTTGGTCTTTGATTGTGCATTTAGGTAGAACTGACCACATGACGGACAGAAAGAGTATAAAATGGGCCGGGAGAAAATGATAAATAACAGCAGAAAGAAGTACCACAGGTTTGTGTGGGTGCTTTATCAGTGATTGTGTTCAACCGAGTTGCGGGAAAGAGCCGGTTTACGGGTCACTGTCGTAGCCGGTGGCCTACCAAATAAAACTGACTGGGAAGTGTCCAACTTTGATATGGAGGGTTCAATACTGGATGGACCGGGTGGTATCCGTGGTACAGTGCTTCCGCGCTTCTGAATACCTTGCGAGCGTGGAGGGAAACTATTTTTCAAAACCGACACATCTACTGGTGCTGGTTCTTTCAGCGGAGCGGATGAAAGTAGTAAAGGCTCGGGGCCTGCCCCCGTATGGGCAACCAGGACATCAGTGGAAAAGTGTACGCTACGACAGCGTGGTGCATCAGAGTGTCCGGAGCTTCCTGGAGATGACACACCACTACTGGATGAGCGAGAAGATCGCAGGAGTGACATTCGTTGATTTAAAAGCGCCTATAAGGTAAACAAGAAGAAGAAATTGTAGTCTGTTCCAGCGTATTATTCATTAAAATCTTATTTCCACGTGAAAATGTTGAGAACCGTAAGTGATAGCTGTAAACCTTGGTAATCCTGGAATGCTGAGAGGTAATCACTTATACCACAGCACCACGCATTCCAATATTTCGAATCACTATAAGGTACCCCATTTTTATTTCGGGATCGACGAAAGCAGCCGTGGGGGCTAAACCTGACTTACGGCTTGACTGTTCTTTGTCTTCCCAAAGGAGAAACGATGTTTGAAATCTCACATTCAAACAATACCTGGAGAAAATAATTCACCGATTGCAGATGTTCTTAGTGTTTTTGGCAATACATCCCTAGATTCTTGTTTGTCGTGTATGATGTGACAGAGAAGCAGGGTCCTCAAATCAGGTGATCAGTTTACAAGGAAAAGATTGTGTAACCATCTAAGGAAGAGGGACAACTGATGGGTCTTTCCGCAAGAAATTTGAGACAAATGCTTAAGTTCGTTGTCAGATTCCTTGGAACTGTGGTGATAACAGTGATAGGACTTGGGGTTCAATAATACGACCAGTTGATGTGCGAATGGATGTTTCGGCTGACGTAATTAGTATGTAGGTTGAACCTGTAAACAAAGATGTACTTAGTCTTCCAGAGGTACAGAATGCAAAGTCAAGCAGGACAGTCAAAAATTCTCCACCTCTGTTGACTGCCGCATGATATGTGCTGCGTACTCACTGGCATAACATCTTGAAGTGAGCCTTTGTGAATTCCTTCCTACTGTAGCTTCAGTGATGGAACACCAAAGGTTAAGCAGAAAAAGTATATATGTCCCGGAAAACGTATTAGATGTATGCCATGTTTCGTATTTTCAGGAAGAGTGAGGAATCGATGTAGGGTAGCCATACAGATAATCCTTAGGTAGGGTTGGACAATAGAATCAGGTGGAAGTTTCTGGGCTCATCCTAACCAGTGTATTCAGCAGCTACACTGGTTGATTTGGAAACTTTTGGGTGTTGCACCCAGGCCAGGAATTAGCGTGACTCCCACCCGGAGCAGGTTGCCTAATATGGCGCTATGTACAACGAAACCAACGCAAACCAAAAAGAGAAGTCCAGAGAGACTGTTTGCATGAAATTTTCCAAATACTTACTGGGGAGGGTTCAAGACTGGACGGCCTCAGACCACGCAGTGAGAGACGCCTAACTACTGAGTGATTTGAACTAGGAAGGTTTGGAGATCTGACCGTTGTACTAGCTGTGGGGGGCAAGACATGTGTTCTGAAAAATAAGAGAAAACAGAACAGCCAGTTATGTCATTAGCGACAAAACGCTATGATTTCCGAACAGGTACAACTGTCCTAACATACCCTGCCCATGATGATTCCTTGATATGCCTATTTAGATCCGATTGGAAACTGCTATCGTCGGACCCGTTTCGACTGGATTGTGGGGAATGCAAGTCTGCATGGAGCGGCTTCACTACACTTTGTAGTGAGAGGGGCCAAGTTTCCAGGGCTCCGTTAATTCGGCCTCCATTTGAGTTGCATTCCGAGCTTAAGTTGAATTCGCTCTGTAGGAAAATGGGTTGACAACGGAGAAGGGATTGAAAGGCGGAAATTTTGGAGGCAGATATTGAAGCCAATGTGAGACTAAGAAAGCTTCAGCTGAAATGCAGACCCCTTTCGGCGATACAAATTTATTGTTAAGTTGAACTAATTGGCGTAAAAATCGAGATAAAACCTTGACTTCTTTTCACAAAACTATCATGTTTATTTTAAAAGTTGCTGTGGGCTAAAGTTAGCCGAAATTATTGCCGCGTGAAAGAAATATGGTAAGAATGTAAGGTTTATAAAGTGCAAACTGGTGCTGATGACAGCCATCTCACTCGGTGGAATGATAGCTAAAGTAAGCTGTAAGATGGACTTTTAGTGGAATATATCAGAAAGAGTGATGAGGAAGTGGACATCCTGGTAAAAGACACAAATTTTCTGTTAAGTTCAACTTTAGCAAACGAATCTCCATTAGGACTCCATTTTTCTCTGTTGCAGTATATACAAAAAACCTGGTTTCCCGACACGACAATTCATGTTTAAAGCACTTCCAAAGAATCGAGAATTGTGCGTATATACGAAGCCGGATGAACTAAGTCTTGAAGTTACATGTTGTCTACGGAATGGTTATGATGTTATTTCCTTCGCCATTCGGTACCGGTTAGTGAAAAAGTTGCTTGACTTGCGACATTCGGTAACGTTTGGCCCTGTTCCCTGGTATCGGTGTTTAATCATTTTGGGTGGGCACATGGTGAATTAATCATCGAGAGGTCCAACGCAAAACTCCCTTTAAGGTGAGGCAAAAGCATTAGAGGATTCTGGGTGTAATTCTTTGCTACAGGCTAATCCTGAAATATGCACAAATGACAGTATCTCTGTAGAACAGTGATGCTGTAGACCAATGAGAACGAAGGTGTCCATAACCCATCGGTTCTTCGGTCGATGGTACATGGTTATTGTACATAAACTTGAAGTGAAAACTTGCATAAAATCGTAAACCACAGCACTTAAGAGGGATTCAATTTCTTTCTAAAGGATTACTCGATCAGTTTATCCGTTTTACATCTGTTTCATATGCATCCCATTTCAGTGGAGGGTCCACAGATAAGGTGCCAGTAAATACATTAGACTTGAAAGAAGTTTATGTGGTTACTCATGTGAGAGTGTCCTGTGCCGTGTTCAACATAGCTGGCTTTTGGAATGTACACTGAATGTGTTACGTAAAACGACTGAAGTATTGGATTCCATCAGTTACCTTTAAATTCTTACCAGTGGCCATATTCAAACGGTACACAAAACGATATTGACTGTGTGAAGATGGGGAGAATTGCCCACAGATTACGGAGTCTTTCTACAAAACAATTGTAAAACAATGAGCAATACACGTTTTATCCACTCCGCACTTCAGTAAGATGTGCTGACAAGGAGGCTTTATGCCCAGAATTGACTCTGGAAAATGGTACCATAAACAGGACATCTCACAATTGACGTCCAGTTAAAGCCGCATTTTATGTATTGTACTTTAGGCGTTTAAGCTATCAACTGAAATTGGACACTTCTGTTGAGATGAAACATTTCACTTGGAGTGAAAAATTGTGTGAGGCATTACTATCAGCCTAACAGTCAACTGTGAGAACTAGCGATGCGTAAGAAGCTTTCCAGCAGCAAGCTTTCCAGCGAAATATGGTTTATAGTGAGGGATGGACCAATACTAATGTTAGGCCTACGCTTCTAGTTTTTACGTTTAAAAAGTAAGCAAACTAGGTTTTGAAAACTCCAACATCGTGGGTACCCTTTCAGCTGTTTTTATGGTTCAAACCCGATGATTATTTTAAAGAACGTGCTAGACCTAGGAGATTAAACCGAAAACCGTAAGGAACCGAACCATTTCACGGAGGAATCAGCGCGCTTTCTGTCTGTATCACTTTGATGATAACAGTTTATCCGTACTGAAGCCTTTTGATCGATTAGTTCATGAGAACAGCCGAAAACCGGCTAGTTCCAAACGACACTAGTCATGACTACTAGCAAGGGTATAATATAATACCTCATTATGTGAGCAGCTAAAGTCGGAGGAATAGGTTTTGAGTTATGGTTTGCTTCCAGCGAAAGCTCAGGAAAATTGAGAATCATACATAGCGTTCGTCTCCACGCATATCACGCACCTTAGGGAAGATTCGAACTAGGTACCTTGTAGACAGACTCTTCCCGACCACAAGCGCCAATAAGTCAGGCTGCAGATAGACAAGGTACAGTGCCAACCACAGTTCCAAGTGCATAGTTCAGCCTCATGATCCATTGTTGATTATCACATGTAGTGAGGACTTCCAAAAAGCCGTTAATGTACCCTGCTCTGAACTCTTTTCAATCCTGGCTAAGGACTCTCAAATGAATAATGGGACAATTTCAGGCTTTATTATCACATGGTCATCAGCCACTGAGCGATGTTTCCTAGATGGAATTTTTCATCGAAATGCCTCTTGTGTAAACGGAACCGATTGACTCTTGTTTGCACTAAAAACGGTGCTATAATTGGAGGCAAGGTTATATCGTTTGAGTTCTATCGCCACGACAGGATTTTCCGACATTTTGTGTACATTATTCCCCACCGTTAGATTTTCTGAGCCTTAGCTTATTCTTTAGACTTGCGGTTGGCGAACATGGGGGGGGGGGGCGGGGGGGTGCCTGTGGAAATTCGTGTGACATGAATACGGGACTAATTTTAGGTATCCGGGGCAAGAACTTTTATAGGTAGTCTTGGCGCGAAAAGATAGTTGTCTCAAATCTCTTGGAGGAAACTACTCATAAGGTTGATGAAATCCGTTGAGTGAGAAACTCAGCTTAATCTCGGCTGAATCTCTTGTTTGTAGTATCATTCAAATGAATGTACTGCACAGAGGTGGCCGTATGTTTTAGTTCGTAAGATATTCAAGAATCTTTGAGGAAACGTTTCATCCGAGAATCAACTGGGATCCCTGTTAAAAGCAAATTGGTGTGCGAATTTTGTACAATTTACGTTCAAGTGGAACATGAGCTTGACGGAAGCTGGGGGACTGCAACATTTGATGAACCTCAAGAAGAGAAAAAAATGATTGTGGGCTGACAAAGTTTTCAGCGGCAACAAAATATACTGCGTCATCTCGAATGCTGTATGGACTGAAACATTAGGCAGACTTTATCCAGCAAGTTCATGTAAAGGATACCATAAACAAGAGATTCGACTTGGATTCAGCTGAGTCTCTCGTTGAAACCAGATGAGTGTGCGAATGGGTTTTCATCGTGGATGTCATCTCAACTTTGACGAATCAGTGTAGATCGGAGAGATATACCTCGATCGAAAGTCAACAAAGTAACCAACTACCAAATGTAACCATTCATTACATGACTGACTGATTAGCTAGTTGCATGATCCATAGGGCTACATAGCAATTATTCCACAACGGTCTTCGGTAACCCAGCAATCAAGGGTTCTATTCCGCCAATCATATTCATTCAGTTTTTTTGTGGTGAGATGAACTGTGTGGTGAAGTTAGCCTAACAATCTAGGACTGTTCGGTTAAGTTCGAGTTGGACGCATTCTGAAAGCTGGCTAAGTAGTTAAACGGACTGGCCTTATTGTTAGAAGCCGGCCACTTTTTTCACCATATTGATTAGTTGCATCATTACCGAACGATCACCAAGCGTTACATTTCGGAAATATGAGGGACAGGCACTTGAAACGTGTCCGTTATCGACTGTTCTACTGCCAGCAAAAAAAAAACACTTGGTCCAACAATACAATCGTTCCGCCTTTTTGCCAACGCATCGATGACATACAGTCACCGATGACTGTTGAGGCAAAAGTTGGTTTGTTGGAGAAGGGAATGTGCAATGTATACGTCCGACTGATAATGGCGACAGTTGTTCCTGTGTCCTTAGAAGGAGGAGATTAAACTTTGTCGAAATTTCGCCGAGGCACAGTGACGCGGAAAGAGCAGATCAACACGAACAAAACACAAAGGAAGAAGTCAACTTTTTCAAGAAGCAGGCAGAAGATTTCCCACATTTGCACTGCTCTAAAAACGACCAGGCGAGAATCCAGGACCTGGCACACTTAGACTAGAACAGTTCTTCGATCAGAGAGGGAAATTTTCTTAAAACACTGATTGGAACAGCCATAAATTTCGCACGGAATTTTCGAGATAACGAAGTGAGAGTCATCGCTCCCACTCTTAGCGCTTTGGCAGAAAGTGTTCAGTGTGCGGGATTAGAGGGGCGCGAGGGTAGGAATTTTATGTAAACTAGAGAGATGAACAATCAGAGTCAACAGGTTATTTTTTCGAGAGTAAATGGAAGGCTGCGACAGACAGATTTTATAACAGAAAAACATTTTTCATTGTGGAGCTTTGCGTTGAAGCGGGGAATTTAGCTGAGTTTTGCGTGAACACCAAAGTAATGCAAAGTAATGCAAATGAGCATGACTCCAGACTATTGACATAACAGGATGTCCGTTTGGTGATCGCACCCAGGAAGTCATTGGACAATTGGTACTGTAAATACATGGAAACATCACTCGCGTATTAAACCAGATTTATATTAATTCTCTTCCCATTATCGAAGAAAGAACTGCGGTCCATTAAAAATGGCACAATATTTGTACCGTTCTGCTGAGGACTTCATTCATTTCAATGTAACGTTTTGACAACGCTTGGCTAGCCGCCAAAAACACCAATGCTATACAGATGGCTCAAGGGTGAACAAATGACGAAAGCACGTGTCACTGTCAAATGCGCACATGATCACGTCCTGTGCTTGTTCGGTGTGAGTCATTTGCTGTGGCCACCAAAAGGTGATTCGGGTGGTCAATGCTGGCCAATGCGAACAGTCACTCTGACCATCAAGGCATCCCTAAAGTACCGTGTAGTGTACAAACCACTTGACCGATATGAAGCAAAACCGGAAGCAGTTTTGATCTCATTTTTCCAAAAAGCAGCTGAACAGTGTCTCTTACAAATGTATGTAAAGGAACTCTACCATTTTGAAAATTATACACTGCCAAAACGATTATCTGGCCATTTGGGCGTTGAACACCTCACTTTGTTCGGTGTGAGATTTTCGAGAATGCACGGCGTCTTCATACATGATCCTTCGCTTCCAAAACTGACATTTTTCTAAAGTAGAAAAACAACTCTTTGATGCGTTGGTGATATTTCCAAGTTGAGGTTAGTTTAGACGTAACAGTCTACTGATCAATTTACCTTTCCGACCACCTTACAACCACCTAAGCATCTCAGTGTTGTACGACAAACCCTGTGACAAATCAACTATCCCGGATGGCTTAGCAGGGACTGTACATGATCACATGAGCCATGCACTTACACACTAAAAAAGCGGTTCATTTTGGAGACTTTTTCATACGAAATGTATGGTGTGGATCAGTTAGAAAAACTAGGATTTTTGACGTAAACACTCACGGCGAGTTTCATGCTACTGTAATTTAGATTTCAGCTGGACAGCTTCAAGAACCTAATTATGCAGACAAAGGGACTTTCTGTCTGTTTCTGTTTGAGGATTACCATGTCAAAACGAATAGTTGCCCAAAGGTTGGGTCGGCCTTGAAAGAAGCCTACCTGGCAGTACGGTTACTGTTTGTTTTACTCACCAAGAGGATCACACGTAGAGCTAGTAGCAGAAGTGTTTGATGTTGTTGCCTCAAATTATATAATAGTTTATCTGCAGTTCTAACGAATTTTACAATAACAAAAAAAACGGACCGACATCTTCCAGGAACACATCCCGGACACCTTCTAAAGCACGCCTTAATGCGTGGGCAAACCAGCAATGATCCTAAGTAATGGCGTCGCAGATGGGGTAAATCCACCACTTAGAAGACCCATACAACCCACCCTCGGGCATGCTATACAGTTCAAACTTTAATCGAAGTCATTCTGATCGCAACTGGCTCTGTGTCCAAAGAGTGTAGCGATTAAGAGTTAATGCTGACTTTAGAACTCTTCATCGTCCGTATTTAATGCGTAGTGTTGTCTAATTTAGCTGATTATTGCCACATGCCTATCTCATAAAAATTACATATTTTGTATCCATGCCTGACGGAAGCAACAGAAATGCTGACGTTTGGTGACCTGCGTCTCCAACAAACATTCGTGTATGACGTCCTTAAAAAAATCGCTTTTAGTGACATTGACAGTCTCACTTTGACAGGCCTCTGCCTGGTTGTGGGTATCGTCGCGATAAACTTCCCCTTTTGTTTGTTCTTTTGGGAAGGGACTTTTCTCAGTAGACAGGAAAAACAATATAAGATGTTGTGAAGTAAGATTCAGTTTGATGTTTCATTAAAAATAACTTTACAGGCATCAATTCGGATAGGTTACCTGCCAATGGGACCTTCGTAACACAATGGTGTAACAGTAGTCATGGTAATCAGGTAGGAAGTTTGCGGATGTCAACTCCGATGAACTAATTAGGTATGTTGGAGTGGCCAAAGCAAATCTTGGCTTTATATGAATTGGAACAAGAGTTTAATGATGCGAGACGACGTGGTCTGTTGCTTTCGACGGCGTACGCCGGATACACGGAAACACTCAGCAACGGCAAACAAATTCTGGTAGTTTTGTACTACGTTGTTGATTTTCCTATGAGTATCACCGTGCAGCATTACCAAGAAAATAGATTGTCATCCACTATGGAAAGTTCACGTGGTGACAATCATACGTTCATCTATCAGAAAGAAAGTCCTTAGGGCTCTGTCAGTGCTTTGAGCGCAATTCAACTAAACATGGGTGTTTCTCTGGAAGGAGAAAATTTTCATATATCCCACTCCTCGGATAGCAGGTTAGCCAAGTCAGATAGTCGGAAATCTGCATAGAAGGGGTGTTACCTATATTCTTTCCGTTTTTGCGGCATGAAACAAAAACAATTTCGGATAAACACATTTCGTGACCAAGCTCATCGAATTCCAAACGTACTGAACTCATCTATTAGCGGATATATACTACAGACCAGGTTACCATCCAAATTTAGAAGGTACGCTCAGGTTCATCTTCCATAATCACGGCTCGTGATGGCTTAAACCTGCTGGATTTATCGCAATCTCACGGAAAAATCCTTTGCAGTGTGTTTAAACCAGACTAGCTGTGGACTTGTGACCCTGCCCAACTCTATAAGCGGGGTATACACTTGAATGGTTGCAGATTTGTTTATGTATGTGCTATGTGTACCGCTTCTTTCCTTGTCTGAACTTGAGTTCAGTGTTTCTGTCCAGTAAACGGGGATTCTCATCTTCGTAGTGGAACCTACTACTTACATCGTACTAAACGAAACATGAGGCGGTCTTTGTACAACACATTCAGTCGAAGAGTATAATAAACGCAGCTCTGATTGGATATTACACTCAGTTTGTCGTTAACTTAACAAAACAAAATATTTTGGCAAATGATTTTCTATTTGTATGACCATAGCATGTTCAGTTTTTTGCGATTATTTATCATTTTACCGTTAGAAAAAGAATACGGAATGACCTCACGCTGCACCAGGCCCCTACGATTACTCTAGAGAGAACAGTTTGAATGGCTGGATTTAATGTTGAGCTGAATCTATTCTCTGTACACTCCTGTAAAGTATTTATACAGTAGGCAATCTGTACTTTGTATTCAAACCTGCGTTTTATTTTTTCGTTGTTACTATTTGTACCATATGTGGGTTTGGATCGGAAAGAAAAAGATGTACAAGTCACTGGTACAGTCGAACCACACACTTAGCATCTGGAACAGCACAATTCACTAGATGACCAGATGCTCGAAATGCATGAAGCCATCGTGCACCAGATTTACAGCTAACTTTGATTCCACCTATCTGGCAAATCCAAAAAGGGGGGAGTAAAAATCGGCACCTTAAACGTTTTAGTAATCTGTTCAGAACTGCTGATTCGAAAGTTGGATAGCATGAACAGTAGGTAAGGGAGGCTTCAGGCAGACTTTGGAATGGTCAGCTATATGTAGCAGTTGTAGGGCGGCAGTATGCACGAGGTTTTATACGTATATATGGTTTATACGGTATATACTGCGCGGCATGAATTAGGAGTTCCTTGATGCAGTTGCTGGTGGCAAGAATCACCTAGCCCATGAAACTGACAGTTCAGAGCGTTTTTGGATGTATGTACTCAGATGAAAACAGGAAAAAAAACTCGTGTTTCTTTATAAACACAACCTCAACTGATCAGTGTCTGAAGTTATCTTAACTCAAACGCCCTTGAGAGGCTGTCTTAATGGGCACCGTATGGGACCCATTTGAGAGCAATGCTTCCTTCAGTGTGCGACCTGGCGGTGGAAAGTTTTTGGAAGTCTGTATACTTGATTCTGGGGCACACGATCCTCGAACTACAGACAGTCTTTTCCAGGGTCCACAAAGATCGTGTGTGGCTGTTGACAAGCCAGGTAGCACAGAGAGCAATGGAATACTGGACAACTCAGCAGAAGTGAGCGACGAGTACTAGCCTGCTATAGAAACCGCAACTAACCAAGTAGAACAGTATGTTGCCAAAGATTTCCTTTTCTCATCCGTTTTTCTTACGAATGATCCATCTGGTTTGACACCAGCCAAATGGAATCTTATCCAATTAATCCGAAAAAGTAATCGGTGCCAAGGACGCCTGATCACCTTGTTTCACATACCGACAACATGTATTCTTATTTCCGAAATTCATTTATACAGTGAAGACAAAGCCAGAATTATGTGCTTCGACGGATAGCTTGGCCAGCCCCTAGGGTGGGGGAGCTCTGAAGTGTAAAAAAACCTCATGAAACTACGGGTATGCTCAACGTGCAAATACTGTACTCGATTAAGATTAGAACAACCGAATTCGGTTAACTATCTATTCCAAGTTTCAATGGGTTACACTCATTGCTCCCAAATAATACGGCTAAAAACGCTTCCATTTTTGGATTGAGCCGTGGTTCTATCTTGGGCTACAACAGGGCGGTCGGAGTATAATAAATCTGTAACCGCAAAATGCATACCAAGAGTGCATTGTCACTTGGAGTTACGGGAACGCCCTATAATTCTCTAGCGTGTGTAACATCTATTGTGTTTTCTCTCCCACCATAGATACTGCGGGAAATGTGTTACTGTACTTTGTCTTCCTACCGTTTGCTACCATAGCAACTGTTGTTCTGTCCTTTCTGTGAACGAGGAGCAAGCATACATGTGTAGAAGAATAGAGGAGATATAGAAGACTCTACAGTAGCTTGGGCTACAGAATGGCTGTTGTCCTCGTTGCAGCCGGTCAGGTTATTAAACACGGGTTGTTACCTGGAGGGCAAAAGCTTTTCAGCGGCAGTTCTTGATTCTGAACGCAGGCCTCGGGTTCATAAGTACGCTTATGCATGTGTGCAATAAATGTTATCCGAATTGAGGTGCATTACTACAAGCATTGACAGCAAGTATGAGATCCGATAAGCATTTTTAAGCAAAATGAGTTAAAAGTAGAAAAATGAAATTTTTGCGTCACACTGTGTGAAAGGTATCTAAGTTCTGGAGGGTGTTTACTCGTAAGCTCATCTAGAACTCAGGAATGGAGGAACTAATGCTGTTTCCCGACAGATCCCGGTCGACAGTGAAGTACGTTGTCCACCATCTGGATGGATGTCTTTCAACGTCCGTCAGACTGATGAGATAACTGCCAGAAAATAACAGCTTGCTTTTTTCTCGGGGCAACGTTTTTCGGAATCTGAGTTACCCCGTATTACTGGTCTTTGGGATTCGCACCTGGTCAGGCATCTTTTCAATTGTACCTGAGGAATTTTTTGAATAGTGTCTATGTTGCCTGAACCATTGAAATGAATTACCCTCAGACCTGTCTTTAGATGTTAAAAAACCGCGAGAGCATTTCCGGCCAGAACGAACAAACGCATTATGTATTACTATACGGCAGCTACCTAAAGTGTTCTGCATAGTGGTCTCAGTCTTCAATGGCGAATCATCGATTGCGGTAAATGATGAGGATGGTAACGACAGCGCTGATGAGAATTCAGCCGGCTACTAACCAGGAGGAAGCGACACACAGTTGAGGGAACATTTTAGTCGGTACGAAATTTTGGGCTAAACTCCGACCTCAAGGAAACAACTTGCACATGTATGCACTGAAAAAACGTTCCGGATGGAAATTACTGACTTCCCGTTCTGTCGGAGAGATGCTGCTATAGACACGTCCTACGTGACTGGTCTATTAGTGAACAGTTAGATTTGACAGTTGTTGTCAGAAGCGTCGCCATTAAAACATTCCACAAAACAGGTTGGTGCCTCTTGGCTGAAAGTTTGGCCTGAGGTTTTTGCAAAATGTCATTTGTCAGAATAAAATACGGGTTACGACCTTACATTTATCGAAGTCCAAGTAACAATTTTAGTTCTTCTACTGGTTTACAGGACAAAAACATTCTCTGGTTTTGTGGTTTTTAGTTGAAGTAAATATGTAAGCAAGTAGGTAAGTAAGTAAGTAAGTAAGTAAGTAAGTAAGTAAGTAAGTAAGTAAGTAAGTAAGTAAGTAAGTAAGTAAGTAAGTAAGTAAGTAAGTAAGTAAGTAAGTAAGTAAGTAAGTAAGTAAGTAAGTAAGTAAGTAAGTAAGTAAGTAAGTAAGTAAGTAAGTAAGTAAGTAAGTAAGTAAGTAAGTAAGGTGAGTGGGTAGTGAGTGAGTGAGTATGCGATTCTGGGGACGACAAGGAAGCTATGTCATGTAAGTATATTTTAGTCACATATGCGCATAAGTTATTGAATATTTAGGGTACTGAATACAAACAAAGAGACAAAATCTATGAGGTAACTACAGAAGTTGGACAAAACACAAGTTCATCTTCTGTGTTTAGAAACTATCATGAGTTTCAGAGGGGTATGGTAAACAATCGGTGGATTTATTGCTTAATGCGGGTTCGCTTTTGACACAAAAGCTTCGTCAGGCCAAGTGAGTAAGTAAGTAGGTTGATTGG
>NW_008751709.1:1854740-1880780 GCF_000715545.1 Opisthorchis viverrini
CCCCCCCCCAAACCAATCTATCGTAAAGCTTAGTCATCCCCACTAATCAACAAACAGGGACATCAGACTGAACACCCAGCACTGATCACGTCACTAGTCATAAGGAGGAATCTCACGGATTGGTTCCCTGACTGCCTTAAAAACCAATCAACCTACTTACTTACTTACTTGGCCTGACGAAGCTTTTGTGTCAAAAGCGAAACGTTGCCCAGCAATAAATCCACCGATTGTTTACCAAACCCCTCTGAAACGATGACTTCCCAATCGGTCCCAAACATTTTCCAATTGATTGAAAACTATCATGAGTTTATTTTTGATCGCTCTCCCTACGAAAGAGGTTTCTCATCAAGCGGAAATCCTCTGAAGAGTGTTTTGTCAAGAAAGGCGACGGGGTATGAAAGCTCTGGCCAGTAAAGTGAGCTTTTTCTACACTGGCCACCTTCGTGAATGGTGACTACAGACGGGAATTTAATGCTTTCAAACCCAAGTCACATGACCCGCTGACAAAGCCAGTAACACTGCTGCACCATAGCCATCGTCTCCAATGCGATTCTACCTATTTTCAACTTCATAGGCAAACTACAGTCACCAAACGTCAGTTATCTGATCAATCCATTACATCGTTCCTGGTCTCTTACTTTCTTATGACTGAAGTTTTAGCAAGTGTAACCAGCTTGTTCTTGCTGTCCAGCTTGTAGCAGGAGTGAGCCAATAAAGGCAGTGTACTGCAATGAGGAAACAAATGACTCATGCTATTTACGGGAAGACTTGGATATTGGTGTTTAAGAGAGGATAGCCTGTCATATTGGTAACCGGCTGCAATTACTGATGCGAAATTTCAGACACTTCCATGCCGACTTCCCTTGCTCAGTGCCGGTCTTCTAGATAACAGAACGCTTGAGATTTTTGACCCACCAGCGGTTAACCAATATCGGTTATTTGCAGAGCAACGACCATCTTTTGAATGACACTGTGACCAGTGGGATCAAAAGGCTTTTATGTGTGTGTGCTTACCTTTCCACCGAAACCAGTTCTATTAAAAGCTGGCAAATGGTCTACTTTTCTGGACATTCTTTCCAGTCGACTTAACGACTGTCGGTTGAAAAACTACTACTGAGTCTGCCCTTAAATGTTTTCTTGACGGGTTGGTTGTTGACAGGCTTTGTTCAATGGCCATTCCAAAATAACTCAACCCAGCGCCACATTTTCTGAACGGTCAAAGAATTATGCAAGAGTTTGGCAGCTAATGGAACGGTACTTGAGACAGACGTGATCAGTCAAAAAACCACTCCAGTTGCTACCAAAATTGACTGAGTGTGGCGCAAACTCTGGGGTGAAATGCGTGGACAGATCAGAAGGACCTGCTTCAGTGGTTTGCTGACAAACTGGGTAGCCTAAGCCAATTGTTAGAGTTGATCAGTGCGTTCTAGCCCAATATGTTGTAAATAACTGAATTCTCAGGAACATTGTAGGCACAAAATCGAAAGTCAACATGTATATGTTCATTACAGATTATTTTAGTAAGGCTGAAAGCATGAGAATGATGGACTTTCCGGAGTTATGCTGATCTATATTACCATAAATAACCACTCCAGTCGACGAAAGTCCTTCGAGTGGTATGTAAATCTAAAATGCATTTGACATAATCGTATTGTCTTTTTCTAGGTAGCCCACTGCGCAGGACATCGAATGTTGAACTAACAGAAACAAGTTGTTTCTTAACAGGTAAATCAATCGGTGTTTTTTCGAGGGCAACTCGACTTTGGATTACGACCGCCGCTGGAACCACTGGCACATTTACCTACAAACTCTGATTTTACATTTAGAAATGCATTGAACCCTGGCACTCAAGTTACCCGATAGTCACATGTTAAATCCACTTGACTTTCAAACACCGTGTCAGTCTTGACGAATGAGACAACCCTTTGCTGCTGCCTTCTAGCCGGCTGTTCTTGGTTCCATAAGAAAGACACGTAACCATGTCGACAATCTGGAATTCCAGCGAGAATTTCAACGAACGAGGGCGCTTTCGGCTGAGAAATTTTGCAACGCACTCTCATGCACTCTCAACGTGGTTATTTCGCCTTTTACTTTTCAGCAAGACAAAATATCATTTGGGATAGGCCTAATATTTTTCAGAGCCTCTAACACTAACATGGAAGTCTGAGAGAAGGTTGCGAAAAAATGTGAATTTTTCCCAGAAAGCCAAGCATTTTTCCAGTATCGAACTGTGCACGAAGCCAAAAAATTACGCTGAATCGTTTTACAGACGTAACACGGTACAAATAAAGTTGCTGAAAACTTTTAGACAGTCCTACCAGTTTCATTCTTCTTTGAGCTCATCAGGTAGACTCACTCCCCGAGGTTCCGTCAACTTTATGTACAACCTGAATCCGAATCACACGAAATGCAACTTATACACTCATCAGGAACATCACAAACAAGAGATTCAGCCGGAGAGATTCTCCCGGCAAAACAAACTTGGTGTGCAGATGAGTACATAAGTCGAACTTTGATTCATGCTTGCTGTGTATGAGAATCTAGGTGATGGCCAAGTAGTGCCACAGTGAAGGCTGTTAATCAAAGAGGCATGCAGCTGAACCGCCAGTGAACCGTAAAAGGGACGAAAATGGGCTTAAAGTGTGACCAACTCCTGGATTCATAATAATGATATTCAAATTCAAGATGAATAGGCTTGATACTCTACAGACCGCTAAGGGGCGCGGAAATTTACATATAGTACTCTCAGCGAGGCTGGAAAAAAATTTCGTGCCCTGGGCTAAACCTAGATATCACCCTGATTAATATTCGTTTCGTGCTGAAACCATATGGAGGTGTGGTGAAGGGTAGATCCTGCTGACAGCAGAAAAACGGTGTGCGCTAATTGGCGAACTCGACATTGAAAAATACCTTCAGGTATCTGGTAAAATGTCAAAATTCAGCAATTTTTAGCTTTTATTTTTTCATTCTCTCACGTACGCAAATCATCCTAACGCGCGTTTCGCACATCAGTTGACGCAAACACTAGGCTTTTTGACGCAATACTGCGGTGTAAGATGTATTCATACAGCAGTAGGATATTCACGCAAGTCACCAATGTAAGCCCAGACAAAATACAGCCTTCCTTGTTTGTTTTCTAGCAACCCAGGGGGTCAAGCACAGTCATGAGGAGATTTGTCGCCCAGTTAAGAAAACCAAAAACTTGGGTCATTTACCAATTTTGAAGATTTCTAGTGGAACCCGGTGAGTGCACTATCTGTGTGACCACCAGCGGGTATTTTCAACCCATGATCATTCATTTTCCAGACTACTTTGATGGAGTTTCAGCAAAGAATGGACCATCTGAAAGGCTCCGAAGTCCGGTAAAACCACTAAGTTTGAAACGGAGGGTAACAATTATTAACTTATAACCGACTTTCCGTGGCCTTTATCAGGAATTTTGTGACGCATCGTGACTGCACAGGACCAAGCACGAGTTAGTTAGGATAAAATCCTGGAAAAGCCGACAATCTGCATGGCCTCATAGCATGAAAAAGCAAAAATATAGGCAAAATAGCCAGGGTAATTTCTGCGATCTCTAGGTTTCACTAACAACCAGTTCAAATACTGAGAGTTAGCTGGTGCGGTCTGACTGGAATTCCTACTATCTGGTTGACCGTTTGATTCCATCTTGACTGACAATGAGTGCGTCAAAAGGCGTGAGATTGGAGAAAAAAGTGCACGCAGCCTAAATGAAATCTAGGAAGAACGTTTCGGAGAGACAGTATCTTGCATTATCAATAAAATCAGGAAATGTGTGATCAAAAATTAATGTCAGCAGGTAAGTTGGTGCTTAATCGCACCTAGCACAGGAGAATTTATCTGACAGAGCATAACAGTATTGTGTGAGTCAGATCATATATCCTAATCTTGGGATTTCCGAAAGAATTAATGTTTCCTCAAAGATAAACCACGTTTAAGTTCGTTTTCAGGAATCGGAAAAAAGTGGACGTTTTGAGAAGCTATACTTTTGACCGATTTCAAAAGACACAAGTCTGTCGACACTTATATGACTGAGCTGCAAAAAAGTTACTTCAAAAGATTGCGTTAGTCCCTTCCAACACATCGAATTTCCCATCATTCCGGTGCAAGCTGTGTGTGCTTGCAGAATTGGCAGAAGATGCATGCACGTCATTGTCATTTGAGTGGTCGTCCAGTAGCAGTAGCTCTAGTAAGTTCATACCAAAAAACAAAAGCACTAAACTTGTGTTTCATTCTTATCAAAGTTGTCCAGCAGTGAATCCCCTTGATCGTGTCTGGATTCGAACCCCGGATGTCTGACGTACAAGAAGCTTTATTAGCTAAATCTGGATGCATTTGGAGCATCCTGCCTGAACAGCCGAGTGTGTGTAAGCGATGTGACCGAGTAAGTTGATCGACACAACTGAGGCAGTTATGGGTTTTCGTCAACCTACGGACAAACCAGTTGCATTCTAACAGAGTAAAAACGTTCGCTTGCTCAGAGGTTATAATTTAGTTTCGTCAAGGTTGCGCCTGTGTAGTGACGTTGACGCGCCTGCTTCGCACTTCCGGCACGACCAAGAACATGTACTTCGCCGTAGCTCTACCAAGAGCAGTCTTTGATGCGGATTAACCAGAATAACTGCTATAGCTCAGGAAGAGGACTGTTTGAACGAGAATATTGTGAACATAAGCTTGAGCGTTAACCATTAATACATACGATTTACTTCAACATATCCATGGGATGCATGCTTATCAAGACAGGACGCCAAACCGACTGCCTTTAGAGCCAGCCACATCATACCTTGAGAATAACCATTTTCCATTTCGGCTCCTATGGGATGGGTACCTACTAAATGTCTCACGAAAACTGTGACAGCCCAAAATCAGTCGAATTTTATCTCATGAGCTAAGCCAGTGAGTCACTTTGGTGCAGCTCGGTAAGTCTGCCTGAGACTGCTATCAAGTGATTTAGTACGGGGTGATCCTTAGGGAATTTGCATGGAAGTGAGACAAAGTGTCCTACCACTCAGTTCCCCAGAGAAAAACTGATGGGTTTTGCAGAAAGTTGCTTCTTGTCTGCGCGTGAACGGCAAGCACAATCGATGTGAACAAATAGTTATTTAGTTTAGCACAATCAGCTGGGTTTAGATAGGTATCAAACTAATGAATAATTGCAATGTAGAGTGATTAGCCTTTAAAAGTGGCATGCACTGGACTCTGCTGCTCTGGGGAATCTTTTTGCGATTATAGTTGTTGTTCAGAGATAGTTGGGGCTGGTAAATGACAGTCTCTAGTTAGAAAAAAATCTCCCAGATGTAGACAAACGAGTGAGGAGGACTTCAAAGAGCGAAGAACCTTATGTTTTTCAAAACGATGTTAGTCCACTTGGTATGTCAGTATACGAAATCAAAGTACCAACAAATGGCCTCAGAAGATGAGGCAGTAAGGGCCAAACCTTCTTTATGTAGTGAATGATAGATGAACTTTGTAGGACACTAGTGAAAAACCAGTGCCAATAACTTTCATAAAGGAAACTACCCACATGGTTGCTGAAAACTTTTCGACAGCACACGACCGATTTCCCCCTTCTTGGGGCAAATCAAGTAGGCGCAGCCTCCGAGTTTCCGTCAACCTTATGATCTACTTGAACCCAAATTGGACTGTTTTCGAGAAATACACTCATTTGCAAAGCAGGTTGGTTTTCACGAGAGACTCAACTGAATCTCTCGTTTATGATATTCTACAACTGTAAGTGCTGCACGCAGGAAAAACAAAATTGATTTGCAAATGAATGTATTCCTCGAAAACAGTCCAATTTGGGTTCAAGTAGATCATAAGGTTGACGGAAACTCGGAGGCTGCGCCTACTTGATTTGCCCCAAGAAGGGGGAAATCGGTCGTGTGCTGTCGAAAAGTTTTCAGCAACCATGTGGGTAGTTTCCTTTATGAAAGTTATTGGCACTGGTTTTTCACTAGTGTCCTACAAAGTTCATCTATCATTCACTACATAAAGAAGGTTTGGCCCTTACTGCCTCATCTTCTGAGGCCATTTGTTGGTACTTTGATTTCGTATACTGAAAAAAGCAGTGTTAATAATCTTATTAGAAAAGTTTGTGGATAGATATTAAGCCTAACAAGAAGATAGCTAGATAAATCAGCCCATATACATATGTGTAGCTTGCTGGATAGATAGATAGATAGATAGATAGTAGATAGATAGATAGATAGATAGATAGATAGATAGATAGATAGATAGATAGATAGATAGATAGATAGATAGATAGATAGGATAGAAGATAGATAGATAGATAGATAGATAGATAGATAGATAGATAGATAGATAGATAGATAGATAGATAGATAGATAGATAGATAGATAGATAGATAGATAGATAGATAGATAGATAGATAGATAGATAGATAGATAGATAGATAGATAGATAGATAGATAGATAGATAGATAGATAGATAGATAGATAGATAGATAGATAGATAGATAGATAGATAGATAGATAGATAGATAGATAGATAGGCTGTTTCGTCACTTGGATGGTAGTGGCACACTTCAGCAGGTGCCGCTAAACACCATGCATTGCACATTAATGTTTCTGTGCGAGCATAATTATGAAATACCCAGCACGTGGGTTTTCCAGTCGGGATTTTACTGTACACAGAGAGAAAAAATACTGATAGGGGTAGGTCCCCAGTAAGCAGACTTCCAACTCTCTCAGCAAATCATCACGTAACTAAGCATAACAGTGTGTATTGATTTAAGCGCAAGTAACATCTTAAACAATTATATCAACAGAAATCTGAAGGAGCAGGTATTGACCTATTTGTATTGCATCTGTTTTTGTCAACAGAGCGATGTCATCGAATTCCAGACGGCGGAATTCCTGTCGCGGTATGTGGTGGTAGTAGTTTTGACTTTACAACTTACAGCCTTTGCATTTAAATGCCACTGTTCTGTAATTGCCGCTTATCGTATCGTATAAAACAAGTTGGTCAAAAACTGAACAAGAGCTTTTAAGTTTACAAAACACGAAGGAATCGGGGAGACTAGTTCCTGTGAAAATTGCTTTCAAAAACCCTACATAAACTCATTCTTGAGAACCAGCATTCATTAGGTGCACACAAGTCTGTCAATTCTCCATAAGACTACAGATAAAAAAATACTTTTGAGGGCTTTGATTGCTTGGTTTCTAAGAGAATACAGCACTTGTTTGTAGGCAAAAAACACACCAATTGCTTTTCAGGGCACCAAACAGCGATTCACATTTGGGAGAATAGCCATAACTAGCATAAGGGAGTTAGTCATTGTTCAATTCTCTTCGAATGATGATTCATCTCAAGTGGTTGGTTCTACTAAAGACATCAAACCGAAAAATTAAAGTCGAACAGTTATTGATTGAGAGAGTATCTATTTTGAAAAGATAGACAAAGCAACACACCTTGCTGTAATCTGTCAAAGAAACAAATATGGTGGTATCGGCTTATGTGGCAAGTCTGGAAAAGATGGCTTGCCGTTAGGCAGACGAACCAGTCACGCAATCCGATTACCTGCTGGGTTTTAATTAAAAAAAACAACTGACTGCTATTTACCGGGGTCCTGGAGTAGTCAGAACAATGGAAAGACGGTTGACTGTCAGATTTCTACAGAATACGGAAGAAAATGAACTTTTATAATACTTTTGATGGGCTTTGCAGGGTAGGACAGATGGAATCGGAGTGAAAAAATTTGGATAGTTTGTACTTGCGGTAAACAGACAAGCTAGCGGTTTTTATTGCGAATTTGCTCGAACGAGTGTCGTGACGTGAATGGACTGAATTTATAAAATGTGGGCCAAAAATGCTTAACAGTATTGAGTGAATAATTCTGGTACACCACATCAAAATGTAGGAGTGATTGCGCACGTCTCAACAAGAAAAAAACCACCCTACTCCAAACTATTTATGAAAAACCTTTTGTCAAATCTGAAGTGCCAGGTTAGTTAGTTAGGCGTGAATGCCTAACCTTCTGTTTTTTGAAAGTAGTGAATATCCAACCAGGTAGTAACCAAGATGATTCTGCACTCCATGCGCAAATCTAATTACTACCAGACCTCGTCCAAATTGAGGACACAAGGATGTGTAGTTAGGAAAGGACCAGATATGAGGACAAGAACTAATTATTGGATAAAGTTGAACCTATAGCTGACATTTAACCAGTGACCAGATCATATCCACAAAAACATTGGTTACCAAGATTCCCGAAGGTTGCTTTGGGAGCAAACGGTGTGCGGGTGGACAAGATGGTATTTCGCTTACAACTATCACTGCCTTACCAGATTGACAGTCGTTGTTGGAAATCAGAGTTGGCAATACTGACGCCTTTGAAAGGACTTTGGAAAAGAATGTTAGCAAAGAAAAAGATTGGTATTGAAACCTAATCATTGTGAAAGGCACAGGATTGTAGGGAACGCTATAAGTGAAGGCTGAAATCTATTTTTTTGGGATGCAGCAAATCAGTTGGTTCCCTCTTGCAAGATATAAAGTTAATCGAAACTTTCGGTGCATCTCACGCCAGTAGTTCAGGCCAAATAAACATCTCAATTGAACACTGCAAGAAAGCTTAATTTCCATGTCACTTGTAGACAATAACTGAGAAATAAATCTACGAAAGATTCGAATGTGAATGGAACACACGTTAGTTGTTGGTCCGCTTGTCGAATTTGGCAGTTGGACTGCAAACTTGAGTGACAATGTCATCTAGATTTATGATGATATATTTGCAACCCAACAGCAAAGCATGGCCAGCTGACCAACATCCAAGCAACGCACCCGAGCTACCTATATTCCACAACATTATCAAAAACACAGGTTTCCGATTGCTTTCTTTTAATTGCGTCTTATCGGGCAAGTGCAGCAATGAGGAGAAAACTAGGCGTTAACTAGAGACCCAAGTAAGCCCCAAGAGTGTGATATTCTTCAGTTGTAATGCGCAAAGGCTTCCTCATATCTTAGTACAGAGTTTGTGATATCGCAGTATAAATTTTTTCACAAGACGTAGTACTACTGACAGAACAAACTGCTTGTTAGCGATAAGTTAATTTGCAGATGACGTCGCCTTCTTACAACTTAATGTTAAAGTAAGACGAGGTTTATGGAACCTCGGAGACCGGTTCTCTGCGACAAGCTCCAAGAAGCGCAAATTCGGTAATCAGCTGTCGAAGGGTTCCAAGCAACTTTATATATAATAAGTTCCGCCAAAAAGGAAGGAGAAAACTTCACTTTTGAGTGAACGATCCCTTTATTGTGAAAAGTATCAACCAGAACAAAGGTCTACCGGATTTATGCCGTCCTTGGATTCTGAAGAACCCGAGCGCGAATGATATCCAGAAAAGACTGTGGTGTACTTTTCTGGACAGTCGCATTCCCTTCTTTCTAACAACTAGCGGGGTATTACAACCACACCATGTCACAGGTGTGAGACATCTAAGATTTTGTTTCGTTGCCCAGATCATGCAGTCATGCCTATAATTTTACATGCAGAATACACAGGCGAATAATAAACTGCGGAAAATACCTGGGCCATTAAACAAGTTACGTTCTTGGGGCGTTCTGAATTTATTTGTTGATAATTGTCTTTTAAGCCATCCTTAATTATTTGAGGGTCGAAGTTTTGTGAGGCCTGAGGGGTTAGGTCATCAAGTATTTGGAAGACTAACTAAAATTACTCAAAAGTATTTGAAAATTACTTGAAAACGATGTTTTCATACATTCCACTGAGGAATGTAGGGTTGAACAACGTGGCATGACCTAAAAACTGGTACGTGCTTAAACATGTTGGCATCTAAGCAGCAAAATGGTTTCACCAATATATGTTTCCATTCGTTATGATTAACCAAAAAAAAATTAAAGGACCAAGAGAGTTAACACTGTTTTCAAACGTTCTGAATTGAGTAGACACGTTCTCTTAAAGATCAAGAATGAAGAAATTGCACCATTTGACAAGCCTTAGACGGTTATTGTGAATAGTTCACGGAATTTACGGAGTAAGACAAATGAACTACCATACCAACAAATGTGGTTTGAGCGGTGTGTAATTGGCTGGTTACCAGTCAATTTTTCTTATGCTCTATGAAAAAACTGGAGACACATAGGTGCATCCATCAGAGCGCACAGTACACGTGGTCTGTCTATTTAGGGATACCTCCCGTGGTACAAAAATTTCTTCATTAAAATTTCCTCCAATTATCTTGTTTTTTTTTCAGCCACGCTTTTTTAATATTCTCAAAAAAGTGTGGATATTGTTGATCTAAGTCGGTATTGGGAGACATGATCTGTAAACGACAGGTAGCGGAGACGACTTTACATCTGGACTCTGCATATCCATCATCTACTTTCGGCCAACAACCCAGCACTGGATTTTCTTCACCGATATGCGGAAGAACACGTGTAGTTTGTTGAGGAAAAAGTGGAATCTACAGAAAATTGAACGGAAACATAAGTGTTCTGCATAGTGTGTCGATGGCACTATTATATCCGAGGTATTCTGCACTCAAACTCTGGATTTTGGTTTAAAATTTATTGTCAACCCATTGTGAAACGTTGAGTGCCCATAACTGCTTCAATTCTATTAGAAAGACACTTTAAAAATGACAGCTTTAGGTTAACACGATCACTGCACAGTGTGGGGGCTCATTAGCTATTAAGAGGAGTTTTTATACCACACGCGGAAACGTCTGATCGTATGTTCCTCATGACGTTCGATGCGTAGGTTGCTCAGAAAAAGTGATATGGCACCCTATTTCAAGCTCCTCAGACTAAGTAGGCGGAAATGTGATATTTAGGAATGCATGGTGCTCCTGCTCAGATTATTTTCTCCCTTTTGCTATCAAAGCTCAAGCATTTATGAAAATCTCAAAAGGGACGTTCGCAGAATGAGACTATTAGTTACAGCCGAGTAGACAATGGCTTTTAATCCTGGGGTGAGAACATCGCTTAAACAGAAGTCTAAAGCACGGGCGCTCCTATCCTTGTTAAGAGTTACCAGATAGGAAAAGGAAAATCGGAAATGTATTAAAGTCTGAGATTTAGACGCTCCGGCAATGCTGCATTCGATTTGTTTGCACATTTGGTGAATCTGCCTTGATAAGAAAATTGGTTTCTACCAGCCGTTAACCTAGCCTAACAACCATCTGAAGCTTGATCCGGAGGTTAATAGCTTGGGGGCTTCAACCAAAATGTCAACTGTTTGAGTTCATCGCGCCAATCTGACGAGTTCAGCTTAGAGCAAAGGTGCCTTTCGGTATTTTTTTCACATGCTTGGAAAAATTCCCCGCTTAATCAAAGCTCAGGTCTTACGCGAGGACTGATTATTATCTGATTTATTCGGCAGTTATTATATCATACAGTTGAGGTATCAATTCGCTTTCCAATTCGCCTTTCCAAAAGTTGCTTTTAGTTCATTAACTATGATGTTTTGGAACAAATGACACTGAAAGAAATGAGTTTTGAGGGTCTCCTATGGCAGGCTAAGCTGGAATAACAGCATTTATAAAGTATTCATCAGTTCCAACTTGCAAGAACAGTGCCCTAGTCTAACAATGTACATTGGTCAAAGAGTCGAAGGTCGGAGTCTTGCCTAGTGAGTGACTTTTGTTCACATCATGTGTATCTGGCTTTATTCTTGAGAGTCACACAATGGGCTCAGTGATGGCATCTGTGACTGTTTGCTTAAACAGAGGTTTAGTGAATTGGCGTGAAGCCTGTGTACACAAGCGACAAGCCGTAGGTTCGAGTCTCCTTCTATGGTATTTTTAAATTTGCTTTATTTCTACTTGAGTCTACTTGAGTCTCTATCTCCTCTGAAATCGATGGAGTTTTAAAACCCGTGCACAGTTGTCCTATCCATCGCAGTCGAAAGGATGGACTTGGTAATATTTTCTCAGACAGTCACAAGGGAAATATACGCATAGTATTTAGCTAAAACCTGTGGAAAAGTGTGCGCTTTAAAAGTACAAATTGAGAAGAAGAATAACATTTGTCGTGTGTGAAAGTTGCTCTCTGCAATAGCTTGTTACGTTGTAAAGTTTGGAAATAACGTGGTTTAAAGCTAAGAAAAACCAATAATAGATAGACATCGTCGTAATCGCTACAGCTCATACAGATAGCCTGACTTCCGGGGAATGACCAGATTTCGCATTGTCAGACAATCTGATTAACAACCCGGGTAAGCCGGATGGTTCATCCTGGGTAGTAGTTTGTCCTCCTGGGGAATACATTGGCTTGAACGTTGAGTGGCTGTTATCCCGATAATATCCCGGCAAGGCAAAATGCTCAGGTACACAAAGGGCAAACAGAACAGTGCAAATAGAGTCGGCTTTTGAACTCTCAATTAGAAGTTACAGCCGATGAACCCCAAGTAATGTCTCGTGCAATAAAAAGACTAAGTCATACAGCAAAATTGTGAATCCAACTAAAGGCATTAGTAGCGCGGAATCGACCATAAGACGCAATCTTTCCATAAAAATTTTGTAGCCGTTAGTTGGAATCACTTGAGACACACCAAACTGATGAGACCCACAGCAATTCCTTGCAAACCTAGCTTTAGCAAACTTGGATTCCTTAGCATGGGAGCCATTGTCAGCTACTTCAATGGCTTTTCAATTCATAATTGCCGAACAGAACACAATTACTGGCTTGCGGCCAGAAGGGAGTTCGAATAGTCCATGTGACTGAGAGTCTTTATCAGTCATCTGATGCATAGACCATCTGGGTTAGTTAATCCGTTGAACAGCTGAATGAGCTTGAGTTATTCGTAGACTCTGTGAAAAAAGCCTATAGATCGTATAAGTGCAATATAAATCCAAATAGTTCAGCTAACGACACGCATGTAACACTGTTGTTACGTCGTTAAGGCAACCAGGAGATTGTACTGGATACCTGTTCGAACAACAGGGCGTCATAAGATGATGGATCGGTTCACTCTTTTCCATGTTGAAGCTGAGCGGTTCGCAGCGGGTTGCTGATGAACGTGAATTTAAGGATTATATGGTCCGGAGAAATCATAGCACCCCGCATTGGTGGATTTGGAGTAGTCCGTACCTGTGAAACATTACACAAGGATAGTTCCTTTTCAGAGGATCTTTTTCCTCTAAAAGGACCACCAGACATTACTGCCACGGCTGGTACTTTTAGCATGCCGTAATAAATATTCTGGGAAGCCGGTTACCAACAACCGAGGCTTTTTTGGGTTTCTCACCACTCTACTTACTGAACCCGTCAATTCTATGTTCGACACGCAATGAATGTTTGAAGCTGCAGGTGAGAGAATAAGTGTCGAGCTTAATTTTCATGGGTGTCTTTGGGCTCACCGAATTGGTCAAACTGATGATAACAGCTCGTACCTGTTAAATGGAGAACGCGTTCAGATGAGTAGTGCACAGTCGCGAAACGCAATCAGTGTGGTCGGAAAAATCCGGTCACGTCACTCAAAAGCAAATTTGCAGGCGGTTTAAAAAACAATGTTATTGGACGTATTCCTAAACAATACTTGACATACCTGAACAGGATGCCTGAATAGCCCAAAGATTCCAACTCAAATATCGGTTACGGCAGTGAAGCATCGGTGTTGAACACTGATGTCATGCTGTCGATGATGATGATGATGATGGTGATCGGTTAATTACACAGGTGCTACTTTGGATTACGGACAAATACTACTCAAATGGCTCGTCAGAAGTATGCGCAACCACACCGGTAGCTTAGACACTAATCGGCTGATTCTTGAAAGAAACAATGCGTCGGTAAAGTAGAAAGTTTTTGGTGCACTTACAGAATTGGTTGGAGTCAGCGAAGAAGGAGAAAGAAGCTCGTCTGTTTGCGTAGCCGTGTCAGATTTGTTTGTCCTTAGGGGCTCGGGGATAATCGGATGATTGCTGTGCATATAGGGAGAAGAAAAATCTCAACCAATGACGTTAAACAAAAAGAGTCGTAGTTAAATTAAATTCATTCGTACCACGTGAGAACCACAATCAATTAAGCAGTCACTGACCTGTCCGGATAGATATTCAATCTTAAACATATCACAGTATGATGCGTCAAAAATCTTTTCACTGTGAGAAAATACCCGAAGAGCCCTCCAAAAGGCCTGTTTTAACAGTGCTGATAACTTGATCAGAATCCATTCCAGCAGACATTTTTTGCGTTTTCGTTCGATTTCTCCCATGCGCACACTAATTTCTGCATTACTTAGAGTAACACAAGTATACAATATTTCCGTGCATCAACAGTTCATTTGTGTTGCCAAAATCTGGTCATCCAGTCGCAGTAAGCTGTCCATTGATCAGTCCCGTTATGTGGTTTTCCTTTCACGGGTTCAGCCTCCCATGCTTATTCGGAGCAAGGGGAATACGAATGCTCAATATTAGGTGGCGATACGCACACTCTGATTATTTTCTTATTACTCAAGTGATCATACGGTCGATTCGGACCACGTTCCGCAATGAGAAAATCTTATGGATCTGATCGGTAAAGTATAATTTGTGAAGCTAACCACAAAGTTTTCCTCCGGAAGAGAGCACACGTTGCTGTTATGACACACACCAAATTAGGACTGCCGAGTTTAAAATTCAAAAAAGGTTCAAATTTAGGATACTGAGTTCCAAACCAAAAGGAAACTGATAGTCGGCCGTCACTGAATTTCGGTCAAATTCACCATACAGTGCTTAGTGCTGAACCTAAGTTTATATGGCAACATTGTAGCGCTGTCTCCAAAAATACTAGCAAGAGTAAACATCCATAATTTCGTTTGGGAAACTAGTCAGGCAGTTTGCACGACTGTTTCTGGTTTCGTGTAATCAGATTTTCGTTAACAGGCCGGTTATCTAGCTATTTCGCTTCCAGTTTAGATGTGTTACTGAACGACACATTTTGGAAATTTGTCTGGTGTGAAATCGATAAATGGGAGAAATTTTAATTAGTTTTGCACCGAAGCCGGGAAAATGTTTAGTTCATCCTCAGAAAACCAAAAATGATTGTATTATGCAGAGAGAAATACTGTCTGCTCGTGGGGTTTTGTGCTTTTATTTTACAGTAGAAAACACCTTTCTTGGTAGGAGTTCTTTCGAGTAGCGGAACCCCAAAACTCGGTCAGTATTTATTCATAGTCTCGTGGAAGAATAGCTGAGGGTCAAGAGCATTTGTTGGTCAGTGCACGTGACAATTTTCCCTGGTGCTATTGCCATTACTACCGCCAACTGGCATGATATCGTTGATGATGTTGTTTGTGGCAGTGACGATGGTGCTGACGATGTGATGCTGATGTTGTTGTTTATGATAATAATGGTTACAGAGATTATGCAGGAAAGGAATAACCGTTCAGCTGTAGCACCCCTTTGGTGTCTAGCCACGCAAAGGAAGCGCGAGGGCTGGGATAATACCAGGTCGCCCAAGTCTGGTCGGAAAGCAGATATCGGGTTGGGACCACGGACCTTCCGGCCAGTAAATTCGCGCTCTAACCACTGAGCCATCTTGTATCCGGGGATTATATCGTTAGAGAAGAAAACTCCGTTATCTGTCTGTGCATAACAGGTTTACAGCCGTTTCCATTACCAGTGGATGCAGTATAAAATCTGACTTACGAACAAAACGAAGCGTATATAATAAAAGTGATGGTAGTATTGTGGTCAGTTGTAGACTGGTTTCCCAATAGGCAAAAACGCAAAGGTTCTGTTTTGATCCTATATGCAACACGTGAAAAATAATTTTACGTTTGCCTTTTTCTCCCCTCTACTCTGTAATTATCGTCTTAGCTGATTCAGCGAGAGTTTCAGTTATGCGTTCTTGTTCTAAGTTAGCGTAAACCCTAACTCACCAAGTCTTGTACCAGTGGCAGCGACGAATATCCCTTGGGACGCTGGGTTCCTTAGAAATACAACCAAATGGTCAACACTTCTGTGAACGAGGTATACATGAAATATGCCTTGCTAGAGAATAAAGGTTGTATTAGTAGAAAAAAACCGGTACTTCCTTCATTCCCGCATAGAAATTTACCGAGTACATCCCACATCATTTGGATGGGGGATTAAAATCATCAGGAAATCCATTCAGCCGGCAGTTGATGATTTCATCTCACGTACTAAGTTAAAGCCTTGCATGTATTCATTCAAAAAGGTACTTAAATGCCACACATTGTACGTTGTCTGTGAAACTAATCCTACTTTTTCACGGCTTCTCTTTAGGTTAGGTCATAAAGTGGAATTGTGTAAATGAATTTATTGAAAGAGTCCTGTGAACGGTGCTGTCGTTTCTCTGCAAAGAATCCACCTTAAGTTGAAATGATGAAACTGAATTTAACTCTTCAATCAACGACCGCAACATGTTGCAAAGTTCCGTCATGGTGCACTGTAAATTAGCATTTTGTTAGACGGCGCACCGTTGTGTGCCCGGCTCAGCGAACATAACTGTGACCTATATGCAGTGAGCACATGTTAGAAGTAGGGAGAACTTACATCAATCAGTCTACATTCCAATCTACATGCTCTATACCACTACTCAAAACCATCGTACTACCACCCTGTTCCGAAACTCCTTGTTCTTTACCGGTTAAATGGAAGGAAAAATTTCTCAGTCCTCAATAAACGTCCTTCATATTCGGCATTATTCAATATGCCCTTTTTACCCCTTATCGATTATAAACGTAAGACGGGCTATTTTAAGCGTGTGGATTCAACCACCTTAACCAGAGCGCTTTTTCTCATGCCAGCGGAATAATTTTGTGTAAGGAATGAAAAGTACGCATGAGTGATCATCTGCCGAGAGTGGACCATAAATAGTCCTGCCAAAAACTGACTTTAACAGATTGGTACACAAAGTTGGAGATGGGCGAAATTTATTGATTGAGCTATCTCATGATTCATTTGATCAAATTTAATTACTGATTGAAAGGATAAGTTGTATCTGATTCACCTTAGTAGTTTTGATCAAACACTGCTAAAAAAGAGATGAATGTGACTTAAATTTCAAAGTAAAACAAACACTTACTACATCCAACTATTTGAAGTTCCGACGTTTATCGAAAGCGGTCTCTGAACATTCGAAGTGATGGTCGAGGGTCGCTCAAAGTTCCATTTGCTTGGAGCCTGGAGATTCGGCTTTGGTGATGATGGGCTGGGTGAACTCTCTGAATTATAGGTTCTCGGGGCGTATCGACTTGATCCACTTCCAGAATGGTTGCTCAGGTGCAGTGGAGGACTAGTGGTGCTGGACCACTGGTGGTCATTCTTTTGAATAAGAGAACCCAGTGATGGTCGCTTCCAATCGGACTGCTTCATGAAAAGAACGAAAGGGGGTCGTGTTGGGTAGAATAATTTTGAGCGAGCATGTTGAGTATACGCTTTAGCCACCAGATTACTAAACAAACCCGAGAAAATTGAACCAGTTCTCTTCCTGTGATCATTCGGGTGACCCCAAATATTTTTCTACGCTTGAGGCACAACCACCGAGAATCTGGGAGAGTGTAAACCACTAAAAGCTCCAAGAACCTACCGATATAGAGAGTGGCTTCAGATACCACTCTGTCCACTTCTAGCGCGATAATGACCCATCAATGCATTCTTGCGATATATTTTGCGGGCAAACCGAATTTGTGCCTATTTTGCAAAAGTCGTATTATTTACTAAATAGTGTGTCATTAAACAAAGTGGTTGAGTTCTTTCGTACGAAACGCCACAAAACCACGTTCCAGGTGTACCGTGGCAGACAAACCTCACCGAATGCGATTTCAATAAGTTGACTTGGAAATAAACGAAATGAATACAGCATTCGGAAACAAAAGCGGTAGATTTTTTGTTTAAGGCTTTTGTAGCAATGTGGCTCGCCTTCCGTCAATTATGACTCATTAGTTTAAAATCTGCATAGCCTAGTTTGGACGTCAGTGCTGTACTGACGCAAACGTTATTCAGAGCTCAAAGAGTTTGAAAATTCACACATATGGCATCGTTTCACGAATTCAGAAAAATGTGATGAAAAATTACTAGAAATGTAATGTCTTCTCAAAGAGTAAGACTCTAGAGAAAGCTTGCAATTTATTTGCGAGCAGCGTTAGAAGGGGTAAAGGTACCAAGTTCGTTGGATATATACCTTTTACGCCTTTTAAATTAAAAGTGAAAATGGTGCTCGAGTTTCACCATACATTTTTCAGGGCGGCTACCAAAAATGGTGAACCTGGAAGCTTGGATGTCTGATGACAGTAAAGAAACAGATCTATCTAGAAACCAGAGCGATAGTTTGCCATCATTTTTTGGGGAAGATCTATCTTGTTCAGTAAAATCCAATCAACATTCATTATTCCCAAGAAGAGTAGCGTCATCTGGTTTGTTCAGGCATTCCTCCGCTTGACAATTGTCAAAATAGTGCAAAGTACGAAGAAATGGAACCTCACAGTGGTGAAACGGTTCTTATCCTTCCTTGACCCATTGAACCATCCTGAGAGAGTTGTCAATGCAATACTTACAGAGTTACTCATACCAAGTTGGTTACTGGTTGGAACTCTGACGAACACAGTCCGCTGGTCCTCCAGGTTGGGATTTGGAAAACGTATGACGAATCATCCTTTAAAAAAAATACAGCAGTACTTCCCGCCAAACACATTGTAGTAAGTTCTCTCCGCCAAACTTTTATCTTGAGAACTTTCATAAGCTGCATTATAGACGGGGTTGCTTGGCAGTATCCCAGCCCTCATATGACTATGATACCTAAAACTAACTATAATCCCAGGTCATATATGCCCGTGAGCGGTGCCGTCAGTTGGACCGCTTTGCCTGTCGGATAGATTAAGGCGGATAAACGTACAAAGACTACTGCTGACGTCTTTCTCCTTTCTGTTTCACTTCTTTCCCATCACCCTACTTCAGTATAGCTCTCTATTTGTAGGCCCGTCAGTTAGGATTGGAAACCTAGTTTCGCATCAGGCATGGCCAACACACCTCGGTGCAGCGGCGCTGATTGTTTCAGCAATCTTAAGGCCATTCTTTAAACTCCGGTGCATGGTCAGTTCGTCTACTTTACCGTTTGCATATCGAAGCAAGCAGAGTAAAAAGCCTCTATTGCTCCCACACTGGACTCGTCTGACATCGGTATGTGCTGTGTATCAGACACAAATATTCAGGATGTGAGCAAGGTTGCCGAACTGACTACTCCAGCTATGCACTGCTGGCGATCCAGAGACAACTGACGAAGGATTTGCAGGGGTCCACCTTGTCCTAAGTTACTGGAAGGAAGTATCTTTGCTTGACTGAGTCGCATTATTAATCGCCTGTGTGCGGTTCGGCTGTCAACGTCCGCGAATGGGTCTTGCAATCTGGAAGCTGATCACTGTCTACTTGTCGTGTCTGTCTAGGCCCGATTTGACTGTAGCTCTGACACCAACAAAAACAATTTCCACGACGTCTCGAGTGTCCTGTTACGGCGTAATGGATCCCGGGGGGATGTTCCCGTCAGTCTCGAACATAAGTTGGTCGAGTGAATTATAAACCAAATGAACTAGAATGTGTGCGCAGATACGGAAGGTTGGGGAAATGAAAGAAGCCCAGAAAACCAGGAATGCTCGAAGGTTATCACTTGATGCGTGTGGCCGTTCTACGGAGATGACCAGTGAGAGAATCCGTCAAGGAGCAATGGTGCAGCCATCTTGATTAAAGAAGGGGGCTTCAACCACCAAGCCGAGAACATTTAGCAACCTGCTGCTACTCAGATGGATTTTGGAGTTGCAGAAGAACCCTGAACGGTGAATCTTGAACCCCATACGGTCTCGGAGGTCTTTGACCGAACATGTTCTCTCGAACGTCACCGAGCTCCTGGATAGAATGGCTACCTCTCAGGATTACCCAAATATGATGTGAAGCCCTCAGTCAGCGCTTGTGTGATTTATTTGCCTGCAGTCGGAGAAGGGAGACTACGACAACGCGTCATTTTTAAGAAGGCACCGGTAGTGATCAGCGTGTCCCGAGTCGTACTGGGACACTTGGCATCACTTATCCTTTGTCACATTATGGCGAACCACAAAGCATTGAATCGAAAGCAAAAAGTTAGAAAGCGTTTGCGTTGTTTAAATCTTTACAATCTATTAGGTGGCAGAACAGCACCGTACTTATAAAAAAACCCACAATTTTAGTATTGGCAGATTTCCAGGACACATTCGACCCAATTGTGCAGCTTGTTCTTTTTAGTATGCCTTCAAGCAATGGCTGCTCGAATGCTTGTGAGTGTAATCTCAAAATTTTTGGCGCATGAAATTATAAAGAGAGTTTGGCAAAAGGCTCCGCATTTACATGCTATCTGGAGAGGATCCTTGTTCACTCTAGCTCACTAGTGGTGTTAATGCGGTATATCCCTAAACCTTAGAGGACGTGTGAATCAATTCACAGTAAGGGCTATTTTGTTGTATGGATCTGAGACGTGGCCTGTTCTGGTAGCAGAACTGAGACGTCCTTACGTCCTGGACCATGCTTACCTCAGAAATATAGTTGGGTTACGATGGTGTCGGCCTGTCCGTAGCGAGTGTTTGGTCGTGTAACTTGCACCACAGTCCACGAACTTGCCCAATCTCAGAGTCTTCTGTGGTTAGGCAATGTGTTGCGCAATCTACATTATCGTTCGTTCAATTTAGAGCGGAGCACCATTTCAGGGGGCCACACATTAACCTGTATGAAACAGATTACGAAATGTCTGGGAGCTGTCGGTGGGACTCACCTCCCAGGATTAAGTCCGGGTGATCTCCACCGTGCATGGTCGGAGAAGTACAAGGTATGGTTGTTGTAACTGGTTGCCGCTATTTCCTGTCCAGACTGCCTGAACGAGCGTATGGAGATGTGAGCATCGCGGAATGATCGTAGTAGCCCAGCACTAAGTCGCTTTTTCATCCAAAAATCTTCACAATGGGGCTTTCAAGTAAGTTATGGCCGTACGGCAGCTGAGCATCAGTGATTTTGTACTGTCAACAATGATGACGATGATGGTATAAAGCGAACCATTGTCTGATTGGATTTATCCATCAATCTGTCCAGTTAACTCAGTGAAGGGTTTAGAAGCAGCACTAAAAACTTGTCCGAGTTCAGTGTAACTGGTGCAGTTCCACACCGCTGGGGAGACAGTTGAACAAGCTGGGATTAGTTTATTTTCTTGCACAAAATGCCCGCTACATTCTGTCACGTGTTCTACCGAAATTGAGTTGTTGTTGCTACCCAACATAACACAACATGACCGCGATGAGAGAAACAATTTTGATGCGCAGCTGTCAGACAGCTCAGGTTTCAGACGACAGTCGTGTTATATCGTCACATCATTTTTTCTTCAGTCCACAACGTAATGACTATTTTTCAAACAAGCACAGCTAAAAGAATAAGTTGGTTCGTTTGAAACACTTTGAATGTTTAATCATACACATTTCTCTGTCTGACGATCTTGGAGCCAAAGTCAGTGAATCATTTATGGCCTGAACTTTGTAATTTGTGTTTGCTGTGATAAGCATTTTCACATCTCCAAACAAAGTTACATTTTAGGGTAATATTAGTTTTTGTGCCAGCTTAGTAAATACCTCATGTGGCCTCTACATCCTAACTTTTATTAAAGCAAGCATTACCAGCTATAGAACTTCTTTTTGCTCTGATTGAGTTTTTCCGTGGGTCACAAGACGAAAAAAGCTAATAGACTGCACTCTCAGCAATCCTGCTCGCATGCACCCCCTGCAAATTTTATACGGTTATTCTCGGGACTGTACCAGATTCGAGTTTTGTACTACCAGAAGCCCATCAAATTGTGCAATTCCTCACTCAATCTCGAATTTAAACAAATGTCTCGAAGCATGCACCGAACTTTTTTATGGTGCGGCGCGAAACCAGTTTGTCGAAGTTATTCATTTTACCGATCAAGCTAACCAGGTAGAAAGCAACTATTCCATTTTCGACCAGGGACAAAACGTCTGAAAGATTCTTTTTAGCTCCATGTCTATTCTTGAAGACTGATTTGGGCTGTTCCAAGTTTGACGAAGAATAAAAATAGCTGTGTTAAAAAAATGACAACTGAGAAAATTGCTGTTGAATTGAGCTGGACGAGCGCTAGATTTGGGGTTTGATATCTAAATATTCTAGCGTCCTGTTGCTTGCGTGTTACCTCACGCGTCTGCGCTCCTGATCCTCGGTGCACCAATCTTTTAATGGATAATGCTTATTAACGCTAGTTCTGGAAGAAGCGAAACCATCATCGCAAATGTTGTGCAACATATTGCAATAAAACCGATGCACTCGTGTTTCCGCATGACTTTTATCAGCTTGCTTGTATCGTTCCGAGAACAACACGTCTTGTCCACTAATCCGGCCAAAGCGAGTGCAGGTGCGAACAAGTGAAATGTTTGACTATTTTTTGTATTGGCTTTCCCACCTCGATACAATAACTGATGTCCATATTTGAATGAAGATCAGCATCTTTTGACATTATGGCACAACTGCCTTCCCCGAAGCCCACAGGATGAATGTGAGGTAGAACTAATCCGTTGGCTTTGTCAGAGGAACGCAAGTAAAGGGAAGTGTATGTTCTACCGTACATCTGATCAGCATTAAACGGAAGCATCACAAATATGTATGCGAACCAGAAGAGATTTGATACACCAACTTACAAGAGCCTACTTGTCGAATATACCTAAATATTGATACTTAAAATGGGTTAATTAGCTGTCGACTGGGGTTCAACGGGTATGTTTGCCGAGTTCGGTATTTTAGCCTGCGAATATTTGGTAAACGTTTCGCAAACCATGATCAAGTTACACCGAAGTATTTAAGTGGCACACACAGCAGTGTGATTCACAGGAAAGGAAATCACGATGCCTGAACGTTCAACTTGACAAAAGATATAAACACAACTGAGTAGGAAGTGAATCCGCAAGGCCTAATACAGCGTTCGTGTTGGTTGCGTTTTGGCTAACGGCAAAGTCTAAATGGGCTTAAGTTGCCACGTGATATAGATTTACATCCCGTACAATCGACGCACAAGAAAGTAGTGATATAATCTTTCAAGTGCAGCTGTTATTCAAGTGTTTTGCGATCCGGAACTCGACCTTTTCAGGACATGAAAAGCCAAAGGAAACAAATTTTATAATCCGTTCTATGCGTCACAACAGATTGAAACAAGTCTCCGATCAACCAGACTGGGTTTCTTTGAGTTTCTTATAGCTGCATTAGTGTTCAGAAATGCTTACCCTGAACTGCCGAAACGATCGCATGTTATCTATGATAATCAGTTATATGTCACAGGAGAATGCAGTCTTTCAGTGATTTCACCCTCCGGTGCCCAGCTGCCATGCCACCAGGGCTGGGCTACGGCCAAGTGGCCGAAGCCTAGACAAGAGCAGTTGAGATATCGGGGTTGAGATCGAACCACAAACCTTCCGGTCAGTAAAGTTACTCCTTAACTACGGAGTTATTTTAGAGAGCGTTGGTTGAAATCAGTTACTGTGCCACGACTTCAACGTCTTACGCCAATATAAGCAATCCTCAAACTAAACGAAAAATTTCATTGATTAATTACGCTGTAGTTTTGACGGTGCCCTATGTATGGACTTATTTTGATAGCCAGACCATATCAGAGGACTTTTATTACTTCAGTTTTTTTCATGTGTACATCTGATTCTAATATTGTTTGGACAATGCATGAGTCAACCCAGAACGAATGAGGATGTTGCAGTAGGTTAATGTCACAGTATTGCTAGAGTTAGGGGCGAAACCTGGAGTCACAAAATAAAATCCTGTTTCACTTGATTATTTGTGTATCCACATATTTGTTTTGGGAAGAGGCTAATGAAACATGCTTAAGTTTTCATAATTCTGTGCTGTCAAAAGCTGTTCCAGAAAGATCCATTTTCCAAGCGATTATTCGCGTACTGATCACTATAAACTGTCGTAGGTACATATCAGGTTTGCAACCGGTCATTTTATTCCTGAATAAATGATTCTAGCTGATTAATTTAAGAGGATAAGTCGCTGAATTCAAAATTGCTCTAGTTACGGTTATTTGCTAATCTGTCTCTTGCTTTATTTGAAACCAATCACCAAAGCTTGAATACATTTGCACATTCCATTGTAACAGTTTGAGTGTTCCCAGTGTGTGTACGTTGAGTAGTGGTGCCATACGGATTCAAAATTCTGGCGCAATCGAGGATATCCACAGATCTGAGCTTTGATGAAACCGAAATCCAAGTCCAATGCGTTTTCTTTTTGGTGGTCTTTGGCCAAAACAAGTGCTCTGAGAGAGAAGGAACCCCGTTTAAGCCAAATAGTGTAAACACATTTTCAGTATTCTCGCCCAAATTAGGTTTGGCTTTAAAATTATGTCCAATCATGTTCACCTATTCTAAGTTATTTGAAATTTGTCTGCGCTAGTACCATGCATGTTCGTCCAAGTCGATAGCACTCGACCATAGGCCCGCGGAGGTAAGGAGGGCAAGCGGATTTCTGTAGAGTAGCCACCAGATAACCAAGAGCATTACTGTAACTGTAGAATTTCACAACTTGAAACGAACAGTCCGTTTGTCACCCACAGTGGAACATATCTACCATTCTCAGGTCTACTTTACCTTGAATTTGAATTAAGTTTGTTGTCTACTAGGAGACCGAAAAATTGCCTGTTAATTTTCAAGGACAGCGTTACTTCACGTAGATTTCATAGCATTCGGAATCGGTAAAAAACGAGCACAAAGGGTCGCCAGGTGAATGGATTCGTCTGTTTAGTGTGCCAAGTGGTTCAAAAAGTACTGCAAAAACGATGTGGAGTAGTGATAAGAATTGTTCTGCCAGATTGTAGAGGCCACCAAAACTGTTCACAGTGCTAATACGATACTGCTTGAACAATAAAGTGAGATGAGGCATCCGGGTGATTTTCCACGGGATGAAGGATCCGGAATATCCCTGAATTTTGGATATTTCTGACTCGCCCTCTTAAATCATATGCAGAAACATTTTTATGTATCCCAAGTAGCATCCCACCTGTCCACAAAAAAATTAAAATGATTTCAAAGAGTACAGTGCTGTGTATAGTTGACTAGCTCTTGGTTATTTGTACCTAAGTTCGATTATGCCACAGAAATTGAAACAAAAAGCCGCACAACAATAAAACAAAAATTGTAAACTACGGACTGAGATTGGGAAACATCTACCAGCACCAGCAAAATTGATAAGCCAAGACTCACGACAAGGTCAGGAGAGATGAAACAAACTAAATGTATAAGCAGTCACTCGTTTCATGGGAAAGCCATTATGTTTATCTTAGGACAAAACTAAGCTCAGGGTATTTGTCTGCCGTTTAAACAGACAGTCAGAAAATTCCTTGAAGGGCCCATTCAACATACCGATCGCCTTGTTTCCACAACCAGTGGTTCGTCCAACCTTGTTTTGTCCAAGCTTGTGTCCGCCTGACCGTAGCCATGTGACTGCATACTGTCAACCGACTGGGAACCACTTAGAGTAGACGAGCTGAGCCGCAGACTGCTGTCCATTGGCCGAGACTTTGTTGACGATAGCGAAGGACTGAGTCGGACGGTGGCGGAAGGAGGTGTAGGGTGTGTGTACGTCGTAGAAGAATGGAAACCAATAAACGTTTGCGAACTGTTTGGCTTATTCGATGCACAATCGCGGTCGGCGGTGCTATGAAGAAGCTGGATTCGTTTCAGCTATAAATAAGGATTATCAGAGAGAGGTGACAGTTTGGGATAAGAATAGATTAAAAACAACAAAAGTACTAAGTTTAACATATTATCTTCCTGGACATATAGGGAGGTCATTGGGCGAACACGCGCACTTTTCTAACAATAGTAATGGAACAAAAAATAGGTGGCCTAAAAATATAAATTATTTTGTGAAAAAAGAACCAGATCCCAAAACAAACTGTACACACAAGTAGGTTAGTTTTGATGGTTCTCCATGGGTGTGGGATGAAGCCAACGAGACTCCGTGGTTTGTTTAAAGCTGCAATGCAAGTCCTCAGTTGTTGAAAACGGCTTGGTGTG
>NW_008751709.1:1880998-1889579 GCF_000715545.1 Opisthorchis viverrini
TATATATATATATACATTCACTTACATATTCACCCTTATACAAATAACCTACTCTCCAGTCCCAATCCGAAACAGGTCAGCTGGAAAAAACTGATGACACTACTTTTTAGTGATTTCCTAAAACGTTAGGGGCTGACAGTCAGGTGGTTATTACGGGAGGGATTCAAATGAACTTAGCAGGTGTTATAATTTGTACCATTGGGGATTTAGGGATTCAGATGAGGCTTGAGGAAAGCTTCCTTACTTCTTCAGGGTACGTAAACACTTTTGGCAACCTAAAGAATATCTAGGCAACTTTGCTTCAAGTTATGGATAGCTTGCAAATCTTATGACACAGAGATACAGTGCCTGAGTTATATCAACACCAATAAGCCTTTGGAATGTCAAAGCATCGGTCAACTAGTCCAGCTCACTTCATCGCACAAGCCTCTGCCAATCCCGACATGTCTAGTGGGACCCATTAGACAGCTTTAACCCATACACCTGATTCGCATGAGAATTCCCAAGTAATCACACAATACGAAGAGTTAGGTTTGAATGCTTTTAGTTTTAATCCTGCTTGTTTGTCTGCTGCCAAGTGACATTTGAGGTTGTTTCTATTGTTATTCCCGCTGAGTCATTCCGAGCACTTTATCTAATGGATAAGAAAGTAACCAGAGATTACCCTTAATAAATGCTTAAGGACAAAAAAATTAAACGAACTGAAGTTCAGATGAACTTGAAAAATCCTTTCTATTACATAGTGCAGTGATCAACTACCAAAGTAAACATGCAGTCTTCAGATTACTTCAGCATGTACTCTGTGAATGTTGCGTAAAAGAAAGGTGATCATTGTCAACGTTACTGGTGGTCTATTCGGAAAACTCTGATGGGACATTACAGAGAGATGTAGATCTCAGTGAGCAATATTGGAAACGTAATACCTCCGTTACGCAACAAACAACTGGCAGTATCAGGATAGAACTTTTAAAAAGGTTGAATTACCTTTTCCATTTCTTAATTATGGCAATAAAGGGCATAGTCCCACACTCAGCTTTTTATATTTATTAACCATCCATCTGGTTATTTTCCAAAAAATTGATAAAGTTTTTGAAATGATGCAGGAGGAATTTATGAAACTCAAAAGTGACATGTTGTGAGGCATACAAAGCCTTTCACTTTATACCGAATGTTTGACAACTCTAGTGTTTTTCTACAAAACATCCTTGGATTTCTGTTGATCCATTTCATAAAAGTGTTGGAATATACCCATGCCCGGATAATTTTAACTGTTGGTTTCACAGAAGACATTTCTACATGCGCTTTTCAAACTGTCAGTTTCCTTCAAGAGATAGATACAAAAGATTTGACAGAGTATTAAACAGAGGATATCCTGTTGGGCCTAAATGGATATCTCGTGGACACCGTCACAAGTGGATCTGCAAATATGGTTTGTTTGTCCTGTCTAAGATGTATGTGATTTTGTTCACTACTATTTATTTTAGTTCCTAAAGCAAACTAACAGACTTCTTTATATACAGCATCTTTTCCGGGATTTAGGCTTAATATATTGACTGCAGTCGCAAAAAACTTATCGAACTCTCCTTACAGACTGGATATGCTGCTGCTTGAATTGCCGTGAAAGGCAGCTGATAACTCATGTGATATTCTCCTCTGTTGCCCCTTGGTTGACCGGCTTGAAGGGCCATGGCATTCGTGTGCGTCGGTCTTAAGAAAATGGCTAGACTGCTTCAAGCCTCTACTAAATGATACGGACCAATCACAATGGAGATCAAATGCTGGTTCATTTTAACATTGGGAACCCCTGGAGGGCTGATAAGGTGTCCTTCACGAGCCCACCATCACGAAGCAACCGAATCAATGGCAAACAATAAGTTCAGCATGTGAAGATCAGTGATGGTATATTGAAATTTCATGGCTTATTTTTTTGAGATGATTGGTGCTGACTGGCTCCTAGGGAGAATAAATGTCCCCAGCCAAACATCGGCACAGATATAAAAGAAGAGATGTTGAAAGGACCGTTTACGTCGGCCCGTAATTATGGCTGGAAGAACGTCAGTTTCTTCCAAGTGTCTTAATCTGGTCAGGTATTTTAGCCCTCAAGACTGAACACGTTTTTGGTCCGCAATATTTTGGTGCAAAGTTTGCGATGAACATCAGTCCGTGAAGCCTCTTGGGTAATGCTTTCAAAGGTAACCTATTTAGTCACAGACTGGCCATATGTAAGTAATGCAAGTTCAAAAACCGACACGTTTTAGTCACAATGTGATCAGAACTGAGGGAAAAACGGCAAACATTTTTGTAGGCGCTCTCTTTAAAACCCTCATTGTAAACCACAAGGACGCATACTAACCGGACCATTCTCATACGACTGAGGAACACCTAATTCCCTGGAGCATTTCAAACAATTTTCTACGTGCGTGTCTAACACGCTTAACAAATATGGAAGCATGTCTTGATGAACAATCAAACAAAGTATGTAAAGAACCCTTAGACTTTTATGGGCTTCTTTGCAAAAATAACGTCCCGCCTAATTCCCGGAGTATTTCAAACAATTTTCTACGTGTGTGTCTAACACGCTTAACAAATATGGAAGCATGTCTTGATGAACAATCAAACAAAGTATGTAAAGAACCCTTAGACTTTTATGGGCTTCTTTGCAAAAATAACGTCCCGAGGGGACGTAGAATAAAGATATAATCCACTGAATGTTAGGGAACTCATATGATAGGGGCCACTTCATCGCTGCGGATAACTTTTTAATGAATCACCACACCGCCCGTGTGCTACAAAAGCGTTCGAAAGTGTCCTGCCCGGTGATGTCAGTCTACTGAGGTGGGATGCATTTCTCTATGATGGGATCTACGTGCATATGTGCAGCGAGCAGTTTATAGTGAAATTATTAGTCTGAAAGTCCGGTACGTGCGCATGCCTAAACAGTACGCATCGTTATTTCCAAACCCATCAATCACACCTGATAATAGGGAGCAAACTGATATCTGTGGAATATACAATGTGCCCAGTGTGCGCCGTTTTGATCGCACGTCACCGGTAAAACCATAGATTTTCGTGGATCTTGCTTAACTGAATGAGAAGAGGATTCATGCGTGCCGCGTGCACGAAGAAAACTAAAGTGCGTCCACCTTTTTGAATTATGAAATCGAGATTCCTTTGCCGATTTGCGATAATTGTTAGATCGTGATGCAAAAAATTATAAAAAAACTTTACGTCTCCTTGATGGACGAGTTTTTTTCCGTTACCTCTATAATCATGCACCAACCGCTCAATAAATCAGCCCATCAGTTAATCAAACAATCGATCGGTTATTCAACTAATTCAACAACGAATCATTCGGTCGATAATTCAGTCAGCCTGTGTTTATGGAACGATTTCTTATCAAACTTGACTTCTGTTATTTCATACTATAGCTGAGTTTACCTTTTGTACATATTAAGTGGCATCACTAGCAAGCATTTGAATACTCTATCGAATCAAAACATTTACATCTGTTTTGAATCAGGATTTACAAAATGTAACAAAATATCGTCAGGCAACCTCAGTGAACCAAATTCCATACCTCCGTGAGCATGCTTTGCTGCATTCACTCCGACTTTTTATTTTGAAGAATTTGGCTTCGGGCCATTTTCATGACCGAATCCTATACATGATTTTTAGTTTGTGGTGAAAGTAGACCACATCATCATGCGATGGTGGTAGATCCATCGGGAGTCCTAATTGACCCGGAAAAGACATCAACGCTTTGATGCAGAAAAAAGAATAAGGCTTTGTGTGGATTAAACATTCTGATAGTGTAAGCAACGACCTGAACTTTATGCTCCAAGTCAGACACTCCACGGGCTCGCTAAAATATCCTGTCTGTGGCGCAATACTTAAATATCTCTACCGTGGCGTTTATGTAACCTGTGTCACCGTGTGAGAAAAAAACATCTGGATATATCAGCACGAAACAAACTGGCTCCTTCACCCATTTTACTCTTTGGTGCAAAAGATTTTTTTTCATTTCCTCTCCACAAACAATACTTGATCACACACTCAGGAAAGACGTCACAAAAGCAGTGTTCAACAAATTAACAAATTAGCGGTTAGAAGGATTGTAACTTCAGTAGTGAACAAAGTGAAAAACTTGTGATGAGACATGATTTGTTTAAGTACAGTATTAATTTCTACTCTGATTCCTTAAACAAGCGCAATACCCACGGTTACATGGATTCACACAGATACCGGAGAGTTTGTCCTTTCTGTTGTCAAGTTAGCATTAGATTCCTATCTGTGTATTTTAAACCTTTGTAATCCCAAGATTTATGCTCAACACACTCGATAGAGCCGCATGCTGGCTTGATAATGTACGCCTGCTGATAGAATAACCTACACTTGTTTGTATAAACATACTGCAGGAACGGTGCTCCACTGTCCAATACATAACTTCTGAGAGTTGAGGATTGAGGGAATTTTAATGCAACCGTTTTGGATATGGTGGTATAAGTATGTCGAAAACCTTACTTAAGACTATAACATCTTCAGTTGGGAAAGTAAACTGTGATTATCACTCTATATGTAACTAAAAAAAACCTGCTCATTTGCTAAGCAGGTAAAAAACTGAAACTAATGAGAGAGGAAAGAATTGAACTTCAGGTAATCAAGTTTGTATGGGCTACCGAATGAGGAAATGTGCTCTAACAACCTGAAAAAGGATGCACATTTCAGAAAGTTGGTACCATTGAGTTTGTTCTTAGACGCCTCATAAAGCACTAGACAGTTTTGTACCAACTCGGTCTTGGAACTTATTCAACCGTAATAATAAACTTTAAGAGGCAAGAGGGAAAACAATGTTTTGTCTGACCCACTTGATGGTGAAAGAATATGCAACGATTTGCTTTGAAGACAGTATGTTTTGATCAATTGTGACGAAAATAGGCTATTGCAAGCAAAGACTGTCCAACTCGACAGTAAGTCCACAGAGGAGATAGGTATTAAACGCACGCCGTAATTTAGCCAAATCCAAAAACAAGCGTTATGGCTGTCTCCCTCCCACACAAAATTATGTAGTAACGCTGTCTACACGGAATTCTGGCACGGATGAGGTATAAGTAGGTGATGAATGAGTGCGATGAAGAATATCTAATATTTAATAACTCGTACTGTTAAAGTGCCTTCCCATTATGTTTACCAAGCAGAAGAGACGTGAATAAATAGGCGCTGGCAGGTCATTTTTTGACCTGATAGGTAACGTAAAACTACAGATAATTGCATAAAAAGGCTGTATAACGGTCTTGAAAGTCATTTCTTAACGTCAACGAAGGAACTGTTGAACACTGACCGCAGAACGAAAATAGTTCCTGAATGTAGAGCACAGCCGTTCGATGGAGTTGGAGAGGGCTCATCTAAGGGGAAGATTTCGGCTTTCCACGTTACTTACATCTCAACTGATTAACTAATCTCATACATTGTTATTGGTTTTACAGTCTGGCCATTCATTTTATTATATTTACTGCACAAGAGGCCTGTGGATGGACAGAAAAGTCTACTTGAAAATTATTGTAAAAATGCAATGTACTATTTTCTTCCAGAAATGGGTAGCCTTCAATCCATTCAGATAAGTATTTTGAATGGACAGAATATAAGTGATGGTCAAACGTGCGTCAGAAATTTGTGTTGTAAATATTTGAAGAAACTTTGTTTGCCATTAAGGAGCTTGTTGCTGGGTTTACTCTTTAAGATTATAGACCGTGATAGAGGTCGACAGGAGTGAAATAATCATGCTATCGGAGAATTTTCACTAAACTTGTGAGTAGTATATTACGCCCAATCATGCTATCTTTTCCAACGAGGTATAATTCAATCTCTGTTGTTCAGTAGTCTCGTTCGATAAATAGAGCATTGTATTTGGGTAAACGAAGAAACGTAGCCTTTTGATTGCAGGCCACATACGCTATAAAGTTATATTATTGCAGGGTGCATACAATTATGCATACATTTAGTAGTATCCCTTGTCAATGCTTACTTCATTGTTACCTTCCACATGCCCAACTGATGGGCTGACTGGAAATTGACCAAGGTTTGTTATTGTTTTTGAGACACGCTCCAGAGGTAAGACAGCCGTTTTCGGTGGCTTATCTTGCGTTGAAGGTGTCATTTCACGCCTACGTTGCTCCTCTTGCAGCCTGCTGCTTGTGATGGGTGATGGGAATTCGTCGGAAGCCCTGGCGTTAGAATGATTGACCAGTCGACTGGTCGTATTGGGACTGGTTGTTGACGTCCGATGAAATCCATTTCTTTGAAATGATGTGTATGCATTGGTGGTATCGGTGAGGGATGCTGCTTTTGAGACCAGAGTGCCACCATTAAGGGACTTTCCGATATCCTGTTAGGTTAAAGAGGAATGATGACGATTTTAAACGGTCAGAAAAAACTTAGCGAAAACAGTTCAAATTCGACTATTGGTTATTTCACTTGGTTGAGTAACTTGTGGCCATTTGACGACATTAGCCCGCCAGGCACCTAAAATTGTCAAGCCCAGGAAAGTGTCTCCCATTTATTAAAGAATCCTGATCCACCGACACTCTCCTCATCCACAGTCGATGCTTTCGAAAAAACAGCAATGAGTATTAATACCCCGTATTCAAATTACAGTAAGTGTACACCACTAGGCAAACGCTTCTCCACAGGGTGGTTGATTGTGTGTTTAAAGCAAAGTGGAACTAATTTCTGGTTGTTTAGTTTGCGTAAGATATTCGCTGAACGTCTGCTGCGACACTTACTACCCGTAAATGTTTACGTTTTAGTTACAGTTCTTTGGACGGCGGATCCAACACGCTCCTCAATCGATCTATAAAACCCAGGTAAATGTTCAGTGCCTTTTGCATGCACAGTTGTCATAACGCTGCTGAATACAAAACCAATGTGGTATCAAGTGCGAAGCACCGCCGCTTGCAGTACCACGTGTAAAAGCCACGTTGCCTGTCAGGGCTTCAAATGTTGCATAAAATTACCTGTGAGGAGTTAGTGTGCTACTTATATTTTCATCACGACCGTGCATAATTTACTGAATCAGTGCTTTGAACATACAACCACGGAACATAAGATCCTGGAAAGGTCACATTCAAAGTGACAAAGTCCAGTTATCACACCCGAGTTCCACCGACTCAAACAGGCGTTGGAGCTAGCCGAGGTATCCCTTACTATAGTGGAAGGACTGGGATGAATATACTTCCTTATAACCTGCTAATTCTGATTTCTTCCCATGACGGACACACAAGATCATACGACGGTGCGAGTTATGAGGACCGGTACAAATCTCATAACCCGCAAACCAACAATCACCAGATCCACAGTAAGAGTAACAAAGTTGAAAACTGCCGTCCGAATCTGAACAAATACAAAGTCTAAATGTGTCTTATACTGACCAGTAAGGCAAAGTGTTGCAGATATCTTTCTATTTATGAATTAGACTCAACCGTCTCCACTATTTCACTTGGTTTTAACGTTTGGTTGCTAGTCCTTCCTACTCATCGCACTATATTATAGAGGTTTTTCATATTAAGCGTCTATAGTGGTAGTAGACTTATGTTGAACAGAAAACTTCAAGGTAGACTGTGAATAGTCAAGCAGGATATCTTATTATCTTGACTGAACCCCGTCACTCTCATCTGGGATTTTTCTCGAGACAAACCATGGTTCGTGGTAAACAAGGGAGTATAGGTTGCAGGTAAGGAAAACTTTGTTTGCTGTTCACGTTTCTTCTTAGTTCAAACAATTTTCTGGGGCATCACGGTTCAATTTTGACGACTTGGGTACGTTTTATAGACCATGTAAGAACGAATAAATTGAATAAAACCGCTAAGACGCGAAAAGAGATGGAACGGTTTCGTAACCATACATTGTATCTTCGTGAAACTCCCACTCTAATTCAGCCCTTGAAAACTGGACTAACTCAGTGGCTTAAAGACCAGAAAACTCAAATGTTGATAGGGCTGCTATCACGATGACACATTAATGATGTTCCATTTGTATATGACTATATCTGCACCACATAATGGTGTACTATGAGGTTCTTAAACAATGAAGCGGTGAAGAAGGATAAACTGTTTTAACGTGCACAATGGTAAATTGATGCCTTCTCTTTTGGGAATCTACCTATAAATTTCCACGGTCATTAGCCTGTTTTGAAGTGTCGTCTCTAGACTACCACAGTAGCATAATTATTAGGTCTGTTAAAGATAGCTTTGAAAACTCACTGCCGCCGAATTCGCCACCGCTTGCTTTCAACCTTGCTGTTAATGGTTGGTTCAGAATTTACCACAATGATTTCCCGAACTTTGCTTACAACGATGGAGCACTGCTGGGATGGATACGTTTGACATATAAATAAATAGCGCACACCAATACTGTGAGAATGTCAAAGCTTTATGGGCGCTCAAAACGACATTTCTTTGTCATTTTCTAGTTTGTTAGCCTTCACTTTCATGAGATTTGGAATCTCTCAAAGCATTGACAATGGGGATTGCTTATCACTCCTGATAAAAGGCGGTTCAGCCCCTTGGGAACATTACCATTTCAAGAC
>NW_008751709.1:1889829-1946018 GCF_000715545.1 Opisthorchis viverrini
CGGTTCAGCCCTTGGGAACATTACCATTTCAAGACCGCTCAAGTTAGTTCATGAATTTATTATAAGGTTCAATCCATTTTTACTACCATACACATCAACGGTTTTCATAAAGAAACAAGGTGCGCGTGGTAGAAAATCTTAATTGAGCACCAGGTGAACTCCACAGACTACTATATTTAGCATAGGCTCCACGAACCAAGCTAAGCTTCTTTTCAACGATCGATTGGCGGTGGTGATTACTTACTGAACGGACTCTCATGTATTAAATTAAAGATGTCTTTATCGATGGCCAACTGTCACTAAGAGCACACTTCAATCCTTGTCCAAATAAGATCCTTTGGCAATTCAAAAGTAATTATTTCTAGGCATCAGGCAAGAAATATTGTCGCTTGCCTCAAGTAGCGACTTGATCGACACTCGTTCGTTTGGATCGAAGTAAGAAAGTACCATTTTACTGATAAATTCTATTCTCATAACTTATCTGTTTCTAATATATAGCCAAGTGGTCTACAAGCAAATCCTTTGTGAGTAATTATCCTTCACGTTTGAGAGTGTAAGTGCCCGACGATGGAGAAACTTACCAAAAGTGTATTCTACAAACCATATTTTTTTGAAAAAAATGTCATTTATGATTGTATTTAAGAGTTTTCCGGTAAAAATATTCATTATTGTGCAGTATCATACGTTTGATAGTGTACGGGAACATAGAGGACCAGTCGGAAGAGGAAGGTTTCTTTACAGCCACACAGGTTTTGTTAATAAATGTTATATAAAGATTGAGAAGTAGTTAAGTTTTGCGTATTTTGGTAGTAACACACGAATGTCCAAAACATCAAATATATCCGTCACGTGGTTTTACACAACACAGTCTTACGTTCAAGGTTGTTTGAAGGTTGAGATGAGTTAGTTTTGAAATCACAAAGGTAGCTTTGGCAAGCTTGTAGCGAGTGTCTTGATGACCATCAGAAAACATGAAGTTTGATTAGCTATCAGAATAATGAACACTGAAGTAAGTTCACTATTGAGACAAGCGGCGGAAACTTGTTGGTCAGTCGATGGATATGGTGAATCGCTACGATGAAGACTTGTCTGCTTTTCGTTTACAATCTTACTCTGGCCTCGGAGGTATACATGTTCGTTCATTCGTTCGTTCGGAGATCAATGTGAGTTTGTACTCTCTGAATCTGAGCACGAGAACGAGAGACATGAAGTTTCAAGGAGACCCGAACAGACACCATTAAGAAAACAGGTCAGCCGAAATGTCGATAGGAATGCTTATCCAAATGATCTGATCCATCGGGGTTGACCTGGGGGAGCCAACACCAAATCGGCCCACATAGGCGTAACGCTTTCACACTTCCAACCCCAGTGCGCTACCACCTAATACACACTGATGATTTCACATTGATAGATGGTGAAACGCTTACAAACAAAGCACCCAGCTTGGAAAACAAACCAGTGCTCAGCATTACGACTTGAGTCACCAATAATCACAATAAGTTGGAAGTTTGAACCACGTCCCTTGCGGAAAAACTCTGCCAGATCTAAGATATTGTGACCACCGGGAAATTTTTGCCTCTGTTCTCACGTAGTAAAGAGTGGAGAGTAGATTGTTGTTTCATTTCAAATCTAACATACCACAAACGCCATCTGGACAGTACATTAGCAAACATCAAGGGCAAGATGTGGTGCGTTTACGGACAACTACCAGAATTCTTCCTTACCTACAAAGGAGAAACTGACACCAGACGCGCGGGCTATCCTCAGTATTTAACGATTCCAGATGAGCGTTGGTTTACTATACATTATAAGAACATCCTCATTTTCAACACCTTGAGCAGGAGCACAACGTTGTTTAGCTGTTCTTCTGGTATACTACACCCTAGATTGTATTTCAGACCGGTTAGAACAACCAGGAAACACATTAGTATATGTTGGATCGACTTACTGAGCACAGATTAAAATCTCTTGGCTGTGACAGTTTACCTCCGGTGGGTCAAAACATGTGTTCAATCAGGTAAACTGTTATTATAACTGTTGAAGAAGCCAGATGTTTTGCCACAATCAAGGATCAAGACTAGTTTAACTACAGTCCATTTTCCAGTTTGTTTAACTGAGGTACCTTCAACAGTGTGCAGCCTGCACCCCAAATAGTCAAGTCAAAGTGAATCGGCTTAATTATGGGATGCAGTGTTGCCAATGTAAGCTGCTAGATCAACTCACTGAGATCATTTTGTAATGCCCAAACGCTCGCACCCACAGGGCTTGTTTTATTAATTGCAAATGCCATCAAAAGATCGCATCCCTGTTTTGTTAAACCGATTATTTTTACATGGATGGGAAGTGTTAGCGATCCATAATCACCTACTTTCCAATCGGCTTTTGTTTTTGTGTAGGTAGGCAGACCAAGTGGCACGGATGCTTTCTGTATGTAATCCAGATTGTTAGCATTCGCTTTCTCTCCGTTGAAAGACTAAAAGAAAATGGCATGGGAATGCGACATTTCCTGAAAGGTCATTGAAGATTTATAATGTTCATTAGAGTACATTAAGCAAGACATCTTCTGGTTTATTTTTAACCGAGTGGACGAATTTAAAAAAAAATCCGTTAAAATTTGGAAATGCCTTTTCAGAGACGGACAAAATATTGATGACGAAAAATTGGCTAAAGAACCCAACTGCCGTGTCTTTGAATACTTTGATGAAAATGTCGCACGAAAATTTAGGGTTACTTTCCTATCGGTCACTTAGTTGTACAGCCGTATGTGTGTGTATAATCTTGTGAAGAGGTGCATTACACTCGACTACAGCCCCGAAAATCTGTCTAGTCATTTCTCCTCTGTAATGACTTCGCTTTCAACGCAGATGATAGCAGCGCGGAAGAGTGATCTGCTAGGTGATTAAGGAAACGAATTTTTCTGGATTAAAGAGTTACAAGCCCTGTCTGATAGTCGCCAAAGGGCACTGCAAATAGAAGCACTAGTCTGCATCAAGTAGTTGGACTGGGGTTACTTATTGCTAACTTCACCTCACATCAACGCAGCTGCTTAAATTTGTAACTTAAATATCACTTAAAGTAGGCAACTGTCAATCTTTCTAGCACCGCAAAGCTGTAGTCTGCTTGTGAGCATAAATGTGGTCATGTATCAGAATAGTGATTGCTCTAGTACGCTTGCTGGTATTTTACCACTTGGCTGTTGTTCTCTTGGTCAAGCTTGGCAAGAGTTTCATCGCCAAGCAAAGTAATTCTATATATGCCTGAATAGTCTCTTCCATGCTTCCACCTTTAAATTGTGTATTCAATTCCTAACGTGACTGCCTCCCTGTAAGTAACCTCATCTGCAACTTGGTTGGTTTGTTCACGACCTCTGATCTACCGTCTTTGTCTCTTGCTCTTTGAATGGAGTTAACCTGGGATCACTCTGGATCATTTCTAATGATCTACTAGAGACTCAGAAGTACAAATAAGTGGAACAAAAATCGACTGTTCGAAAAAGCATCGCAAACTAGTAGAGCTGTCCATGTTTATTCGGATTGCTCCATTGTTCCCCCATTGTTTCATTAGAGCGTATGGAGTAGAAGAGTTTATCTTGCTTTGGTTTCCGGACGAGTGAAAATGCCACAATGTGTAGACAAATCACTATATTTTGTAATAGAGTGGTTTCCTAACAAGCTCCTAACTGAACATGTTACATGGTCATTTTTTTAAAAGAAAAAGGTTTGTATATGTCAGCTTGTACGTAGTAGGTATTTCTCTAAGATAGACAGCCCTTCCACTTCCTCAGCTATCTTTCTGAACTATTTTGAAATGACTGATCCGGTTTGGGGAAAGCTGACGGCAAAGTATATTCAAGTGGCAGGAGGTGTGATGAACCGATCACTGTAGGTGCTGTCAGTTGGATACAGATGAGGGTCAGTAACTTTTTTGGCCACTTATCAGACAGTCTAATCGACGTACTTCTCAGCGTGCCTGTGGGTCACAGCAATCAGAATGTGTACGTTTTTGAGTGCACAATGACTTGTTTTGTGTGTATGTTTACCTCTGCTGGCTAATCTGGCTTTCAATGGATAATGATCCGTCATGCTGCCCAAAATGTCACTGAATGCAACACATGGTTAATATTTCGGCCACAGAACGAAAGGTCACAGTGGTGTATTTGTTTTTATCTAGCGTAAATATTAGACAATTCATCATGCGCGGTGTCAAAATTCCAAGAGGTTCCGTGCAAGTGTTTCTTGCCGGTTGGGAACCGTGAGAAACATACGGCTCCAAACTCAGTAAATTCTAAACTCACACATTCCGGTTAGCGTCTGGCCTACCCAGATTTGAGAACGACTATGTAGCAAATTTCCGGTTGCAAAGAGATAAATCTATTTTAGAGCAAGGAACATTAATACCTTATTAGTTATATTGTTTTTCAACTTCCTTCTTTCCAGTTATACTGTTTTCAACCAGCCATCAACGGGTTACCTGACTTTATAGCTGACATTAGTGACCGTACTCGTATATCATAACTTGCAGCTGTTAAAAACATCGGAATGGTAGTATCCCAGGGCTATTTTCGATAGCAAAACTTGCCTGGATTTAATGTTAAGAACCACTCCCTAATTAAATCCAATGCGTGCATCCGTCTAATTGATCACAAGCCCGGGGTTCGTCTTTTACAGCTCATTCTAGACAAACCTGTTGTTTGTTTGGCATACTCCTTCAGGTCGAGCAGAGTTGTTTAGTTTACTTCAGCGTTCATCCTTCTTCGAGCAGCACACATCAGCACCTGATTTGGCTATTTCATAAGGTTTGTTAATAAACAGGCTTTTTCGGAGATTTACTTCCACCTCTTTTAATTTAATCAGCTTTAATTCACGTAGAAATCCTGAAACCTTTTTATTCGGAGGAACGTGTACGGGTGGATGACCACTATGAAAAGAAGTGGTTTTTGAATTTCAGCTTGCAGTACACTGTGTAAATACACCGGTTTGTGGACGCTGGTATTCTTTGGCCTCCTACCATGTGAGTATACAACAAAATAAAAAGTCTGGGTTAAAATACTAAATAGTGATTTGTGCTGCTAATATAAAAGATAAAACCACCCGCTTAATGATGAGGATGTCTGACTGGTCTGTTGATTCCATGTCAGAGCTTTTATTTATCTCTTTGCTGTCAAAAGAGAGCTCGTTCACCCGAAAGGCTGCCGCTACAGCTATTTCAAGCATCCGCTAGCGATTAGCCGTTGAAGGATTTTCTGGCACTTGGTAGATTACTCCGAATGACTGTGAGGTGGGTTGGCCTGGTGGCCTACGCTGATCAGGCAGTAGCAGTAGCTTGCACCACTTCTTCGGCACATCAACAGGTGCTCCCTTATTTTCTGAGATAAGCGCCACATAATTCGACACACATAGTCTCGTGAACAAGTGAATGACGAGGGTGGGGATCACGGTCCTGCGATATTTCCCTAACATTACTATTGAGCGATGGACTACTGTTGATTTATGCTCCCTGCTCTTCTGCATTGAACATTCGCCTCAAGAAGACAGTCAGGCAACTGGTTAGCTTTTCTGAGGCTGCCACTCAAACGGTAGCCGAATGTATACGGGCTTTTCGCGACTGTTGGGCCTCTTCCCTTTACTACTTGATATGGGGTCAAACATCTCATTGTAAATTACTCTGAACAACAGTTGGAAATAAAATTGTCCTGATGACTTGCACCACTGCACTCTGTTCGTCATTTGTTCAGATTTTACGAGCTAAGTGGGCCAAACTCCATACAAGACGCATTTTGTTTTTGATGTTCACACAAATATAAATGTTAATTTGACGGCCGGTGCATGGTGGCTTTTCATACATCCCTAAAATAAGTGAATCGTTCTGGCTTCCAGTCAGTGCATTACCGAGAATCTAGAAGTTCCCATTAAGTTCACTTTCGGCAACAGCCGGTGCAAATTTAAGAAGTGTTGAACAATCTTCGTGATCCTGAGGTTGATCGCATGATTCAAAGGTTATTAAAATATTATAAATATATCGTTTATAAAATTGCAATTGTCCCATAATTGATTGTCAAAATAACCAAGCCCGGACCGAGTGGACAGTCCGTCGTGCCTCAAATTCCGCTAATTGGTAATTGATCAGGTTGCTTTTGATCTGTTCACCGAGCTTGGCACCTGATTCGCATAGGACTTATCTACGTTTTGCCACCATAACATATTCGAGCTACCAATATTCCAGACTACCAAAAATTGCGGGCGTTTCGCGCTCAAAATAACTTTTTAATGGGAGATTTTTGGCCGCCGACAAGCCTCCACGCGACAACAGCTGTTATTTTACTGTTAACGTTAATTTCTGTTAATATCAGTGGATAAAACTTGTGTTGGGACTACAGCATAATAGTAGTCCAGTGAATCCAGTGAAAATGGTAACTTAATGTAAGTAATAATAAAACTGCAAACAAACCAGACGGTTTTGAGCGGAGCGACGTGATTTCTTATTATAGCACACCAATTCTAAATAGCTTGGACTATGTGGAGTGCGTCCTATGGGTTGTGTACAGAGGTGTACATGGACAGGCTCAAATAACCCTTTTAGTCAGTGGCATTAGCGCGTGGCTTAAAGCTGAACGCCAAGAGACATTAGGGATCTTGTTTTGCACGACAAGCTGGCTATAGTACAAACTTGGACTGTGGCAACATCCTGGCAAATTGTTGAACAATGCCAGAACTACGAAGGTTGAGGTACCTCTAAATACGATAGGAAGTGGATTCAAGCAAAACCACCTTGCAGATGGTAGCCGAAGACAGACACATCTTAGTTTATAAGACTGCAGGCAAACTCAAAGGAATGCTGTGCGCTTTAGCTATTTCCTGGTCAGCTGTTATCAGGTTCAACTGGCAACGGAAAACCGTGCGTACTTTGGCTCCTCTCATGGTGAGGTAGTGTGATGACAAACTAATTTTGAGCATCTCGACATTTTGGCTCACTACAGCTTCCCGACGCCCCTTCAAATCGCACACGCTTTAAGAAAAGAGTAAAAAGACCATCTTGTCGGAAGTTTAAAATATTTACACTATAGTACACCATCAAACAGATTCAACACGATGCTATTCTTCAGAGTAATACGCAACTGTGCTCCATGCCAAACGCGATTAAGTTTGGGGTTCTTGCAAAAATTGGAAAGCTCGAGGAAAGGATTCGATTGTTAGTCTTTTCTTTTTGAAAGTATATCGAACATGGGAAGGTGCCCTAGGTAGGTTTGCTGTGTGTATACTAGTTCGTGAATATCTGGTACGGTCATCAGGAGAATTTAATCCGCAAACGTGAAGTCTGTCTCCTTTAATGCATAAGAGTGTTGACCTCGGTGCCTAGTTGTTTCGCTATTTACAATGTTAGAAAAACTCTAAAACCTTAGTTTTTTCCCTAGACCAAGATGGCAGTCACAGATTTTCTGAAAACAAACGCCGTGGGACTACTTCAAGACGGGCCTTCGCTCGATATCAGTTTTATGGCTCTTAAGTTGGTGACGGTGCAAGCCTGGCCAAATTTTGCTGTCCAGTTTGTCTAATTAGCCTACATTCTAAGTTGATAAACTTGAGTTTTGAGCTTCGACATTATGCCTGTTCTGTGAGGTGCAAAATCTGGTTGTGTTAATTAAGACGCTCACAACGCTGATGGGTTTGTTTCGGCAACAGCTTAGACCACGCACGGTTATCTCTACCCACCAGAAAACTAACTGCTCTCCACAGATTTATTTTAATAAGCGAACACGCATGGGAATTTTGTTTTATATGGTGATTTTGCATGATTCTTAGAGTCAGTATTTTCACAAACGAAAAGACCAAGCTGTCGGACCACCAGTGCCCGTGTTCATGAACACACGTCTATCGCCCATACCACCACTTGACTATCCAAGTACGCCACTTTGTCACTTGTCACTCCTTGTGGGAGATGTTGTCCACCCTGAAAAACAACTGTCTAATTGGCGCTTTGTATCTACCATCAGTGACATTTCTAAAATCATTTTGTCGTAGACAAAAGCAAGCTCACCGCAATCCATACAAGGAATGAGCATATTTTTCCTGATGGGAATTAAACGCTTGCAGTGATATATTATATCATCTCTTCATACATACACATTCATCTTTCGAATAAACTTTTTGTCCCAAATTGATGAATAGTGAGAAAACACATGAGCATTTGTCTCACTCCCATACATTTTCTCCCCTAGGTCGATCCTTGCTAAACATCGAGCACATTAGTCTTGGTTATGGGTTTATTGTCTTCTCAATATCTGCGCTCTGTAAAGGTTTTCGCAATTTTAGCAAAAAGAATTTGTGCGCTCATATTTTTCATTGTAACTACTGAACCAACAAAGATGGATAAATGGGGGTCTACCCCCCTTCCCGTGAGATTTAAGCACCCATGGGCTTCAACAAAATTCAATATTTCTAGGGATTTTTCTTTTCTGTTATTTTGGAGGCACTGAATTGGTAGTTCCATCGATTAACTTTTTCCCTGAACAACAAACATCTGCCTAACTTGCGACGGCGTCGCAAAGAGCAGACAACAACCACAAATCCTTATGGGCGGCTTTCAAAGTCTTAGGATCACTAGTACTTTAATAGTTTGTGAATTTCCCAGCCCACGTTAGCCCACAGAAAATCAACGATGAAGTACTTTTCCCCCACCTTTGCTGCACACTGCAACGACCACCCACTTACAACTACCAGCTGTAATTTAATTGAACGCCAGGAGAAAAAAGCCAAGGCACCAATCACACATTGGTAATTTGAACAACATCCTGCCAGTTGCACAAAGCGTTTAGTCCTCAGACGCGTGAATCAATAAACAATAAAATGTCTCGAAAAAATGGGAAAGGACAGCCAGGTCTTGTGGTTCTTTTTCGTTTTTGGAAACAAATACAGGATTCAAGCTCACTAGTTTTACCAAATAAAATAAAAGCAATCAAGCCGACTCTTGGACTCACTATTTGGATCTGGTTAGATTCAGTTTCAGTGGAATCCGCTTTGTCCGCTGGCCATAACATTTGAGTGTAGGGTCTGTGGAAAGCAGCTGAAACAAAGGACAGGGGAGTATATGAAAAAGGTTTCATGCGATTCCGTGTAAGTCACATTTAAAAAGTCAATTTTTTTGTAGTTGATTCTTTTCATTCAAAGTAGTCAGATCTTTATATTTTTAAAATTTTCGCAGTACACTCGCACAATTTAGTACGAGCAAAACAGCCGGGCAAGAATGAGTAATATTTTGTTCCCGTTCGCCTGAAAAAACAATCACATTGAGACTTAAAAATAGGATTTCACTCTACGCTCTGGCTGTTAACCAAATTACGAAATTGAAAGCCGGCCAAGTTCACCGTATTTGGGACACGTCTTGAAGAGCTCTCATTTTCTCAGGTTGTCAGTCCGCGTGGTCAAATGACTTATCTGTCACCTATAAACTTCCAGTTTGTAAGGTAAAACCTCAAATGTAGCCAAATAATGATTCAGTACCCTGCTTTTCGTTTTGTAAAATCATTCTGTCCACATCACAGTTGCAAACTTTTATTTGTTGGAGGCCTACAAACCACCACCGATTGCGTCTTTTGGCAGTCGAAGGGCAAACATCCATCAGCCGTATTCACGAATTCACGGATTCAGCGTAGGCTGCGTTAGTTGAATTGCTGTCAACAATGCTACAGATGCTGGTGGAAGTTTTAAGGTTAGTATGTGCCCAGAAACGTCGAGTTACCTTACTGTTTACATGATCAACTATGTTCAAACGGGCGTAAGTATTCAAAAATTACATGAATTTCAAAGTCGTTGATGTATCCCTAACTGTATCAGACGACATTTATCAGCTTTAAAATAACCGCAGATTAGTAGATTACCGAAATTTTATTCACATTAGTCTGGTGAAACTCACTGACAAATAAAACGTAGGTCCCTGATGGGCATGCCAATATAATGACGACAAATGCAGTTATTGAATTTGTTGCAATAAAATAGTGTAACGTCGTCTGAAGTGCTACTCTGACGATGAACTGTACGACAGATCTTGGTAAAATTGGAAAAAACGTTTATTCCGCTTGATAGAAGACGTGGCCAAATAATAACTTGAACGTGACAACCAAATCTTGCATGACCGAGTCCTCGGACCAAGCTGATTCGCCCCTTTAAAGACAAACTTCCAGACGTGGCCCGATTTTTCGAAAACACACGGCATATTTGTGTAAAAATAGTCGCAGTACCTCTTGCATCCCAAATAAAGGAATGCAAAAGTTTGTCTACTGCACGTGTAAACGTGACAGTGAACAGTGAAAAATGACTACTCGGCATCCAGTCGCGGGTAAGTTGATCGTCGCACATAAGAGTCTACATTATTTTTGGTCGTGGTTTGTCGTGATATGGTCCTTGCTTCATTCTGGACAAGAATTCTGAGGTAAAAATTCAGACGCTTTTTTGTCAATAAACGCAAAGATGTAAAAAGTCACAAAGTCTTCCGTATTTTTTAAATAGAGATCTGTATGTTTAGTTTTATTATAAATATGACGAGTGAAGTGAAGTTTTTGTTAATTGTGAAGAAAACAACGAAGAGTTCTAGGGGGATAGTTGTTCGCAAACAGCAAAAATACCTCAAGTTGTCGCTTCCGTGAGTATAAAGATTTTCTTCAAGGGTTAACAGTATCATATTTCTATAGAGGAAAATGACGGTAGCTCAGGTATTGTATTGGTATTAAATTGGTACCAGATTTCCACGAAAGGTTCCATCTTAACTAACCCTATCTGAGTGTTATATTGAGCTGTCATTTCTCAATTTAATTTATGCGGTCAAACACTCACTAAGCTGTAAGTGAACGTTGAAACAGGACCAATAAAAATTGTAATGAGTGAATTCGTGAACACTACCATTTATTTTAGGTTTATCAAAGTAATCCACAAGCAACAAAGAAGCCAGAAATTTGCATTGCGGTATGCTGGACAAAAGATGAAATTCAACTTCGAGTGTAAGATCATCGTTAGTCTTCTATTCAATCGAGAGTGCAAAGTACGAACCGAAAATGCCTTGGGTTTTTCAGAAAAGAAGGGACCACTTGAACAAGTACAACCATCTAACAAGTAGAATGCACTTTAGTTGTTTGTGTAATTCACGTAGACCTCGCGTAGTAAAAGGCAAGGTGATAAACAAGTGAAGACAAGAAACTATGTGATTTCAAACGAAAGTTCATTGGTGAGGCTGATTACCAACGGTTACATTTGGGGGAGAAAAAAACGGGAAGCAGATGCAGAACCACTATGACTCGTAACGGACATCTAGGAAAATGCGTAACAGGTAACACTAAATTCGGGTGTATTTTACGCTTACGAAAAATATGCGCTCACGAATAAGTCCACTTTTATCTTCTTGACTTGGATCGAAACTGAAAGGCTATATACATTATTTTTGCAGTGCTCTATCAATTGTTCTTTGAGTACAGGGCGATTGATCTCTTGACAACCATGCTGTTATTACTTCACCGTTTTCTACTTAAGCCATGTACACACGAGGACTCATTTTGTGAGCTTGGTGGATTTAGACCACTGGCTTCATTTTATGCAGTCATTTCAGTGTTGAATAACTTGTTTTCCCACATTTACAAATCTTGACTGGACGAAATATTGAGTATTTATTTTTGTTCCCTTTCTTTCATACGCTTTGTGTCTAAGCCTTTCACATGAACATGGTTTCTCACAAAAAAACTATCAAAATGATGCAAGAACCTTATATTCGGCACTAAAAGTATGATTGACATATGAACAAAATTGTTTCTGTCATACACGACTATTCAGTCGGGGTATGATATTTTAAAAAACTTGCAGTTTCAAGTAGAACATAAGGTTGACGGAAATCCGGGGACTGCGCCTACCTGATGAGCCCCAAGAAGGGCAAAACCGGTCGTGGGCTGTCGACGGATTTTCAACAACCTTATGAGAAGTACATTACAAACATAAACTCGGAGATTCATTCTTATGTGACGGAAACCCTGTGAAAGCTAGAGGACTGACCTTAAGTGCAACAGGTCGCCCTAATGGATACTTCGTTGTGTATGCAGGGTAAATATATGGTGAAAACCTAGAACCATGGAATAGCTGTTTGATCCTTATTGGAGTACATCAGAAGTACACACTTTACTAAATTCCAGGCAGACTAGATTTCGTAACCTCCAGCCTGATAGTCTGAGGACCTACGCTTTCAACTACAAATGTCCGACCCACATTGTGATTAACTCGCATTTAGCAAGATATAACGCCAGCCTCCCTGCAATCACAACAACCACATCAATTGGCTTCTTGAGTGACGACTTTCAAGTGGTTCTCTGGTGATTTTCAATACGGTTAGAACAGCTCTTTACTGCCTCTAGGCATTTTGGCAGCTTTTCACTTGCTGGACGGAATCTCCACTGAAAATTTGCAAATCTACTCAGACTACCACGAACTAACTATTCACAAGTGTTGAGCTGGATGGAACAGACAACTAATTTGGTATACAGAAGACAGATAATAGAAAAACTGTGTACACCAGTCCTCAGAATAACCAAGACTTTTGAAAAGCAGTCGATATCTGCGTACTATCAACCGTGTTTAAAATATTTCAAAACAAAGCATCAATTCCAACCAGTCTCCTAAACGCCCGCTGACGTTTCTGATTAAAGAAAAGTGAGTCAGCAATCAGGAAGGATACCGACGGTTTTGAGGGTAAAAAAGGCCTAGGAAACTTAGGAAATAAATGGAACGCATCATGCCTGGACGTAATTTTTCTCGACAAAAAGTCGCCAGATGATGAATACATGAGGAAGTCTGCAAATGTTTCACACCTGGTGTGCACGTCAGAGTGGTATTTTCTTCTTGATTTTTCTTCAACATAATTCTTGGGAAAGTCAACGGGAATACTAAACTGCCCCAACGAAAGTTTAAAGATGCACACATACATTTAAGAAGTCTCGTAGACAGCGCACGAACCGAAACATCCCAGTCTCAAGACAACCAATTGTAAACCAAGTCATTTTTTGCAAGATTAGTCGGAGATTCTTCCTGCGCAATTTGGAAGCTCTCTTCATATCCTTTCACGCTTGAAATTTACGTGAGCTTATCTGGTCATCCAAATAAGGATGCTAAACTTAAAAACGCCGCGGAGATAGATTCATAACATTTGAAGTGATAAAAAACTCGGGTTTATCCAGCTGAAGAACAAAATAAACCTTCAAGCACTAATGAAATGCTGAGCCAAGTTACTTTAGAACATCGGTTTATGATGTGACGGAGTGTCACTAAACGATTTGGTCAAAGATTTACCCGCTGGAAAATTTGTTCGGAAAATCAGTAGCACTTTGGGAGGAATCCAAAGTGTGTAGTATAAAGTTGATCATGGGGCACAATTTTGGTGATGTTTTTCTATCTGTTGGAATATAAAATTCTACGTACACTGATTATCAGTAAGTCACAGTGGGTTAGAAAGTCCGGCGGGCTTGCAACAAGAAGTTCCAATTGATTGATAGACTTAGTGGAAAGTCAGGAGATAATTGGAGCAACGGGGGCTTATCACGTGCTGTCGCACACCCAGCAGAGGAAAAAAACGACTCCAGTGAGGGGTAAAATAAGGCAAAATTGACATTGTCAGAAAACTGGAAAACACTTCTATTAGATAGGTTGCATTAGTCTGATGTGCATTGGGCTAAAAATCCGTCCATAAATGTTCTACGATCGACATTTCCTGCGTTGTAAATGAAATTCAGATTATTTAAGCGTGAAATTAGAAGTGACATCTAATATGATACAACTTTAAAAAACTGAGTAATTCAGTCCACATTGAGCACGTGGTCAAGGTGAATATGAAAGCAGATTAATGACAGTTAAGTAACGTTTTCGGCTGTCAGTGTGATTCGCTTTGCCTTATACCACAAAAAGCGAATTGTTTTAATTTAATATTTTATGACATTGAGCTCAAATGGAAACTTCTGTTTCGTTGAATGACGTCCAAATTTGTATATGCAACAAAATGCATTATATCAATTTAAGATAGCGTCTGATTTGGTTTAAAGCGATTAATTTTACGCACGTTTGGAACGGTCAAGCGCACTCTACTTTGGGTTTCCTGGCAAAGGCTAATACCTATTTCTATGACACCTCTTTTGTCACGGGTATATGAAATTTCGAAGGACCATTTGGCGGAAATGATTTTATAATTTTCGTCCTTATTGTTTTGAAATTGGAAACAAACTTCGGCACGTGGATGTTTCTGTTTGTCTATTAGGACGGAGTTACCACGGGGCTGAAAAAGAGAGGTTTTCCACTGAACAACACTTAAAAAACTAGCTGCTTCGACGAACATGTATCGTCAAACAAAACAAAGTATTTCCGAGGTACAGTTTATAATCATACATGCCCTCTGAACTGCCTAATCAGCAACATTTAGCCCCTGAAAAAGTCATATCATAGGATGGAGAGTGATGGAAATCAGTTTCCAGGGTTTATTACCTTTTCAAGAAGGAAAATTCGGATAAACGGCACCTCCGTAAGAGCATCTACTGGTTTTATTTGACATACCTTCATTATAGAGAGCCTGCTGCGCAAGTCGATTAGTTTATCAATATTCGGAGTGCATTAAATGTGGTATCATCAAAAGGGCCGTTGCTAGTTATATCCGCTGTTATACCACAACGGCCTAGTTCGCTAACCACCGTTATCGACAGATTATTTGTCATACGTCGAAGTCAAATAAAGCAGTTGATTCAAGGAACTGGTGCATAAGTCACTCATGCGGTTGAAAAAGGCTTTATCTTTCTGCACAAAACAAGCGAACTACGACATTTCACCCTCCATTTCAGAATCATTTTTGAGCTCAGTTGCAGCTCAGTTGTCACTCCTTCAGCTGACGTCTTTGATTTCTATTTTGTCATCAGTGCTGTGTTGTATATTAGTAAGAAGAACAATATTACTGACAAGCTTACTTTGCTAACAAAGATGGCAACGAAGTGTCACCAATTGCCTGCGAAGTACTGTATGGATGATTGCAATCCGACGCCAAAAATGTACGATTTTTCTGATGTTAGTTTGAACTGATAACAGCGACCTGAGTCTTGCTAACTACTGATCATGAAAGCGTTTGAACAATCCTTTGCTCTTGAAAAAGAAAATCGACGTCTGTCGTTAGAGATGCAGATCCCTTCAAGTTCGTCTATGCTTGATGTGAATCCAATCTGACGGGTTGTCTGTTAGAAGTACATTTGCAGCCGTTTGCCAAAGCAGTTTGAACAAAAATGTAAGATCAACTGTGACGTTCGGTAAACGTTTGTTGATTCCTCCACACCTACCGACACTTCATGACTCTCATTCCACATTTCAGACACTGTTTGGACTATAAACTTCACCTGTATTTTCCTTGGCGTTTACGTTGGATCTGCTCAAAGACCTGTGGTACAATCTTGAATGTACGTTCGTAATGAGTCATTGCCATGTATTAATCGTTGACACTTCTACTCAGTGAATAATCGTTGTTTATTTCTAGCTATTACAGAAACATACCGAATACAACGACAGTCTTCTCGGCTTGACAAAGGACTTCGGGTGCGTATACTCAGATAGTATCTCAGCCGCATATCTTGCATCAATCACCTAGGTTCAAAGGGAAACCTAAATCAACTGCTCTTATTCTCCTATATTTCTCATAACAGTTTATCTTCTACACAATTCATAGCCCATATATTCTGGCAACAACAACGGGTTTTATTTGACCATTTCCAGTGGGTTGATGAATATCAACATGCCAACAAAAACATCTCGCTACGAATGACTGGAATTGATGATTTTTTTAGAACAACCTTACCAACCCCTGCAATGCAAGTGTTACTTTTATCGCATTATCAGCCTTTTGTGTCATCAGGACGTGTTGAAAGATATTTCTGAAGAAGTTTAAATGATATCATATTTGTAGTAATTATATGGGCCCAAAAGAATAAGTTCTACTATGTTTTCTTAATTTGAAAGGGGTTACATTAGGTTGATATAACCATTGATGGCACCAGAAACAATATTCTTGTATTTATTGAAGCCATTGTAGAACTGATTAGATTCTGCAATTTGCACAGGGATTTTGTAGCGTAAATTTATGTCCAATAATGGTCCAAACCCATTGGAGATAGCTAGACTATCTCACCGATAAATTGTACTTTAAGATCAACAGTCTCTTGAACATCGGACGGAAAGGAGTTTGCCGCCTGCTCTCTTGTCTTTCCTTGGTATTTTCTAGAAAATGTCACGGTAACTGGGGTTTTTGATGATCACGGTACTGCATGCTACCTTGCCATATTCTGATTCGGGCAGCCGTACAAAGCGATAAATTGACAAGCAGGACATAGTGCAAATTGGACATGCTCTGAAGATAAATGCGGTTGTGAAAAGGCAATCATAACCTGGTTTCAGACAGGCCCTCTTCAGGACTACAGTGTGGCAAACCTTTTCTGACTTTTACGATCTTTTGGTAAAAAAACGTTGAAGGTTCTCCTGTAAGGCATGCGTAAATATGTGATTGATGTTTTGGAGTCTCATACGAATTGTTAAATTTCATTGGGCAAATATGAAGAGGGTGCAGCCGAATAATTTGAAAGCATCCATGAAAGCTTTTGATTACAGAGTAAAACAGATAACCTGTGTATTCTTGTTTTTTTGTGTCGGAAATCCTTTGCAGGTCATATTTTCAGGTGGCACATGAATTGCGGATACAAATAAGCTGTCTGGTTAAAGTATTCCCTGTCGTCACTTTTTAGGTACTCTTCGAACTCATAACAACCTGCCTGATTCCCACTAAGTGATGCCTTCTGGCAAATTTCTGAACTTATTGCACCTACCTCAAGATTGCTTCCTAGGAACTGGATCAACAGATCATTGAAAAGCTGATAGAACGGTCATCCTGTTCAGAATAACTCTCCGCAGCAAAGCCTACCTTACTGAGAGGACCACTCTTTATACATAATCAGAAGCTTTCGTGACATCCTTACGTTATTGGAGTGACTATCACTCAGCTCAAATTACCCGCTGATTTTCAGGCAACTGATAAAACTGTCCTTCGGCTTGTTAGCTCCGCTTTCTAGTGGTGCAGACAAGCGTTCTAATTCTCCTGGACGGCGTTTGTTGCAACTTTCAAAGACTATCTAGGCAGACTGCACACTGAACACTGGTTTCGCGTATATTTATGGATTGACCATGCAATTTACAGTCACTGGAACGAATAAACGGAGTGTTAGTTTATTTTTGGATGCAAGCAGCCTGAATGGTTTTGCACCTTTGGTTGGGACAGTAGCATAGCAGATTTCGAGTTTTCGTCGCATAACCTGTGAGGACAATGAGATTAGTTACTGCGACAAAATTTGTATCAATTTCAGTAGGTAATGAACCATTTGAACGCTATTAGATGTCTTAGCGTTCACAACGAGCCATTTTCCTGTAACAAAACAGTGCTGACTGTCTCAACAACTGTTTCAACGTCTCAGTCGTATTTTTTGGGAGTCGCTCTTGACCCCAGATGGTACATTCGCCATAAGTCAATGGAAATGTCTCGAATGTTCACAAGAAATGACACAATTGGTAGTTTTTGTTTTAATCAGCTGTCAAGTTGACCAAAGCGTTAAGAGTGCTAGCAACTATTCTAATTGTTTTTTCAACTGATGATTGCCCTTCGAGGAAACTTTATAATTGTGAAGTAACAAATTTGAATCGAAAACCTAACGATAGACATGTGGCTCTATCCAGATTGACTCAAGTAGATTGTTTTATGACAAGTTACGTTTCAAGGTGTAACGGATGGGGTAGGCCGTACTGAATGGACTACAAACTGCCGAATTAGGTGTTATGTAATCTTCATGCAAAACAAACAACGAATTATCAACTATTTTTATCCTGGCAAATTTTCAAACAGAAAGGCACCGTTCCATATGCTGCCCAAACACGTGCTACACACGGATGGCCGAAGAAACATATGTTGCAAAGTATTCTAGGGTCATATTCTGGCGTACGATGCAGATATTTACCAGCCTACACACTCAAGGGTAACGGGCAAGTACGTTCAGATCGAACAGACCATGGCCCAAAATACACCGAACGCGGATTCGAAAATATTTTGTCTGTGCAACGGTTTGCTCGTGTACTTTTCCAGCCTAAGCATTCCACACAGATGGCGAAATGCCGCAAAGTGCTGAAACTGAACAACACACACGTAGGCCTGCTTTTCAGTAAAATTCAACTGGGCTTTTCGTTGACAAGGGCGATAAGCTGAAATTAGGAAAGGCTACTCCTAAGAAAGCATTCACGGAAAATGTAACTCCTCGCAATCTTTTTGCGTGCATTTAACCCAAACAGATATGCTTTTTGAGAGCAAGCAACACAACTCTACATTTAAAAGTTCTTTTCTTGAAATAAACTGTTCCGTTTTACAGTTGCCAAATATTCCACAAAAATGCATCGGTTGCTGTCATTAGCTGGGGCATTTGTCGCCTTCCGGAAATAGTACCTGAAGAGGATCATCAAAGTAACTAGCTATGGACGGGTGTTTTTTTCATCACAAAATTTTATAAGCTTTCTAAACAAGCAGCTACCTTTTAGCTTTGTAGTTTTTACGCAGATTTCAACGGCATTTCATGCGATGACATCAGATTGTAAAGTTTTTGAACCAAATGAGTCATACCACCCGACATTCTTACTTGTCTCATCTCAGGGTGGGGCACCCATATCTGGTTTAATCTTTGAAGTGTTGTTCCACGAGAAACACCAAATTAAGTACTAACCAACGCTGTTTCTGATGTGCATGTGCTACCAGTTACCAGAATCCCACAATTTTGTTGTTTCTGAGGGGGGAGGGAAGCTACGTTTTCGTAACAATTAGTTTTCCGTGGTTGTTGGTGACATCACATGTCTGACGCGCAACCATACGGACTTGACTTCAAGTAATCACAGAACTATGTAAAGCAAGGTCTGAAATTGGCCTATGGGCATCCGGCATTGTGCTATGTGAAGGGCCTCAAACCTGGCTAAACTAACTCAACGTGAGAATGAGTTTGAACGTGGCAGTACAAGGAACAGTACTTTCATGAAATGGACAGTGTCTGTAGGTAGGGTGATAATATCCACAAACTCATAATTTGGCAGACGAATGTAAAAACCACTGACCAGGACAACAATGCAAGAATTAGGGACTTGCATAATCGACATGATTCTCAAAAGGTTCGTATTGGTGGTATGTGTTAGCCTGTTCCAAACCGGCTACTGCACACGTGGCTGATAAACAATGCCCAGCTTTATAGTACTGTAAGTTGGAGCACCGGTTGACACACCACACTTGTATGAGTGGGCCATTATCTTTTTTGCAGAAAAAAACATCTTGTGGTATCTTCCTCTGTGAGTGAGTAAACGAATTGAGACTATGCACTATCTTTTTCCTATGTGAAAAGTATCACGGTAGAAGCAATCTGGCTCTCGACTCGAAGGGACCTATTCAAGCCTTTATATTGCTCTCCTTGGAACTATCGCAAATGACCGAACTGTCCAAACCCGGGATCAAATAATCTTTAAAGTTCATAAGGTTCTCAGAGAACAGTGATTAATTGCTATTCTATGTCTCATGAGAACCACAGTTGTTTAGTCAAGACGACATAAACAAACATGTATGCAATGATTTGGTAAACGGTGAAACATTTTACTGGAATATTATTGGTTAGCGTATTTTACTAAAGAAATTCTATTTCAGGATGACCTTGGGTGGTTGCTTGAGCCGTCGGTACTTGCGCTATCCCACACAAGGATGGACTAAAGAACTTTTGCTTCATAGTAGTTGAATTAAGTTAAAGGCATCCGAATGTACCTTGTTCAGCCTACAAAATAAATGGAAACATTTGCAAACTCATTCAGTGATGGAAAGAATGAATTTTTCAATAGTCGGTGTCACAGGGAAACGTTTTTTTGAAGGCACGATCCAGAAGAATGACGAATAATTTTGTATACAGCATAAAATGTTTGTCCAGTGCGTGAAACGCGTTAGTTTTCCGTGCTCTACAAATATAGCATCATTACGCCCTCTTAAAACTGCTTTGTTAAATTTCTCAAATTTCACCCTGCAATGTGATAGGAAATGGGAATGAGGAATATGGATATGGTATAGTGTTTTACAATTGTTGGGACCGTTTGGTCGGCGCCACGCTATGAATAGAAGATAATGGAATCCAAACTGCTGCTTTTTATTGCTGTCCAGACTATATAATTAATGCGTGTGAAATTCCAAATGTTACTGCTGATTACTAGCACATTATATCACATTAATTTAAAAGCATACTTTGTTAAAATGCAGACGCAACAACAACTGTGTGGCTGTTGACTGTGTTCACAAAAGTGGCATGAAATCAATGGTAAAAGGGAACAGATTGACTTTTTTTTTCATCAGAGGCCTTAGATCAATACAACCAGTGCTTGAATTCAACATTGGTCCCACATGCACCGCGGTTTAATACGTAAAATGAACGCTTGTACTAAGGATACCTAGCTACAGGCTTCATTCAAGGTCCTTCAGATTACTGGAAATTAATCTGCAGTACCATCAAAACCTTTTGTTTAACCTCCAAGAACGGTTGCTGAGTAATCGTGACAGTCAACCCTGATTATTTGTATCATAGTTCTACTAATTGCGGTAATTTGGTTACTGTTTTCATTTTCGTGTGAACTATATGGGTCTTGGTGAGACCTCAAATACGGAAATAAAATTCGCTTTCGGCAAAGGAAGTATAATCAGTACAACGGTTTTTGGCTATTCACGTGCTAAAATATTCTGAGAGCGCTATTCATCCACGCACATTTGTGGGTACTGAACAAATTGACTTTTACCATGGGGTGTGGCGTGATCTGTAAATATCCCGGGACTGGTGGTACAACGTGGCGTCTGGGCAAAGACAAAGTAAAAATTGAAATACCGGGACCGCTCCACTAACATCACTGGGTGGCCAATCGGTACGTCTGACACATGTCATCTGGAAGATAAGCTAAAATTAAGTTGTCCTCCACCCTGGCCGACGTTTCGCCAGCCAACTCATACCTACTTCTTTGGTCCACCTGCCGGGTGAAATGCTGTTGTCTGAGACCAACTTATAATACAAATAAAAAAACTTTCAAAGCAGAGAGATATGGTTTTTAACAAACTAGAGTCTCATTGATGCCTGATACCGAATAACATCCCAAACTGGACTCACTATTGTATTCTACAACAATTTTTCGTTTCCAGTGAAGATTATTTTCAGTCTAGCCATGGTCATATTTTAAATATTATAACCTTGAGAAGCGTCATTCATTTTAGATTATCCTCTCTTTTAAGTGAATCCATTTGCTGATTGCCGTTAGTATCTTTTCCGCAGAAACTTTGGCTTTATAGCGTGCTGTAAATTGTCCATCACGTTAAAGGAGACGCTTTTTTGGATCTAACTAACCTGTTTTTTGTTCTTGTGTACTCACATTGAAAGATCCTTGTTCTCTAAAACAAAAACTCTTAGTGTGTACGTTAAACTGTGACTGTACCGTTAGTTAATTATCAACAGTTCATCTGCTGCTCAACGTATATTGTAGATGTTTTTTAAAGATCTTGGATGTGCAATGACTTCAAAGATTCTTTCAAGACGTTATTGAGTAAAACCGTAGTCTGGTTGCGAGAAAAACCAACCTCACTGCTTCATTTGCTTGGTAAATCCGGTCTCAAAAATGTGCCTTATCAAACCCATGGATAAGAGTAATTTTTCGTTGCTTAAACGTTATTTCGACTGATGTGAGAACCACCACGTTGTACTCAAAAACGTAACTCATTATCAACTGTATCCCCAAGGCTGAAAGAGTTACACAGCGGACAGCTTTGTCATATATGTCTAGTGGATGAAAGAGGTCTTTTGACCTGCAATATAGTAGACTTTTCATTGGGTACTACCAAACTGAAATTTAAGCCTGATGTACCACGAGTTTTATTTAAACGCTAATATGCATTGTCCTTGAATATGGTTCTGTCAAACGGCTGTAGTTTTACGAGGAAAAAAACAAATAGAAGCCTGCCACAATCTTATATTAAATGTCAGATTCAGTCAGCACTCCTGCATGTAGGCATAACACTATCAGGTCAGTTTTTTGGAAACCAAAGAACTTATTTTCTTAATTGCTCCATACAGATCCAGCAGATGTTTTTACTATTGCAAGATGTCCGTTACTCATTGTTGTTCGTTACTTTTGATTGCTGAAGGCTGCATTGGTTTTGACCGAAATATGTTCACAGTTCCATAAGTTTAGGTTAAAATAAACCCACATGTCAAGTTCAGATTCGTATAAAATCTAACCTACTCCATTAAAGTAATTATTGGCCCAGGAATTCAGCCGGTTTTACGCAGTGCACTACAATTTTGTTGTAAACGTGACTGGGCAAAACGCAAGCGAATAATAGAAGTGGATACAAAACAAATTTAACTTCTGCAGAAGGTGAAACCCTGTCTTGAATGGACTAGTGGGCAGTCACCTGTCATATTGTGACCATTTGTTTGCAGCAAGGATGTCAGAATAAATAAAAAGTTGATTGGAACCGGAATCACATCTAAAATATATCATGGTAGGTCAATTGTAAGTCTGCAGTACGTCAACCAATCACTCCCCAGCGAAGGAGGAATAATGTGCCATACAGATGAACTGAAGTGCAGAACAACACCGGTTGACAATGCCTTCTGCCAACTGTTTCAAACTTACCCTCGAAAACAAAATCTGGAAAACTGTTTTGCAAATGTCGGTTGAAACAGTCTAGATTGTATTTCTGGTGAACTCAGTCAATAACTGGCATAATGAACGGTGTTATTTCCTTCCTTATATATAAACTGCATTTGTTCCAATGTTTTGTTTCTCACATTCCAACGAATATCAGTCCCGACCTAAGCAACTATTTTGAGTTTTCTTCGCGCCAAACTGCAACAAACACAAAGCCATTGCGTTTCACATAAGAAGTAAACATCTGAATCAAATACTTCTACACTGCTACTATTGTGAATGTTTCAACTTCTCACATGAACGCCCTCCATCTAATGATTCCATGTGATTCAAATGTGCAGGGAAAGAGCATGACTCTGTTTTTCTCCATTACACAGACTTAACAAGAGTGGAATGCAAATGCCCACGTTTCAACCTATCATTTAGATTGTTACGGAGGGAATATACCTCACAAACACGATGCTGGAATATTGGAGGAGAGCGGCGTTTTCAAAAAAAGAAATTTGATAAATGGTTAACCATGGGCAGCCATCTTGGACGGGCACAACTGTGTCTAGAGCTGCGAGTATTTCGTAGTGAATCATCCTTCTTTAAATGAGAAAACTTCAATCAAATGTCGAATCGAATTTGGTCAACACGTCCTAGTGATGTGATAATCGTGTTTTTTCATCAGGCAGGTGGACTCTATCACCCTCTCCCAAACCAGTCTATTTCTCCGTTTGTTCTTGATTTATAACCACCTGGCGGAGAATAAACCTCTACTTTCCAAAGCCCCGAGCCTGAAATCAAAATATTCACACGCCGGTTATCATCACAGTAAACTTGGTGCCTTCACAATTGCTTGACCAAAGGAGCAGCAAAAAGGCTGCCTTATGATTCGACTTCGACACTGTGAGACGGCCACTTGCGTCCTGCATGCATGGAGACCTCAGCAAAATCTAATCAGCAATTCTTATTGTCTTGTGCAAATCCGTATGTGGGCTAAACAAAACATTCATCAACTTAACTGACACATTACTGTGAATCCCAAAGTAAATTTAGCTACGAATGCAATTGAATAAGACAATCAGCCTACCTACGTGGGTCTGACCAGTCAAGAAGTTGATTGATTGGGTAGTCTAGTTCCATATTGTTAAGACAAGAACTAACTGGAAACGGAGAGCCCAAGATTTTTTATTGACACTTTGTTACTCTAGCTGCCTGTAACATTCCCAGGTTTGTAATTGTAATTGTTCCAGCTGCTTCGCAAGTGAAGAAACTCAACTGAATTCACACCCTACCTCACTTTTCTCGTTCATATCAAACTTGATTTCTCTCAAATTTGTTGTGGCGAAAATGTTTGACCCCTCTTTCCTAAAACAACACACATCCGGGTTACCATCTAAACGGCAACCATCGATGTCATCCATTTGGTAATCCTTCTAGGTTTCTTCATATTGAAAGACAAACTTGCTTATTTCTTACACATTCCTCAAGGGTTCTCCGTACACCATGATTTTTTACCAAAAAAATAGTAGCTTTTATTATCCATATTACTTGTTTCAGAGCCCATTTGAGCTGAAAAACAACTTAAGTAGCACAACTTGCGGTGTTTTTTTTAAAGTTTACAGAAGCTACTTTGGTTTGGAAATCGTTGCAGGCTTTTAGTACTTAACGTTTTAAAGTTCATCGGTAGGTCCATAAAGAAAACGTGTTTTCATACCCTTCAACTTCTAACATTTAAAGTAAGTTGAAGATTGGCCTGTGTAATAATTTCCAACTAATTTGGTTCACACGGGACACTCACTTAAATTCCAGCTGAATTTCCGGTTCCTGATATCCTTCAGCTGAATGTAAAGTACCAGGCGGCCTAATGTTTCAGTGGATACGGTATTCGAGATGTCGCAATACATTGTACAGGCATAACATACTTCTCATAGGGTAGCTGAAAAATCGAATGTCGTACCAACTGGCATATGAAGCTGCCCGGTGGAGCCCATTTAATGGAGAAAGACCATAAACGAGAGATTCACCTGTGATTCAGGTGAATCTTTTGCGAAAACCAAGCTGACGTGCAAATTCATTTATGTCATATTTCAAGCAGTTTGATTTCAAGTTGAATGTAAGGTTGACAAAAACAGTAGGGTTGCGTCTATATGATGAATGGGCAAACCTGTTTGTTGGTTTCCGAAGATTCCCGATGAACCATACGAGTGTCATATTACGCTTATACAGTGAACTGAAGATTTTTCTGTGATAGTTACTAACCAACACAGAAATATCCATAACCAGATGACAACCGTTTTCATCTATTACAGAAGCGCATTTAACAAACAGTATATATTCAGTGATGGAAAAATTCTCAGAAACTGGGGTCGATGTTGTCTTATTACCGGCGTACCGGTGAGTACTACTAATGAGGCGTGCGAGTAGAATGCTTTCTCGAAAAATCCGCTTCGCGTCTCTTGAAAAGTGAGACCTATTAGAAAATTTGTGGAGTTGCTTTGTAGCACTTGCTGGCATTTGAGTAACAGTCAATGAATATCTAGGACAGTTCAGGAAGACCCGTTCAAGGAGGACGGATTTTCAGTTTTGTAAACAAGATACAAATGAGAGTTTTGCTCCGCTGTTCAATAGTCTGCAACTGTTCATTTGATGTTTCTATAATAAACAACTCCGCCGCGAAGGCCTTCTTCCCTTCACCGGTATACTTAACAGCCTCATGTTTTTACGGAGTACCACTATAGTTGATACCTCTGATCATCCAGGTTGACAGACCGAGATACTGTCAAGACAAAATCTGATCTGACGTATTTAAGATCAATCTGCAAGTCACGTGTTAATCGATGATCATGACTGCCTACAGTCACTTTAATTGTGAAGAGGATATTTCATTCGTTTTTTTTGAGACTTCAATACGAATATTTAACAGTTGAAAGATCAAGAACACAGGAGCGAGATGGCCCAAGTGGTTAGAGCGCTAATTTACTGACCAAAAGGTCTGTGGTTTGAACCCGACCTAGGCCTCGTGACTTCCCCTGTCTAGGCTTGGGCAACCTGGTATTATCACAGCCCTCGTGCAACCTTCGGGCGTAACGGTGATACTACTGATGTATAGGCACGCGAGTAGGATGTGTTGTTCGTAGAATTTCGCTTTGCGTCTTTTGAACAGGGGAGATCTGTTGCGGAATTCGTGGAGCCACTTTGTAGCGTTTGCTTGGATTTACCCGACGAATCAGTGGAGTCCAGGAAAGTTCAAGAAGACGCGTTCGATGTTTGTCCAAAACTGTTGTGTACGCATTCAACTCGTGTTTCTTCTCCTCATTTATTTCCACCAGTTGTTTTTCTAGCCGGTCTACCCACATTTAGATACATGCATGCACACAAGATTATGAGGAAAGGCTCACCTCAGTTAGGCACTATAAGAGTGCCACAGCTGAACGATTGTTTTAATACTTCAAGAACATTGAATGTTTGTCCAAAACTGTTGTGTACGCATTCAACTCGTGTTTCTTCTCCTCATTTATTTCCACCAGTTGTTTTTCTAGCCGGTCTACCCACATTTAGATACATGCATGCACACAAGATTATGAGGAAAGGCTCACCTTCAGATTTGACACTGTGTGTCGAAGGAGTTACATGTTTGTACAAGGACCCGTTGTGCTGGTGCTCAGGTTGTGTAGCAGTTGAATTCAGGCGTGAATTGAATGGTCCTGTACCATCAAAGCTGATTTCTGATGTCGGTTCGGCAGAACTCATTCTGTAGCTGATGAGTGAAGGTGGAGAAATGAAAAACCAACGTGAAAAAATTCTGGATAGGTGACAGAATATTCGCCAGCCTACAGTATATAAGTTTACAAAGTATGCTGGTTAGATGGATTGTACAGCTGTTTGCATAATTAGCTTTCGTTTTCAGTGAATACATTTTTGTCATTCTTTGTATATGCGATTCCGAAAAAAAGATTTATCGATTGCTTACCCTATCGAATGGTGGCAAACTGAAAGATTGCACCAGCCGCACAACTGACACTGAATACCAGTGCTTATTAGACATGAAAAATTGTTACGTTGTGATACTAGACTTAGATGGTTTTGGTACACTTTATCTAATGAAGGTTTTTATTGTCGATCGCACTCAAGGCATTACCATGTTCAACATGTCTTGGTATGTTCAACTTCTTGTTGATCGCTGGTGGGTCTATGTNAGTTGTCTCTCCTAAAACCCAAAGAATCGTCTGAGTGATCATGTTTCTATATCTGTCTTTTAGCCAAATCCCCCTGTTCAGGTGAATACTAATCACTATGAGCAGTATTGAAGCAGGATAGTAAGGACAGGGGGTTATTCTGAAGCTAGTGCAAGCTGGTTTTTAGTTACTATTTGATAATATTCGTCAGTCCTGTCTGTGGGAGTTGCCAAGTGCATCAAAGTGCAGATCAGTGTCTTTTGTAGTGAACATCCCGGATTTGAAATTCAGAGACCAACATTAAAATTGTCCTTGACAATACCTGAAAATATTTACCTTAGCGTAATTCCCAAAATAAATGTCCAGCTTACTCTGTTAACTGATGAATAAATTTCGGCAAAGTGCGGGCTGGTCTAAGAATAACCTTTGCTAAAACGTTGATCAACGCACAATACCCCCCTAGAATGAAAAGAACAAACTTGCTTGCAGAATAGTCCGTGAACTTTCCGAGTAATCCCGAGAATAATGCATCTCAGAGCATGGCTGATGATACCTTTACTGGCGCGAGGAAAACGTAAAGCAAGATGAAACGCTGATGCTTCCCCTGAGCTAGTTTTTCTGATGAGGCAAACCAAAAGTCCTGTTTATCAAACATCTCCCGCAGAAGCGACCAGTGCAATCCTATAACTAAAGCCTTCTAATTATTCTTCTGAAAGTGTATAGCTGGTTGTGTAAACCGTAATCTGAGTTTCATTGAACGACAAAATAGTTGAACGCGACGCTAGCTACGTTCACTCAACTGTTGCGTCTGTTGCTGAGATAATACTGTGAGTCGTCGTTATAGCAACGGTCAATCAGTGGACAAACCACATTGTCAGTATGGTAAAAAATAGTCCTAACCTGCCAGGCAGCTTGATCAACTTTAATAAATCAATGATTTTCTAAGCTATGTTTACCTGAATAATTAGGCTGTTAATGCTGAACAAGCGTCAACCTGATTTGTAACAACTCTGGCAAAAAAACGATCGCTCCACCTACTGAAAAAGGACGTAACAGAAATTTTCACAAATGCACTTTTTCTTTCATTGTATGCGTCACGCAAATTATGATCTGCACAGCAAAGTAATAATGTAGACGAAGCAGTAAGTCTGCCCCGCTTTACCTTTTGCCCGTTCCTCAGAAGTGTGCTGTAGTATACTCTTTATTGATTGTCTGAAAGACAGTGCATGTCAGTGCGTCGTCGACACATATCTAAGACCATACAAAATTGTACACATAATCGCCTGGAAAATGGAGAATGCAAATCCGGTCACATAGAACCGGGAAGGAGTGAGTGAGAGTAAAATAGATGGTACTATGCTAACATACTTATGCCCAATGGACATTTGTTCTGTGTCCAGGATGAATGTATAATCCTCGCGCAAGGCATGGACCACCCAGACGGGGAAGGGACAATCCGGTTGGCAGGAGAACACGTCTGTTATTCACATATCGCTATCCACAGTAAGAATAACCTGAAAGTTGTCAAAGGCTACATTGCACACTGATTATTACCTTGTTGTTTTGAATTGTGTATTTTGTATTTTGCTAAGGTGCTAAAAAGGATCATCTGGTCCACTGTAATTTCGTCATGTAATTTAAAAGTTACAGGTTGCTTGTTCTAGATTTGAATGGCGTAGGTTCTTCTTGTCTTCTAACCAATGAATATGAAGAGGTGATCCACTCACTACTCGATATCTGTCACAAAATTAAAAAAAGACTGCGAAAGAAGAATCCGTAAGAAGAAGCACTTGGGTCATACGCAGTTGCAGCTTAAACCCTCTTGAAGCCATTCACCTTTTTTCACATTCACTTATGAATTTAATTATCCTTTACACGTTTGAAGACAACGTCTTTCAGTAGGTAAGTTTTTATCAGACTTTCTTAGGCTGTTAGACAGCAAAACTCCTTCTAGAGTTCAGCATTTCGGCTTAACCACAGAGTGGACCATACTTGAAACGCACTATGAACAAACGGGGTTTTATGTCTAGGCAACAACAGTGGTCGACCTCAGGTTGCGAACCTGTGAAGAAATAGACTAGACTAGACATTGTGAAAAATGCGTTTCTCTGCGCGAGATTTTTTTATTTTTAAAGTACAGTGAAGCTCTTGGGTCTTTTTGGAAAGGCACAACCCCGTCGTACACCTAATGCTGCGCTACTCCTCCGTGTTGGATTTCGTTTCCCTTCTTGGTGTGCTGTAATTCGGAAATTCACTGGATTAGCCGTTCGTAGTTTTATACAGTGTTTGAAAACCCAGTAATAACGGGACCGTGGGCAAAAATCCGCTGGCCTTATTATTATTTTGAAGGATTTAACATGTGGATTTCGTTTCCTTCTTGGTGTGCTGTAATTCGGAAATTCACTGGATTAGCCGTTCGTAGTTTTATACAGTGTTTGAAAACCCAGTAATAACGGGACCGTGGGCAAAAATCCGCCGGCCTTATTATTATTTTGAAGGATTTAACATGTGGCTGTGGTTGTCTTAAGCTCTAAGGTCAGTAGAGGTTAACCTGAAATTTGGGTCTTGATCAGAGCTACCAAAAATGAGTTAGAGGACTTGCTGGATTTAAATAGGAGACCTTAAATTGTTTGCCCTCGGATAAGGTGTTGTTTGTTTCTGTCTGCGCCAATAAGTGTCATGCACTTCCTCAGACACTACGGGACCGAGTTTGGTATGACAAGCTATATACTGAATCGGTTACCCTCAGGTACCGAAATGTTTCAGATACTACAGAAAACCATTTCAGAGTAATCTCCATAAATAATCTGTACATCTGTCGCTTTATGAGCTTCCTATGTCTATGTCCTGGATGACGTAATGCACAGGTGCGCAGACACTTATGTTCGTGTATCACCACAACACAGTGTAAAGTGCATCAGTTTAGTTTACAGAAAATTAGTAGAGCAAAAGGTGTAGAGTGAAGTAAGAGCAAAGTGACGCTGGTTCTTCTCTTCCTCTGGAAGAATATGAGGAGATGCTTTGAACTGAATGCCTAAACTGAAGTCAGGCGATGATAAACGGAAGGCGGTAAAGTGCAAGAATTTTCCGGGGTGGCAAACTGGACAAATATAAGCCATTATTTCAACGCGCTCCGTAATAGAGAAAAGGAAGTCAGCTAAACTCGAGGGAGATAAAAGCTAGGCTGTAACAAGCAGTATACTTATCACGTGAGGAAAACAAGCTCCATAGGATTCAGGCACCGAAAACTGATTTGATTTTCAGTTTTCGCTAGAGATTTGAAAATGTGTGTGTGTTCTAAACAGTACGTTTTTTCAACTTTGGTCCGAGATTTTTTATGCATGACAAAGTGTTTGGAACTTGAGACTCTACGCAATCATTGGTTAATCTTCGTCATATTCTGCAGCACACAAGCCGCCTTTGCATTTTACTGCAAGGATGTTCAGTGAGGTTTCCTTTGCCTGTTGCTCAAAATCTGCAAGCAGCTTACAAACGTAATGTAGTCTCTAGATCCATCGTGTGCTGAAAATTGTGCGGAAGAAAAATCAGTACGTAATAAACTGCCAGGAACTGCAAGTAATCGCCAGTTTAAGAATTTCAATATGCGTCTGGAATCGATTTGGATCAGGCTTAACTGATGCGGACTAAACAGGATGAGACCGGTCGTGGATTAGCCGCAGATATCGTCCCATACTACTCGTATAAGTCCAAGAAGTTGGTGGATAACCTGTAACTTGTGTTTATAGACACTTAGGTGATAGAAGTAATTAGATCTAAGGTTAATGTCAACGTATGGAAGAGTGAAAAATCCCGGAAATCTGAAACTGACACCGAAAAATTGCTATGTGCGCTAAAAAACTAGGTCGAAATGCTCACAGCTCTACAAAAGCACATCACTAGTCAAAAGTACACCCGAGCTGTTAATCCAAAGGCGATTTGGTACTTCTACAGGAGTAACCGAAACTAAATACAGCGATATTTGCGGTTGTTTGCCATCAAGCTATCGATTCTTTCCATGACAGCAAAACCCCCTAAAAGGTGACGACCCTCTGGATAGTTCACACGAGTTGTGCCTGCATGGAGCCGAGCAAGGCTGGTAGATCTTCAAAGTTCATCGTGACTGTTTTGACGAAGGACATCGCACTAAATTCGACTCCTTTTCCTCAGATGTGATTCATTAGCAAGTTCTGGTTTGAAATCCCTGGCTTAAATGTTGCAACCTAAGCAGAAACACATCGCCCAAAACGCACCCGCATCTCAACTAATCTGACCGGTGATTACAAACTCCTTCACATTCAGTCGGAGGAAAGATGATTTATGGTACCTTGGAGTAGTTTTTTCGTGAAAAAAGATTTGGAATGTAGTTGTTGAAGAAATCAGAAGGCGTAAAATAAACATAAGTGGTGAAATTTTTGACAAGCTTGTGCAAAGGTGTGTTGGAGCAGTTTGTGTGGCAAGTAGATGTATCCGCCTTGGACCAGTTTAGAATAATTAAAAAAGGAACCTCTCCGTAGAAAAGAAGAATCCACTGAATAAGTAAATTGAACGATATTTCTGTAATTTTACATGGGCTTTGATCCTTTAAAAATCTTAGATGCAAGTAACGAACTCGCATCCTACTTTTGGTCCGGCCGATATGTCATCCAGTCATTTTTCTACTTTTCACTCAAAATGGGACTTCCAAACATTAAACATGCTACTGCTAAAGAAATTCTTCACAAATTGCACACATGATGGTGATTCTGGACGAAAGTTGTTAAGTGACGGAAGTATGTGAAACACTCAGTTTGTTACTTCCAACCATGCCGTTACCATAAACATCAATCGTTCTCGAAGGCAGAGTTGGAGCATACACTTGATTACCTCCAATAGTAACTGAGCTTTTGTGTTACATCAAACATCTAGAATTGCTATGTGGAATGTCCTATTCCGATTGTGTACCCATGTCATCATGCGGCGCATATCTCCATAAGATTTATATCTGCACTGTTTACTAATCAGTCTAGTAATCGGACAGTCCACTACTTCTTAATAAGTTAGTATGGAACAATAAGTTAGCATGCTCTTAGGTTACTTCCCCGATCCCGCACTTTGCAAAACAATGTAGGCTGATTATTGTACGCCTTGCTGTAGGATAAGGTTGCTATTTTTCCGGTGTGACCAAAACACCCTGTTCCTAAAGCCAGGACAAACACATTTTTACTTGAACCAGAGCGAGTTCTTTCCATTTTTTGTCATAGGAATAACAAGTCAATATACTCGGTGGTGAGGTTCCCGATAAGGAACTTTGAGTAACGCGTAGGCCTGGCGATCCCGAAAATCAGAAGGAAGAGTTATGTTTCAAAGTCCTCGGTACTATTGACACAAAGGTAAGCAAATTTATGCAACAAACCTCATTTCTCTACTTTCATGGTGTCAGCAAGTGCACAATTCTATCACTGACCAGCAGAGTGCGGCGTCAAGGACCACATACCAAACAACGAGGAGTCTAATGGCTCTGTTGAATGAGTTGTAGTCGCCCCTTCCGAGGTCAAGCTCGGTGCTATCACACGGAGCTCATGACAGAATACGTCAGGGCAGGCTCAGCAAACGGGGCACAAGCAAGCATGAATAAGAAGGGCGACCGTGTACATTCACACACATACACACATGCCAGCATACCAGTGTCGGAAAGGAGGGTTCTTACAACAAGGTGAGTGGCGGGTACACATGAGCAAAACAAGTGGAGTAAGCGAATGAACGGGAAAATTATTATGGGTTCAAGTTAGATTCAATATTCAGACTGCAAGGCGTGTCCACATATCCCAATTGCGATTCCAAAAGGTGTGAATTTTCTCGAATTGATACTGTTGTCTAGTCAGAAGCGAGGCTTCCTTCTACTCAGAGTAGAACCTTAAGATACTTGCTAGACTCCCACATGCAGTCTTTGAGCTTCCTGGTATATGTTGCGGTCAGATGTGGCCCGTATTATTATTTTTACTAGTATTATTATTATTGTCCTGTCTAACTTCTCGGTCCGTTTTCTGAGTCTTTTTGGACCATCCATGATATCACCCACAGGCACTTCCGACCGACTTACTTTATCATACTGCTGCTGTTGCGTATTCTCCCAGTAACAATAATTTATTTGCTACAGCCAACTAAACAAACTGAACTGTTGTTTTGTTCCTGCGAGGAAAATATCGCACAACGCGGATATTTTTCCATCGCCGTGGATCTTCTGTGGTGTAACCTGTAAGCGTGCCAATTGTAAACCGACGTTGATATTAAATTGAGTCATTTTGCACTGGAAGCAACATGTTCCACACTTTCATCTTTGATGTTCAATAGAAGCCGAGAAATCGAAATCGCATAGTCATCGTAGCATTTCCCGCCCTTTTAATTTTGAAGACCGTGACAAAATAGCACTACATACTTCACTGAGAACTACTCTATATTACGATAGAATAGTCGCATGTTCATCATTAGATGAAGCCACCTAACCGGTTGAAACCGGGGACAAGCATCAATGTATGCTAGTTCACAAGCAAAAAACGGTTAAACCAACTGATTCCAGCGTCACAGAAGCCACGGGAGATCAAACATCACGTTGAATGTCAACTTGATTCGCGCCATATGGTTATTGCAAACGAATTCCACCACAATATCAAGCAAACTTGATGGAGCAATACCTCACAAAATCGATTCTTCCGTGTATCAAAGCGCACAATACGCGGATGCATGTTGGTAAATGCACTTGACTAGTGGATTTATCCATGCTTTTATGACAACATATCACGAAAACGACAAACTGAAAGCGAGAAAATTCCTCTTAAACCAGACAGTATGTTACATGATTGAGTGGGATTAGGTGGGATAATTTAGACTTACAGTTGCTGCTGTCTCTATGGAACACATCGAAGATCGGGCAAGAAGTTATATTTTCCCAAAGGGAGTTCACTCTAAAAATGCGGGCACGGTATACTCACAACTGGGCGTTTTTTTTACTAAGGAATGTCTCCTCTGAACGGTACACAATAACTAAGTAAAATCACTTGCTCCTGAGTATTTTGGGCTGTTTGTTCTTAGATTGGTGCAAAAAAGCGCCGTGAAGCTGACGTTGAGCGGTAGGGCGGATATGATGCTGTCCTTTCTGTTTTGTAAAGATGGTAGTAATGTAACAAAAACAAGCTCCAATGCCACACTATTTCTGGTGACCTTCGTTAGGCTGTGGAGTGAGATAGGGTGTCTTCTTGACTTCTAAAGCACTTCCTTAAGAAGCTATCCCACCAGCATGATGTTTCTGGCTCATATGTGGTCTTGTCATCACCGTACAGTTCAGAAGAAATTCGAAATATTTTCGTCTAGAAATCAAACACCTCCTGATTAGAAATAATGTGACTAAGTACTTTAAAATTTTATCAGGCGATTGGGAAGTGATCACTCTTCTGATAAGCCGATAATTGAACAAGACAGGCTACTCGATATCTAGGGCTGGGCAAATTGTCTAACTGCCCTTACAGTTTAGACGATGCTTGCTGGAAACGAAGAGTGAAAAATGAAACTGTGCTATTGTAGGAGAGTTATCGTAATGACAATAGGCTGGGCTGCACACGAGACCTAATAATAGCCCAGAGAAGTTCTCCGGAAATCACAGCCTTACTTATACGTTGTCGTGTGTGCTGAACAGATGTAAAACTGGACCGTCTGACCAACACACACAACCAAGAAATGACAGTTCGTGACAGAAATACACATATTTGAATGATCACCCACAGAGACCTCAAAAAGTAGTTGGAATTAGTTTCATTGCTAGAAGGTAGTAACTATCTTGAGAGAATGTCCATCACGCATGACACCAATCTTGGTGTGAGCAGTAAAATGTGCATATCGCCTACGCACCTTTATACAGACTTCTGGTCTCTGGAGAGAAGTTCGTTATGGTTGCTCCTACATGCCTCACTGTCATTCACTGGTCATGAGTGATAACACTTAACTGTGGGGCTTTGAATTAAATTGATATTACTGGAACATTAAGAGCCTAGCGGGTTGAAACCCAAGGCCCACAGGGGCACACAGGGCAATACAAATATTCATCATTTTACTTTATTGCTTGGTGAGATTTTTTACCTAGTCTACAGCTTACACAAGACTCGTTCGTCAAGCAATTCAGTCTTCCAACCATTAGCCGTATATGCGGTTGAAATCGCCGCAGGATATTGTTGTCAATAGTATGCCGCAAATGGGAGTTAGGTTGGCCTAGACCGGGTTCAATCCACTTCATGGGTCCTCAAAAATCGCTCTGCTATTCACCTTTGTGAAATGGTTTGTGATACTTTTATGTTATTTCTACGGTTGCCAACATCATTGCGCTTGACGAATTACTACAGAATGAAGAAGGAAATTCACCTTCGTGAATGTCACCCAATAAAGTTTACTAGCATATCGCTGATCGGTATCAATCTTGTCAGGTTTATTGAAACGATCAAGCGGCCACAATAAATCCAAATAATGTAACTGCAAGACAGGGAGTCTTAAGTGCTTTATGGCGTTATCGGGATTGCAAAATGGTCTACATTGCTGAAAGTTGGAAGTGGCTAAAGCTTACCATAAAATATGACTTCTACACGTTTTTCTGTTGGGACGACCTACCCGAACTATTCCCGCTGGTACAGCAGATAAGTAAGGTCAGAGATTTATTTTGAAGCGCTTTGGTTTCCACCTCCATGAGCCCTTTGAGGTTCAGTGCCCACTTCATTCTGATCTTTAATACACTTTCTGTTTGGGTGACAGACATAAAACAACGTCGAGAAATACTGAGACCAGATCGACAAGGAGTTTTGTTCCCACGGAAAAACGTTCATTTACCTTTTGGGTATATGAGAGACAAACGTTTCCGCAAGATAAAAAGTGGATCTTGTTTTTAAGGGGAGAAAAATTATTACTCCAAGATATATGTAAATCTGATCAGCTTATAACAAGCGGTGCCTAAACCAGGGTATTTTATCAACATGTTAGATGATCAAATCTAGTGTTAACGCAGTGGAAGAATAGTGAGCCTTATAGCGGAAACTCATTGAATTGGTTCAATTAACTCCATCCAACTTTTCTCAGCTGACAGAAATTTATTCAGCTACCCAGACAAATTTTCACTAAAAACCAAGAGGGTAAAATGGGCCATACTGATTAACTTCCTTGAATTCTGCTTCTCCGAACGAAGGCGGAGTTAAGATCCATTTAGGGTGGGATTACCTTTCCATCAACTATTTGTTTCTAGGCACTGCTGTCTATCGAAAAAGAGTACGGCTACATTACCACACCCCCCTTTGACAAGACAATTTTAAAGCACAATAAGGGATTTTGTTACCGGATACGTTACGTGAGAAGTGTGTCTGATGACAGCCAAATCGTGCACTTTTCGCGACAGATTATTAGACTTTTTCGTATATCCCTGTAAGCTTCTGTGTGTGTATGATTAGCGCTTTTTCGTTCGTGCACATGTACCAATATTCGATGTTCTGGCATATCCATGAATTAGATATACCAGTTCCATGTCATTTAGTAACATACTTTACAGGCAACCATTATCTGTTTCCTTTCCAAACTCCCGTACGAAGCACGAATTCACTTTCCGATATAGTGGCTATTAATGGGCATTTCCTCACAGTAAAGGTTTACACCTCCCTATGTTAAAAGTGGTGTATTCCATCGAATAGAACTGGGATAGCATCCTGAGTTAAATTGTGCGCCAGGCTTAGCCTAATCTAGTCTAGGCTGATCGAGAAACACCCACTTATGTGACGGATTAATGTGCAGCTTGTACATATACCGTCATTTGTATGAACAGAAGGATCTACGGCCTAGGACGTTTCATTATGCTCCACCTGTCTGGAGAACCCATAAGATATTTTGAGAATAGAGGGCTCAGTTTTCAGAGTAGATTGAAAATAGGGGAAGTATGAGGCAGGAGGCATTGTTTCGTTTCCAGTGGGAGAAACTATTCAATGTTCTTGTCAATGGATGCCATCGTTTTTTTATTACGAATAACCGGTAATTATACAAGGGGATTTAGAATGTTTCGATAAACAAACACAGTGCTCGCTAATTTTGGCCCTGGCGGTCAAATGACTTTTGCCAAACGTTTTTGCTGGTCAAACTAGTGAATACATTTGCACTCATTACTGATGTGCATTGCCTATGCAATACACTCCTCGAAAAACCCAACTAGTCTGGAATATTCAAACTATTATTCTGGGTTTCATCATACTCCTTACTGAGGATTTTATCAGTACGGAACGCTCATGCCTTATATAAGTAATCATAGAAACGGGATGTAGTCGGTTCCGAGACATTAATGCGTGGTTTTTGTCTAGATTTTGATCCATCACGTGAAAATACTTGTAGCATGTCCTAAGCCACGAGACAAATGTGTTCAATTGTTTGTCTCGTGTTCAAGGTCAAATGAATCTACCCACTTTTACGGAAAGCAGTTGGACGTAATCCAAATCAGTAGTGAATGGTTGATCAGTAGCGTCATTATCCTGGATCTGGACCGAATGTAGCTCCACCTCTCTTGCGAATTAATAGTCTGATGGTTGTACAAGTGGTAACTTCTCCAAAGACGGCTATTGTGAAGGCCACTATTCTTATATATCTATCATTAGAAACTAGAAATCTGTCAGTCATCTAAAACTATGCATTATGCTTCCCTAAGTACAGAGAATCTGAGAGACAACCATCTCCCAGGTAATTTCTGCCCAAAAATACGTTGGCAATATTTCATTCATAACAGAACAGCGAAAGTGACTGCTAGCAAATTCCAGGATGCTGAGTGCAGAATCACCAAAGAACCAGGGTCTCCGATTGCAAAACTGGGCAAAGAGTTGGGAGCTTCAGAAATTGTGCTCACTTGTCTAAGGCAGGAAGAGTCTAACTAGAAAACAGTGTTTTGAAATGAATTTCAGCGTTTACTGTGAAAGGATGTCAATAGGTTTGCTCCTATTATCCTGATCCAAATTGGAGTTGCTGTTCTCAGACTACCGTCCCACAACACACTTCCTTACATCCTTACTTCTTAGAAGGTTATTCATCTGGAGAGAACAACGCAGGATATTCCTTTCTTTCTGGCGTAGAAGAACAGCTGACAGATGAAACAGGTCGATCGATGCATAATACAGACCACGGCATTGTGACTTGAGTGGGGTTGGGCTGCACTCGATCGACCACAGCTGCCGACCGTAAGTCACGGACCTCAAACTAGGATTCCTTCTGTCATGTACGTGCGCGCACACGCACACACGGCGCACTCAAGCAGCCAATGACTCGTTCGTGTTCCCCAGGTAATTTATTGTACACCACATGAACAGCGTGTGCGTGCTTGCTTAATTTTGCTGGTTGTGTAAGCTATCTCCATTAGAGAGGCTATTTTGGAACTATTCTTGCTACGGTATTAGGGTCATACCATTGCAACAGCAATTCAAGTGGATGACTTGGAGGCAAACCCAACTTCCCCCTAATTTGTGTGCATTTGTGTTCAGCCAAACCCATTTAACTCAATGGTTAAAATCGATTTTTCAGGAGGCAATGGCTTGAAAACAGTTTGACTGCAACTATCTGTCGGATGAAGAAAGTTCACGCCTAAGCTGAATAGAATGGGAAAACACAAAAGCTCAATAACAAATCTTTGGTAATCATAAAAGGCCCTTAGAGTACTCCCATGGTTGAGTTTCACAGCACAAACAAACCGGAATATTGAAAACGTTATGGACGCCAGTACATGTCTCTAAAAGACTGACCAACTTGCAAGCACAAATTGCATTTCCGTGGCAAAATTAAAACTGCAAAGTCACAGAGGAAAATTCTATCATGGGACATGTTTTCTAGGTTTTCTTCCTAGCACTGGTAACTGTCGCCTGCTTCTTACGCCTGCACCAGGTGCATGGCTTCGTGAAAGATAATCATTTACTTCAGTGACTATCTTCATTTCACTCAATATCGAAGCGTTCCTAATTAGCGAACAGAATTTGTTGTGAACCGTATCTGTGAACGCGCTTTCTACTCTCCTAGTTCCAGATATCTCTCAACTTCGAACGAAGTGCTTCCTCAAAAACAGCTCAGCATTTCTTTCAAGGACTCTGGGTTTGACGCCTCAAATACCCGATTGGCATGGGAATGGAACACTATTCCCCAGATGTAGGTGCAAGTCCGGGTAAAGAATAATGCCACCTCTATTTCCGTCACTTCTGTGTAATATTGATCGAACCGCAGAATATAAAGGAGTAAAAATGTTACCCCTCAATCAATTTTACTAGCCTCCCAGAAAAAACTTCGAACAATCTTATACAATGCTTTTAGTGGGAGTCATGTAATCTTCATTTTTTTTGGGATAAGTAGGTGATATGCAGTACCATTTGACGTCGTTGTAAGCTGTTTATCCTTACCTGAAACTATCTTCCGGTGTGCAACATTTATCTATCTTTTTCAGATTCACCGATTCCGTGGACAAACACAAAGCGAGAGGTTAGATTAGCCTAATTGATCGCAACAAGCATTTACAACAGATAATGGGAAATTCAAGATAGCAGGAGGGAATTTCAAACGTTTTTAATGAAAGCTGATTCTCCAGAGAAGAAGCTGTCATACTGAATTGTGTACAACTTTATACTCAAACATTCCGCAAGTGATGTGTGATTCCTCAAAGCAGAAGTAATGCTCCCAAAAAAGGTCATATGACTTTGTACACTGTAATGTTCTCCCTTTTGATGGCCATTACAATGGAAGGTTAATAATAGAGAAAGTCTAACCTAAAACTGGCACCATAAAGATCTTGGTTATTGTTGCGGCTTACTAAGAATGCCATAATTAACTAAACACTTTGATTTAAATAATGATGATAGAGGTACATCTTGGGCGTGTCACACAATCGCTGCAAAGCTTATTCGTTTGGACCCGCTTTGTTCGCTTTCTCAACGTTTGAACACATTTAGGCGATTGACAAAACCATTTGGCGTCGCCAGCTTCATAAGTCAGAAGGCACTGGGAAAATGCATGCAAACACGCGCTTTTGGAAACATTTATTAGAGTGTGATAATGAGTCCTTAGTAAGAATGTAGGGCTGTTCCGGAAAATGGATTCGTCATGACTCAAATTGTCCAGAATTTTGCAAAACACGTACAGCTAACAGCAAGGTGGTAGTGGGTCAGTAAACTCAGACGAGCTTCCGGATCACGGATAAGAAATCGGAGTTAGAGAAGCCTGTGAGTACAAGTCATCAATAGGTCAAATATCTGTCCTGCCCTATGTTTTACGACACCTAAAGCCATACCTAGTATATGTGTATCGGGCGAAACCGATCATGAGTTATCGAAGCGTTTTCGGCAACCTTATGGGTAGTTTTCTTTATGAAAATATACTGCGATATCTAGAATATTGTACCAACTGAAACATGAGGCGGTCTGTGTGCGGCATACTCAGTTAAAGAACACCATAAACGAGATATTCACTTAAGTCTCTCTCCTGTGAAAACCAAACTGATTTGCAAAGGACTGCATTTGTCGCAATCAGTCCAATTTGGGTTCAAGTAGAATATAAGGTTGACGGAAACTCGGGGATTGTGCCTACCTGACGAGCCCCAAGAAGGGCGAAACCGGTCGTGGACTGTCGAAGAATTTTCAGCAACCTCGTGAGTAGTTTTCTTTTTGAAAATTTACGTGTATTGATTTTCGGGCATATTACTGTGGATTTCGCGCCCATGTGACTAATCTACTATAATTCTTGAGCAGCAAAGTTGACGTTTACAGAAAACCCATAAAACCATATGGAACTGTTCGATGTCGTTGTTGAACCATAGCCTTTTACTTCGGTGAGAAGAACCTTTTCCATGAGTGTACTAACAAAACTAATCATACTGTTTTCTTGCTCGTCCTTCGTAACCTTCTCTTTTTAGACAGTTGATGTCCATGCAAGAGGGTCCGTTCGGTGTATGTTGGCCCGCAATAATCTGAATGAGCGAGCGCGCTTGTGCACGATGTCTATTTCAACGCCGATCGTGGTATTCCGTTCAACATTGGGTCCAACATTTATATTCTGGCCTAAACACGCATTTATGCAAATTAGGCTGGAGAAGATTCCAAAATGAACACTCCGGGACAAAAATACAGTCATTTCGTTGACATTACATAGACCAACAAAGTCTTTTGTTTCTGCTCACGCTTGAAGGGCGAAATCACAATGTCAAGTTTAACAAGCCTCTAACTTTTTCCGGCAAGCTAAGTCAAACCCAACAAAACTTATGCACAGATCATTTAACGAGAACAAACTAACTCAAAGTTATGAACACAGCTTTAGTAACGAAATTTTTCTTGAGAGTAAGGTTTATTTTCGGCCCACAGATCATGGGTCAGTTTTGAGTGCTATTCACAGGAACTACCCAAGACTAGTGCAAGTTAAGCTTTACTTTAGTATTGTCAAATCACTCTACAGATTGTTGTGGTCCAACGGTGAATAAAATTTTGATACCTTATTTGAATATGTGAGAGTAAAAAGCCGAACGGATGCACAAAGCCATACAGATAATTTCACAAGCAAGTTTGCAGTCTAGAAATTTCGGTGTTTTATATTTCACGAGGACTGGGTTCGAAATTCTCCGGATAAGAGCTTCATACGTACGCGGCTGGTGATCCCTGGCAAGGATGAACCGACTGTGCAATGGTATGATATTGCAGTTGTACGCTAGCTGCTTTTCAAAAAATTTATCCAAGAAGGAGATTTTCAAGTCATTTTAATTATTCTGACGTATAAACTGATTGGAATAAAACAGTTTCACCAAGCTAATTCAATTTAGCACACATCTAGCGTAGATTCAGGTACTTATTTTTCTAGAAGGATGTAAAGTACGTCCGTTAGGAAAGAAGTAAAATATATAACTTCTTGTGATCATAAAAACCAAACTCCTTATTATCTCGGTAAAAGCTTTAAAAAAAATCAAGTGTCAGAGAACCAGTCACTGTGTCTCTTGTGGGAAAAGTAAGGAATTGAGGAGGAAATGATCTGAGTATGGATTAGCGTGCTAGTTTGCTTTCTCCAGGTTGAAACTGAAAGCCCACATTTAGACAGAAACAAATGGCACGGTAGATTCGTGGATAGCGAATGGGGTCCTGTTTAAATCCAACTCCAAGGACACCTAAAAATTTAATTTTTGAACAACTGCGCGTTAGGTTAACAAAGAGCGTTACCGTAGTGAATGGAAAGTACTTCACAGATGTTCCTTAATAAATTTCATACAAATTTGTGAAACCAAAAACGATATGGATTTTCCAGTACTTCATACGCCATACTACCATTATTTAGATAGTAAATCTTAATCATCTTTTACGTGGGTTCGGATCACGCATTTTAGTTTGCTTCACCATTTTTGTCCTTCCTACGTTTACAAAATCTCACGTTCATGTAGTCCCCTAACCACCAAAGTATAACAAGACAGACAACGGACCCTTGAAAAAGAAACTCATCAAATTTGGGAGCATTTACACAAACAAATCAAAATGCAACGTCAAAATGAGGCGTAAAAACAGAACGGTACGAAAATTAATTTTTTGACATGACCTCTGATGATCAAAACCATGGTTGACTATGCTGGCAATAAAATCATTTGGTTCAGAATAATGGTCACGTTACGAAAACAATTTTGGAAGTTCATATCATACCCACAAATGCTTTACACATCTGCAAACATAGTTTTCAGAAACCACTTTGTTTGCCTTTCGATGTTGATTGTATCAAAATATACGACCATAACATCTGCATGACGCAATGTCAAATACATCGGACTGCTGGATGAAGTCGATATGATTGTACACTTTCGTAAAGGAATATTCCTTCCCTTCACTTTGTGTAATCGGTTTGGGCACAATAAACCACATCCATAGCAGTCCAGATTCATGGTCCAAGTCAACAGTAATTTGGACTCTTTAAGCGTAATCTGTTGTCAGGAATTCAAACACATTTCAAGTAGATTATTTCTGTCACGTCTTCAACCAAATCATTGAAAATTTCAAGTGCTTATCTATTTTTAGTGGCATGTACGACCTGGCCAGCAATTTCACTCCAGGGTTGAGCTTAGAGCAAAGCTTTTACTCGCTAATGGAGACTGCTGACGGAACTTATCCTAAGGTGGTTAAAAATAAGGCGAGATATCTGCTAAAAACTTATTTTTTCCGCCCTACGTCAGTGCAACATTTGGTTCGGCTTATCACGTATGCCTTATCTCTTCTAATTTGGAAAGGTTCCTTAAAATTCACACCATTTGAATGAAGCGATGGACAGTCCGGGCCACTTTATCAAGCTCAGAGTAGCAATCTACGACACGAAACGTAGTCGAACAAGGCTTACCGTTAGCTTGTATTTCAGCAACATCCACAAACCCTTGAAATTTTCAACTGTGTGGTAACAACCACGCACTTGGAAATAATCCTAGATTCAGAACGTGGGATCAATGTCCTTACCTTCAGGCAAAGAGCTGTGATTGGTGCTATTGAAGCATTCACACATTTTGTTTACGTGTGACCAGCTGACCTCGGACCACGTGAACCCCTCTGGATTCTGCAGTAGGTTTTTGGCAGGTGCAAAAGTACCACTCGGTCACGTGCGTAGAATATATGCAAATGGTCTGATGGTCCTACGTATCTATTACCGAAAGGTTTCGTGAAGTGGTCAGACATTTGATTAGGCCTGAGAGTTCGTAGGGAGCGGAGTGTCAAATACCTTCAGGCAGCTTGAGGATTGGTAAGAAAGCCACTTCAAAAGTGTTTGGCAGGAGTAAAGTTACTTAGAACTTTTTCTAAACTGCAGGCATTGAAAAAACAATTACGCCAGTCTGACAGCACAAAGAAGCTGAGGAAGAATGTCTAGCCTAAATGCCCAGAAGCATTTCACTTACATTTGATGCCTCAATTGTTCTGTGGTTCATTCCAACTATGCGTTCCCATTCACCAACAAAAAAATTGTTTATTCCGTTCAAATAAAAAGTGGTGCTTCACCATTTATGCAGGTCACTGATATGGAATCCGAATAAATTCCTGCCTTAAACGATAAATTAAATATCAACCCCCTTAGAAAGTTTTATTCCATCAATTCACGGAAAGCCTCGCAGTTTGTTACAGTCCCACAGACAAGGATCTTATTCGGGTGAAACAGTTATGGACTACTCACAAGGTTGCTGAAAGCTCTTCGACAGCCCACGAACGGTTTCGCCCTTCTTGGAGCTCATCAGGTAGGCGCAGTCCCCGTGTTTCAGTCAACTTTATGTTCCACTTGAACTCGTGAAAACCAAATTGATTTGCAACTCAGCGTATTTCTCGAAACCAGTCCAATTTGGGTTGAAGTAGTACATAAGGTTGACGGAAACTCGGGGAATGCGTCTACCTGATGAGCCCCAAGAAGAGCGAAACGGGTCGTGGGCTGTCGAAGAGATTTCGGCAAGCTTGTGAGTAGATCCCTTTAAGAAAATATACGGCTATATCTCGAATATCATGCCAACGGAAACATGAGGCGGCCTGTGTGCAGCACATTCAGTTGTAGAGTATCATAAGCGAGAGATTTAGTTGAGTCCAGTTGAGTCATCGTAAAAACCAAATTGATTTGCAAATGAGTGTATTTCTCGAAGTCATGGACAACTTATATCTCCGATCAACCGGAAAAAGTGTGAAACCGGTTGTGAATTCATCGTTTCGAAGAGGCTTGGTAAACAAACGACTTCTGATTGCTTACCAAGCTCCCTTGAAGCAAGGCTTCAGATCCTCTTATTTTGTTCGAGAGACAAATTAAAAAAGTGATTTTAACAGAAAAAATATCAGCCGTATTCAGAGATTCTTTATCGCACTGTAAAACACTGTTATTCGAATCCCTTACATGTTTTGCTGAAACAGATCTCTGGGTTTTCTTACTCACTTTAAGTTACGCAGATCAGTTAACGCGGTAGCTGCAATTTCATAGTGATGTGATAGTAAATATATTATTTTTTAATAATTCAGTTGTCTTTCAAACTACTTGTGTGCAATTACCTCTAAACGAGAATCAGTGGTCACGTTTTATGTGCTGTGATTCACACACTCAAACGGACATTTTCCATTCTCGTACAAAACAACTAGAATTCTCGTTTCTTTATTGCAGAATAGTATTGCTACCTTAAACAATTTGTGAAAGTATGTCAGAAATGTAAACAGAAAGGTGGTTGTTAATGTCCATATCTGAACAGTTATTGGTCGAGGACATTTAGAAGCAGTCCAGAGCTTCTGTACAAAATAATTCCTGGGTGTTGATCTTACTGAAACGTCAGTTGCTCTTTGGATAACATAGATAACTCTCGATTGCACAGCTGTACAATATCCGCTCTACGTATGCTTTTAGAGTTGCCAAAATGCCCCTACACATTTATCGTGCTGACCATAAGCGGTGTATTAAACCGTAGTGAAATTGTGTGAGTTAAGACAGCTTACTTTGTACTCGTCATTAGAGATCAGAGTTTTGTGTTCCTGGGATTATTTAGCTTAAAATTCAAATTTCTTGAATATTTACATATCTGATGTAGTTTTCCGTGTTTTTTGGAAGCGATTAACGTGAGTTTCAATGAAACACGCTCGAATGATGTTTAATTTTAATGAGATCACGCATACTGAACCGTAGAAAGAGCTACATTAGAAGATATAATAACACTTGTCAGAGTGGAAGACAGTACTGTCTAACATGTAAAAGTTTATCTTTAGGTTGAGCTACCCGTCCTTAATTGGAACCGATGGACAGTCCGGGCCACTTTATCAAGCTCAGAGTAGCACTCTGCGACACGAGACGTAGTCGAACAAGGCATACCGTTAGCGTGTATTTCAGCAACATCCACAAACCCTTGAAATTTTCAACTGTGTGGTAACAACTACGCACTTGGAAATAATCCTGGAAGAAAACTTCAGGTGTACACTGAATGCTGCATCCGTTCACACAAGGTTTTCAGGCCACTGTGGCTGCTTCAAAATCAATGTTAATTTGTCCCCTATTTATTGTCCTTCTCATCCCGCCCCGTTTTTCTTTGCCGATCACAAAATTTCTAACCATAACAGCCTCGTTCATTTTCTGATCTTCAGTCACGTGTTGTCTGGGCGTTTTGTTTAAGAACCGAGGTCTGAGTTCTCCCCCACTCATTATTCAGTCTTTATTCTTCACTCTCTTCTACCTCACTGTGGCAGATATTCGGTATATTGCCAATCGCTGGCGGTGGTGCGCCTGATAGTTCTACTTCACTGAGTGGCAGAATTAAGTCGGGTATTCGACCACTCTTCGGTCTAAAATCGCTGTAATCGGAATACTTGACATTCGGAATTTTGAAAGGTTAGCACTTATTAGGCAGAGGTAAGATTAAATTGTTTTTCACAGTAACCATTTGTTCCAAATCGGATTTTCTCGTAATGGGACCCGAAACGGTAGTGACAAAACCATAAACCCACCACATGGTCTCTAGTACATACACCTTACCGAAATCCCTCACTCCATATATTCTCTCGATTTTCCGATCTGTCTCTCGTCAAAAGTCTCAGTTTTTTTGCAACTGTCAACTTCTATTGAACCCCTGCAATACTCTTCTGGAAATTGAAAATTTGTTTAAATCTGTTTTGAATTGCACCCCATGAACTGTTTCTAAACCACTCTTATCACTCGGCCGGTAATGAGAGCGGTGCTTTGTTTGACAGCTTATTCTGACTATTCTAACGCAAGTAAATGAGCAGCTGGTTCCATGAGACCTGTTTAAGTCACGTTATATAGGAAAGTATACTGTAAATCTTGGACAAGGGAATTCTACTACGTCGAGCCGTTTCAACTTCTCTCTGTCTGAAACTTACGCTAGATCACTGTCTACAAGTCTAAGAAGGCGTTTTGTCACTTGGCTAGAAAGTTACTGAATGCTGCTATCAAAGCACACCAAACGGAAACCATCAAACCGAGCTCATGTTTTTCAAGGGTTTCTTTCATCTCAGATGGATTTGATGCCCTCGAATCCTACCATAGGAGAGATCAAGATCCTTAGCAGATTACCTTATCTGAATCTCTGTCTTACATTGCCTGTCTTGTTTAAGTTGCTTAGCATTTTATCATTTGCTAGCCTCTTTTCTCTCTCCACGAAGAAAACTATTTCGTTCAGCATTTACCTGATTCCTTTTCAACACCGTGCCACAAAGCTGCTATCAATTTAACCAAGTGTTTTTTACTTTTCAATTGAGGTATTAGTATCGGTGCAGCAGTGATCATCTCCCCACGACTGGTAAAGAAACGGTTGCAAGCAAATTGCTATTCTCGACAGATAAATCAGCGGCCACGTGCTCCACAACATTTAGTAAATATGGGCGACCTGTATTCTGATTTCCTGTATTTTTGAGTGTCAGGTTATTCCTTAATCCAATTTCTAAAATGTACCAAAGTCAGTTTCTCAGCATTTGTTCCAACCATCCTTAACGGCGACATTTTTCAGTAGCCAGACCTTTATCTTTACTTTGGAGTTGTGATGACCGCATAAAGAACGTTCGCATCCAAAACAAAGAGCTTGTCAAATAGAGTAGATGGTGTGCGTTTTTGGGAATATTCCTTTCATTTCACCCAACTGCATAAACATTTCCGCCACTATGTTTATTCCTTCCTACTGTTTTCGACAATCTGTAGGTATCGTATGTATTCTTATCTACATCTTTCACTTTATCAAAACCGTCATATTCGTTTAATTTTTCCGTAACCGCTTATGCGAAATCTCACGTAAAGAGCATTTCTTAATCTCAAATTTTACGAAGCTCAAATTTTCCAAACTGCACAGTGTGTTATCGCTTATGACAGCGATTATTTAATCAACTCTTGCCGTGATCTATCCATCTTGATTTAGTATTATTTCGCTGTCATATTCCACAATAATCAACTTACACAAACGAATACTGATGACTGCTCGATTGTAGCACCCTTTCACTCTATGAACACTATAGAAGTCAAAGGGAGCATAAGGGTTAAGGCACTACACCTTGGCTTCAACGCCACTTCAGTTTTCCTGTTGTCGAGCGAACCGTCAATTACTCTTTTGTTCTTGAAACCACAGAATTTTGGGTATCTCCACCGATTTCAGTCCATCTACACTTTGTTAACTTTATATTTCCAAAACTTTTAATAAACCGTCACTCCATATTTTGTTCGAATACCGTTTATTGTTTAACCACTAGTTTATCCATACTTTTGGGTACTCTTTCGCTGAAAAACCTACAGTCGGTCATCACTTTACGGTTTACTTTGTCAGTGAGTTGTTTCGATTTTCTATAATGTATTACAAATGAACCGTTTTTAAGCAAACCACATTGAGGCTTCAATAATGCAACATTAGAAGCACACGGATTAATGATATAAACATCCAAGTACTTAGATTGCAATGGAATTGATTTTTCTCAATTTTTCCTCCAGCTTCACCAAAGTTTGTAGCTTTTTCAGTGACTAATGCGCTTCCGACCAGCTCCTAATATTAATACTCAATAAAAAATCAATCAGAGCAGTCAAAAAAATTGGCACAGTCCGTTGACTAACTGAAAAACATTTATGCAGTATTATGTTCTGCATACGTATTCAGTCTAGCCCGCGCTCATTCTATCGAAGCTTCCATAGTGTCTTTTAGGAATTGGCGAAAACGATTGAGCACAATATCGCGAAGCCAGATGCTTGGTCTAATATTGCGATACGAGGCTATGTAAAGCCTTGCTTTTATTAGAACTCAGATGTGCATAATATATTTACAAGTGTCATTTTTCGGCCTTTAGTTCTAGGAAACCCAAAAATATTGCGGCCTTCAATAGAAGCTTTGCAATCAATAATTGTAAAACTGGTGCTCTATTATTTATACCGCCAGTTACTTCCAAATGCAAACCCAAGGTGTTGTAACTCTTAAGCTTCCCAAAAGAATTAGTGGCTAAACAATAAGTGTTGCCAGCTACTTGCTGGTAGTCGTGTTGTTTGAATTTTTTGGTTTTGCAACCGAAGAAATTTTAACCACGCACATATATTGCGGTTGCTAAGCTTGATGCACAGCATTTGCGCCTAGGTAGCATATCAAACTTAAGAGAAATTGGGCCACTCAATCCATTTTGAAACACTAGTCGTAACATTGACCTTCTTCTCTTCAATTTATTGATTTCCATATTTAACTTTTTTATTCGTAAATGTTTGGGTGACACATGTATTGAAGCATCCAAGTAGTAAGTTACCACTTCTTATGGTTACCAAATGTAACCCAAACATTATCAGGGTACGGTGATTAGTACAACAGAGTTGGCAACCATACGGATGTTATTTTCATCCTCCGGACTGCTTTGAAGTTAAAGCCGTGTTTAGATTTTACAGTACTGCAACAAACCGCAGCAAGTCTCAGATTCCAACAGGAATATGCAAGCAACTGGTTTATCTTGTTTTTGGTCTGCTTAAGTAACTGGTTATCTTAATTGTTTGTTTCTTATTGCAAATTTTATGACTTGCGCCTCAGCCAACCGTTTAGCTTCCGCAATATGGTCTAAATTTCGCTGAAATAAAATTTCCTTTCATTCCGCTGCAACGTTATACTCATTAGAATCATGGGTCTTTGTTCCACATTCCTAGTGAAAAAGATGTTTCATTCCAAAAACAGAATGGGGTATATCAAAACATTTCGGGGGCATACTTTATAAACCCAGTTGAGTTCGTATAAGAAGTGAAGACTTACAGTTCATTACAACTGACCGCCATTGTAGAACAAACGTCATCGTCTGTCAAGGAAATTCCCGGCTTATGTTTATAATGACAAATTCACAAATCTGAAAAGCCCTTTATCTATGCAGCAAGATGTGACCTTTTCTTATGGAAAGGTGTGTACTATTGACCTATACAAGCCGTTCAAAAACTCAGACTAGGTGACTGTTCCTAATACAAGTAAAAATGTAAGCTAGCAATATCCTGAGGTAACTAGTGACTCTAAATCTTGGATACACGATGCTCTCTAACTCAGTCCGTATTTCTTGGCTCCCAAGAATCAAAAACGAGGCGTTGCCTACAAACTAATCTTTTATGCTTTTTGACGCAAACGTTCGTGGTCTCCTTACAAATAAAAAATAACATCAAACTATACATTTGCGTCTCAGACGCTTGATTACTAATCCCATAATGGTGGAGAATTTTTCATAAATTTGTTGACGTTCACCTAGATACAGTATGTTCACTGAGATTTTGCTCAAAAATGTTCGTTTTTAGGAAGGAGCTTAGGCTTCTAGGAGGTAAAATTACCTTCTTGGCAATCTTCTTAAAAGTAACCTTCCTTTATTATGGGGACAAAATATCATCACCATTGAGTTGGAGTAACTAGCACCGTTTGGTCAGCTATGTTGTAATTACTCCACTGGATGACGAATTTCAAAAACCTACCAACCGATTCCAAACCTGATCTTGTTTGCGATGGTAGAATAACTGTAAATTCATTGTTAAAGGTTAAAATGCGTTTTGTGAGTCCTTTTGTGCCAGTTAATTTTTCGACTTAGTGAATGTCATTGTCATTATTCCTTTTCCAACCTTTAATTTAACCACGTATTTTTGACGGTAATAAAAAGGAAACTTAGTTGCCTATTTTTGAGGTTGCTGCAACAAAAACTGCATGTATTTGATTCATAAGCTCATGAAAAAACATTTCGTTGCGATGAAGGGAGGATACGTGACACGTAAACTACCTACACTTGGGCTTTTTGCTAAGGTCGCCAATTTTCGGTACATAAGATTATCCACAATAATACCATACAATAATACCATAGCGGGCTGAATCAGAATATCTGATTCTTCCTCAAACTTTCGCAACAGTATGTATGCGGTAGCATGTATATACATGACATTTGTATGTCAGAAGAATTCTTCTAACAAAACCTCCCCAAGTAGTCCGATTTTGTCCTAGATTTAAGAAAAAATATCTTGATACAACCAGCTGAAATTATCTCGCAAATGAAGTGTTTAAACAGCTTTTTTGAAAGGCATCGAAGTATATCTCCGGTTTTTTATCCAACTGAAGCTTTTGTAGTAAATCAGCGGCGTGATAACCCACATTTCTGACACCTTTTTCTAATCAAAAGCTATTTCAAAGGAGATATCTGAATGAATAAAAGTTGCAGTCAATATTACATGTTCTGATAGGCCCAGAACCATAAGGAAGGTTTAGTGTACATATAGCCAGGCATACCGTTTACCATACCTTTTGGCAATAGTCTAGTAAACCAAAGGAGTAGGAAAGAATTTGCGGTTGTAGGTGCTATAAAGGTGCGACACGAATATAACATATTTATTCTTAGTTAGCAAGTGTAAAAAGATTTTCGGACATCCGTTTTCTGAAAAAGCACAAAATTTGGTCGTAAGTAATTTTTCAGCCTTATTTTACGAATCAAGTCAATGGAATTTGGATCTACAATCAGAACTTTTTACTGCGGATTGGTCTGACCAAAAACTCAGCTTATTCGCATCGTGGATTTGGAATAAAAGTGAGTAACATGAGGATCAGCATGGGTGTACTGATATTAGATTAAAATGCGTACATAGCCGATTTCAATCTTTCAGCCAATTATGCCTGTGCACCAGAAACGTCACTTACGTAGAACTAAGTTTATTAAACTTTCTTGATTCGCAGTCTGTTCCTGGAAAACTGATGTCCTCCACATTCACTGGTGTCCTCTGACCAGATTCGTTCGAATAATTTGCAGAAACTGTTGCGTAGTTTGTTGAAAGGATGGGTGGTGCACTGGATAAAGAGTCGTGTGAGGACGATGGGGATGTGCGCAACTCAAACCTGTCATCCCTGGTTTTTTCGGTCTTTCTGATGTAAGCAAATAAATCGTTTACTGAGATAGGTTGGTCATGTCCTGGTGCCATAACATAAGGATCTGTGGTGCATGGAAATCTCGACATATTGTAATGGTTATCGATGGATTTTGGTGAAATGTCACTTCGAAAGTAGGAGGCAGAGTGTCTTGTATCGTCCCGATAAGGATCTCTTCCCGAGACGTTTTCCACTGGTGAATGAATAGGAGAAGTTGCTGAATCTTTCGTCTCCCTATCTTGTCTCGATTGAAGTAAAGAAGAAAAGTCTTTGAGAGAACGCACATACTCCTTCAGTAACCGTACAGCCATTTCATGCGAAATAAGTGGGCGCTCTGAAGCAGCCCGTTCTTCAATGAGTGATGTCGACATGCTCATTGCTTGCTGTTTTTGTTTTGCTGGGTGACTAATACTGTTGGTTGTCGTCCTGATTGAGTCCGTATGGCATTCCGAAACGCCTAGAGCACTTGGTTCCATCTGGTACATGTTCGGTATTCTCATCAGGGGAGTGTTCTTGATGGTCTCAGTTTGGCGACCTTGGCACGTGAATGCATCACCATTCCGGCCGTCAAATGAGAGACTGTATCTCCTGGATCTGTTTGCTTTGCTGGGTGACACAGGACACAAGCTTTTATTTTCAATATCAAGATAAATGGTGTTTGTGACCGATCTTTGCGCAGACATTCGAATAAACTCCCGGCGAAATTGACACAAAATGATCGTTTAGCGAAAATGCTTTCTTATGTCATTCAACGAAAATACACTCTTTTAAACGCGGTGGCTTTATATTTGTCTCATGCTCACTTGGTGATTTGAAATATTTTCTGCGAAGTTCACTCGAAATCTGGAAGTTCTGCTTACAAGATTTATCCACAGAAGGAAGTGAAAGTGAAGTCCACGTGCACTGATATTGTCACTTTATCGCAATATATTAGCGCATATGTACACTGTGAAGCACTCACTCTCCTGTTAGATTGAAAAATACATGTATATTCAATCTTCGCCACCCACGCGAAGTTGTGTACATGGTTCAAATTTGTTCAAGGTTGGACGTACCTTGAACTGGTGCAAAAGTGCAGATCCCCTAAATAGGCTTACCCGCTGTTGAGTGTACACAAACTGGAAGCGGAAGACTGTGCCACTTTCGCTCGCGTGTAAAAGGGAGCTAATTGGAAACGCAGAGAAGCGCACTGTACGTTCAAACTTTGAGTGCGAACTTCTTGCGATGAACATGACTGATAATTTATTCGTTGTTCTATTCATTATTCTCTTGTTTTAATAATCCATATGCTGTACATATTCGACAATTCGAATACATACGTGCTTGTTGTTACGTTTCGCTGAATTTTGGATTTCTAGTTCGTCTGGTTATACCGGTATACGTACGAAACTTAATCCTCACACTTCTACTCAAGCTTTGGCAGTCAGGCCTGCTCTTGCGTTCAGCAAATTTCAGACCTCATAAATGGTTCATTCCAAAGAGACGTAACATTAAGATCAAGTTGAGATGTTGGTCGGAGCCAGGAAAGGTAAGAAAGCATCTAAATTGAATCTGAATCTGTGGTCATGTAGGGAGCAGAACGCTTAATATTGGAATAAATTGTTACCTGAAGAAAACTCAATTTATCTTGGCCATGTAATTTAACACGTTTGGAATTTTTAAAGCAGATGCAGGCAATTCCTGTAAATTAACTTTTGCTACAATGACGACACAAACAAAATTTATTCACTTGTGCTTGTTTCGGGGGTGACGCGATCGAGGGTTCAAAATTTTCCGTGCCACAACCATCTGGTTCTTTCCCGGATTCATCGGTTGACACACGCCCAAGTTTTCCAGGTTGGTTTAATTCTTACCGTTCAGCGACTGCCATTCACGTAAAGTGCACAAGCGATGAAATGGTTTACCACTGCTTTTTAAGTTCCCAGCGCTGGGCAGAAGGTTTGTCAGCGCGGAGATTCCAAGAAAAAAGCCTTTTACCAAAAGGGTATAAGCAAGTACTAGGTCTTCTAGGAGGCAATTATACTCTGGGGGAATAGGCCAAGCACCGTTGGACGCGTTTCATAATCACTAGATTTCAAGTCGGCAAGTGGACAAGTCAATGATGGTTACGTATTTCTCGCCTCCTGGGTAGACGAATTGGTTGGCGTATTCAGGAAGCGGCTTGACGTACGCCCCATAGAGTATCTAGAATTCCATGTGAGTAATACGGGAGAAGGTGCACCGAACCATCCGTAAAACGGTGAATGGCTTTTGAGCCGATTTCTAATAGAGCAATGAGGAGAACATGTTTGAAGAGAGCCAGATACCCAAACCCTTTTTGCTATCCATCCTCGTAATGTTTTCCTCTGCATTCTCATTGTGCACGACATATGCGTTCGCTGCTTCCCCTCCGAGCAACATATGGACACGCTTTTCGTCATTCAGCGGAAGGTGCCAGCCCAACGACCACTGCTTTGCAGAGCCTACATCCATTTGGAGGGCACCGGCACTGAAACTCTTGGATTGCAAGCCGACCGCAAAAAGTAGACATAGACTTGCAAGAACATCCGGAAGGTCTTTGACGCAGATCAGAAACAGAACTGACCCCAAAACGAAGCCTTGAGAGGCTCCGACGGAGGCCGGTGCTGGAGAAGGTTAGATTGAGCCTACTTTCACCTGGAATGTTCTGTATGATAGAAACGACCTGATCCAGCGCAGAATTTTCCTTTGAATACCGTTGGACTCAGGTTTGTAAAGCGGCGGGATGCGTGGTACTCACTCGAACGTTTTTGATGATTCAAAACATTTGGCATGTGATGTGATTCCCTCATCCGTAGCTTGCGTTAAGCTATCCATGAATACGAGCATGTCCGCCAAGCAAAAACGGTCTTGGAGAAGTTTTTGATGATCTGGGAGTAGCAAGTTGCTAACAGTAGTGTGATCCATGATGACCCGCTTTGAAATGTGTTCCATCACATTGCACGGCACGTTGATGAGGCTTGTACGCCTGTAGCCGTTGGGCGATATTCGGTCATCAATTATGCAGAGTAAAGTGACAATCGTTTCTCCGTAAGCTGAGGGAAGGCTGTTTTGGTCGAGCTATTGACGAAACCCTAGGTGAAAATGCTTCGCCCGTGTGGACGGTTTTGCCTTTATGACTCTTGATTGGAAATGGTCTGGTCCCTACGCGCAGAAGTTTGTCTTGTGCAAGAGTTGGCGGATGTCCTCCACTGTGAAGATCAATTTGGTTAGATGCCATTCGTACTTACGCCTTGACAATAGAAGGTCTGACGTGGTCACTGGGGCAGAATTCATGCATGCATATTGTTCGCTGTGGGCTCCGCATACATCCATTGGGTCACTTTGTGTTCCCCAATTTTCTCCCCAGAGAGCGCAGTGAGTTAAATTCTGAGGGGATGTCTCATGTACCTAAACGGCACATTTTTGTTTTTCCGATAGGGGCCTAGTGTTATGACTTGCCTTCTTATTTTTCGTCCGTGGATTTCTGGTTTACAGCGGTTCCGCATTCTGCGAAACGCCTAATCATCTGCCTCCAGTAGTCAGCTTTTTTTCAGAAGACGTTGAATTCGTTTAGGTGGCTTGAGGCCCATCCGACTGCGTGCTGGTTGTTCGAAATGAACAGTGTCCCAGTAAAGTGTTGATTATTATCTAATCAGCTTTATCTGTTCAGTTTAAGTTTACGCCATCTGGCTATGTCGTCGAACTAGTCGGACCTCATGCCCACTATTCCCAACGAGTTAAGAAAGAAACCTATTATTATTTCATCGGTTATTCCCCATTGTTTATGACATTGTCCGCTTTTCGTACAATCCGCACCCCCAGTCATGCTTCATTCTGACTGTAAACGTATGATCATGCCAGACGGCATGCCACCAACAAGTCGGGAATAAGCATTATTATTATTGTTGTTGTTTTTTGTTGATGACTAAATCCTGGAAAGAGGGTAGTTGGCACGCGCGGTATGTAGTCGTTGCGACACTTTTAGTCTAATTGCTATGTTGAATGAATTTGGTCAGCACCATTGCAAAGTTTACACTAGACTCGACGCGTTGGAGCTGCGCTCAGGAGACAGCTGCTGACAGCAATAATAATAATAATAATAATAACGTTGGAGCTGCAGGAGACAGCTGCTGACAGCAATAATAATAATAATAATAATAACAATATTTATTCCCAACTAGTGGGTAGCATACCGTCCGTCGTGGCCGGTTTGACTAAAGTCCGGAACCGTCACTAGGGCTTCATGGCCTTGGGCTATGGCGGATGGCCACGGAAAGGTATGTGGGGGTGGTGGAATGGGGTAAAAATGTATTACGGACAAACGGTAGCAGGAAACGCAGAAGTACAGTGTGCAGTGAAGCGACTCACTAGTGTTGC
>NW_008751709.1:1948496-1954527 GCF_000715545.1 Opisthorchis viverrini
GCTTTTTTGTGAATGAGCGTTGGACGTTTTCAAGTGCGAGCCTACAGCTTTGAGTATAAAAGGAGGAGAACATGGGACAGAATTCGACGATTGGCCGTACGCATAGCTTATAAATTGCAACCATTGTGTCTGGAAGGTGAAAGGAGCGCAGGATTAAAAAACTGAGCCTGCGTGCTCGGGCAACCAGAAACTGCACCTGGCAGGAGAAGTTAAATGTACAGGAGTATCTGAGGCCAAGAGCTTTGATATCCGCTGGATGAGTGATGGGATTTCCATTTATTATGAAAGCATCAGCCGGCATGCGGTGTATGAGATGGTAGCTGAACGGGGGTCGCAAAAAGGTTTCTAGAAATGTTCAGCTTCCGGAGGACTCGAGGGGCAACAGTAGACTACGCTGTGAAGTGGATGACCGGTCCCGCGCAGCGGGCTTAGATCCACAGTGCATTGAAAAAAGACAAGATTGGTGTTGGAGAAAGCGGTCGAGGTGGACAGGGTCGCACGTAAATATAAGGCAACCCAACCAGCCCTTCCACTCTTTGAGTCGGCCAGAAAATTAGATTGGGTATCTATGACGGTCTCCGTACAAGAGACACCTGATGTGACCGATTTTGGACGTTATGGTTTGATGCGATCGTGGTGTTGGGCAATTATGACGGCTTTTCAAGCCGAGCTGATTATTGTTAACACGAAGTTTGTTAAAAAGCCTGAGGTTGTTTGTGGACAAGCATTTCAACACTGTCCCTACAGCCTCCGAGGGTGGGGACCAACAGATGCACTGTCGAAAGTTTAGCAGGCTTAACAGCTGTACTCTTGGTCGGGTATCACAGGTTCCCACTGGTGTATACAAAAAATATGGCAGAGTTGGGTTTCATTGAATGCAAAGTTTAAAGGCTGTCCCGTTTTAACATTTCCAAGACATACAATGGCCGTCCAGGTAGATCCCAGCCGATGTTGTTTTCTGAGTAACTCGGGCGGACAAGGAATTGACTTAGTGCCCGAAGTGGCAATTACTTAGTGCCAAGCAATAAGGAGCGCCATCAAGCCGTAGCGCTTGAAAATTGCTATCTTTCATGCTTGGTATCATCTTTCTTCCCCCATCAATGGTGCTAGCACTAACGCACATGAATTCGCGCCCAGTGTTTTTCACAGAACGTCATCCGAGCATAACTTTTGGTTATAAACTGCCCGACGCGCACGCAAGGCGAACTCAGTCGCTTGTCCGCATCATTTTCTATCACGACAGCAATACTCTGGGCCGAGCGGGATGCATTTTCCCGAGAATACGATTCAATGCATATGTGGTAATCAAAATTCACGCCCTACACTGCTACTTTACAGATATGCTGCGATCTATTCTCACACCCCAGGGCTTCTAAGCCACACCATCTCGGACGAATAACACTTTGTCTTTACCGGCCACCGGTAATCGTGGACCGCAATCTTACGCGTTTTTAAGCCCAATAATGCAGTGAGTTAGGGTAGAGCATGAACCTTCCACCACTGACATCTCCATCCAAAGTGTCTAAACCGCCCGAGAACACAAACTACATTTGGAAAACTTTGGAAAATTTGCGAACCCTTCGGACTGAGTGCGGCTCATGTATTCTACGGGATATCTATATCGACTGGTTGACACTGATTCTTTAGTTGTTTTGATTCCATACTGACGAGCGCCCCTCAAGTCCTGGTAGCATCTTTGCCAGTGAACGCAGATGTTCATGGATAGACTACTGCCCTTCGTCCCAGGCAGGGGTGATCAGTTCTTGTTCACCCGTAATGAGCTAATCTGATCATAATGCATTTCACCATCCTAAAGTCATGGATTTGTTTGCCGCCGGGGGCATTATGTTATATTATACTATATATTATATTATTTGTCCGATATTGATTAACTCTGCGACTGTTGACTAACTTTGTAAGATCCGGACGGTTATGGATCTCACAGGACGATTGCGACTATTGGATTATACGCAGTTCGCAGCCAGTAGTCAATAGGAGCAGACGGACGTGGGGCAGCAGATGATATATTGAGGACTGACACGAACTGGTTCTACAGACAAACGGAAAGCATCATGAATTAAGAAAACGTACAATCAGCAATGACGCAATCAGCAGGGGTGGGAAGTAGTGACCAACGCAGCACGGATTTCTATAGGGGCAACAGCAAGTAAGTACCAAACAATGTACAAACATATATGTACGGGCAGTCTGACAGTGTGAATTGACCTTAACGGCATAGGAGTCGGTACGTTCGGGATGTGAGGGACTGTCTTTCGGTCGGCGTCGACGCATCCGCTCGTGTCGCGCGACAGGTCAGACTGCGCGGTTTCGTCCGTTTAAAACAAAGCTCAGCAAGGGTTATCTGGCAGGCGCGATACATGGGTAATACAAAATAATCAGCGCCATAGGCCTCAGACTGGTGTGGTCAGTAGCGCGTTCGCCTGCCGTCCGGAGGATCCGGGCTCGATGCCCGGTCAGCTCGCTTTTCCGTCGGAGTGGGCGCTCAAAAAATAGGCGCAATCGAGGCGAACTTGCGGGCAATGACAGAGGGGCAACAAATATTGACATCACTTACTGAGAGATAAGCAGACTTTAAGTAGAAACAAAGCGGGGGAAAACGAGCAGCAAGGAAACGAAACGGTGTCATAATAAACAGGTGTAAGTCATGTTTCTCATGAGTAGTCAGAAAACAAGGAAAGTTACTCTTGTTCACCGTTGATTCACAGGGGGAACCAACATTATTATTATATTATATTATTACATATCATATTATTATATTATATAATATATATTCTATATATTATATATTATATGAGCAACTATCCGCTTTGTTATCATGTCAGTCTTCGAGATCTTTCCCGACTTCTTTGAGCACGAAATGTCGTGTCAGTTTCTGAATTGTGCAAGTCCTGTATTCTAATTTTTCTCGCACCTTTGAAACATCCCAACTCGTCGCCGCTGGGCGTAACTTTCGGATGGCTTTGAACGTATCCTTTTCTTAGCATACTCTCATCGAAACCAAGACCAGCTAAACGGAGAGTAACTCTTTACTCAAAACTCACCTCTCCGGACGTCCGTTTACACATAAGGCAGCCGGAGTTGTCGTTGTACCACCACCTGGTGCGCAGCCCATAAATGGATCCCTCGATCGTGTCATGGGTTCCACGATCCCAACAGAAAGCTCGTGCTCAATAATTCTACAAGGATTCGACAGAATTTGCGATTGGAACATCATACAACCTTGTAGTCACACGATTATGTTTTAATCGGAATGCTCCAATCGGGTTTGGAAATCAAGATTTTATCATTATGAATGCTTCGTGGGGAAACTGCGGATGTGCTCATTTTGTCCCTAAAAGCTAAAAGTGATTTTGCTAGCCTCAGACCCAGGGCCAGCACAGTCAAAATGCTTAAGTTCTGCTGCAAGATAATGTCAAGGGCCAACCTGGGAAATTGAACGCCAAATGCTGTACTCTGTGCGTGTGCGTCTCATTTGCTGGCGGTCAGAACTTGAATCTCGATATATTTTGCGAAGCTGTTTGAAGTGCCACGCGCAATTGTTTTTAAAAGCTATTCGAGCTGGCACTAATGCTTGCACTAAAAATCCTGGACGCTCTGTAGCCTCTGACAGTGTCTTCAAGACTTTACCCCCATAAACGAACGTGCAAAATAAGCATTTTTGTCCATGGAACACTATTGCGTTCAACTTCATGGTTTGGTGATAAAAACTGTTTGCTCTCCTCAAAAACAAGACGCTACGATCACTTAGCCTACTACCGATGCGGTGTGCCTTCAGCTTTGTTTTGACTGCTCCAAACGCTCTCCGGAAACGGCCAACGACACGCGTATCTGACTTACGGACCCTTAACCTCGGCGTTGCAATCAAAGCCCGCCGTTTCTTCTGCCCCTTCATTCGATGACGTTCGAAAGGGGAGCTTGACCAACTCAACTGTCTGTTTATCCGCATTATATCTGCATTTTGTTGTTCAGCTGACCCACGAAATAAATTCAACATAAAAAACCGTATCACAACCGTTTTCATTTCGTGGTTTATTGGAACACCCCTTGTTTGTTTTGTTGCCGCACACACTCCAGCAATTTTTCAGCTACCACCGGAAAGTCAAAGATGGTTAGGTCAGAGAGGCTGCTGTTTTGCCTGTAGGGCCCGTATGGTAACTTGCTTTCTGGAGTCTTGTGACGTTGCCTGGTGAAGGGAGCACCTAAAAGTTTTTTGGCTTTGGCAGTGCTAAATTGCTTAACACGAATCCAACAGACTGAGTGCGACGGAGGCTTTTCTGGTGATTACTAGTTGTTTGGATCCGTCCAGTTGGGCCGTGAACAGCTGTGTGTTTGTCGTCGCAGCCACTAGCCTATCAGAAATCACGAAGCAAGGAACTCCTCGGAGTCGGATCAACGGAGGTCACGAGCCGGAATCACAGAGTTGAACGACAGAGGACACTCCAACATCGATCAGGACACGAGGGCAAAGGGTGTCAGGCTCAGAAATCACGTGGTCATCGAGCAATCAGGACGTATGTGGCAGAGCAAACGAACAATTAGACGTGATCGAAGGTCAGCTTCTTCTGGCAGCGCGTGTATTAACGTACCCAACACTACTCAACGCACAATCGCCTGCCCGTCGCCATGCTCCGCTACGGTCTCTAAAAAACCACTGATGATGACACACTGGTCGATGGCGAAAAATTTTCAATCACACTTCCCAGCTCAGCAAACAAGCCAACGACCATAGCCTAGGTCAGCAGGGACAATTAACTAGGATGCTTGCATTTTCAATCCACTTCCCAGCCCAGCAAACAAGCCAACGACCATAGCCTAGGTCAGCAGGGACAATTAACTAGGATGCTTGCAGCAAAGTTTATATTATTCTGGCGCGCAGGCGCACGAACGATCACTAGATGGCCTTGTTCAGCCGGCTGGGACGTCACCTAGACAACCGCAATGGAAACCTGATTGATCGATCGCATGCTTGGGACATATACCACAATACTTCAACTGTGGGAACGCCGGAACTTTCCATTTGTTTCTATGGTGTCGTGTGTTGGATCACCTCGGAGAAATATTGTTCCGCTTTCAAACTTGCTGCGCCTTGGTTCCGATAGGAATGCACTCCGCTAGCTGACAGACTAGCCAATGTTTGCAAGTCGAAATCAGTCTAAATGTGGTTCCTCATAAACTTGTTTTCTTGGGGGACGAGCGAGATGCCCCGAAACCACCTGACGTAGGCTACTTCCGAACAGAACACCAGGGCCCAGCTTTTTATTCAAACGGTTACTTGTCCCCGACAATAAATGGCTTGCTGATTGGTTTATTTTCGTGCACATTGTTAGGCGATGGCATTTCAGGCTGGGTGGAAGCAGCAAATGATTTTTTCATGAGGTTTCTTCTCGGGAGTACAACGATATACGAGGCAAGCTTCGTCGAGAAATGCCAGTTGTCGTCTTTCAACTGTCATACCTAGACGGAAGAATAAGTCACCAAATGGTTCACTGACACAAACCCTGAGTTACCGGCCGAGTAACGTAGTGTCTTTCTGATAAACCAACGTGTTAGTTCTCTACTTCATTGGACTCGTTTCACAATACCACAGTCGCTTATAGTTCATAACTGTCACAGTGCCATTCAAGTATCCGACTACTCGCTGTATCGTGTGGTAATGTATTGAGTTGAAAATTCCGTTCCTGTATTTTTGTTGCACAGCTGCGAAATGCATGAATTCTTTCCTAGGAACCTGACCGGGGGCAGCTGGCGCCAGTTACTGTGTAGGGGATTTCGACCAATGAGCGCCTGGCACTGATACGTATGCCTGTGCTGTCGTTCCGTATATCTCATTTCCGTTTCAGCTCCAAGCCTACATGCAACGAAGCAGACAGGCGAGTGCCTTTCCTTCGGATGAACCAGGATCTTACCTCAGTTGGTGTTAGACTGACTTTCATGACCACCGCAGGTATCTCTACGCCGGAGGCGTCCCACTGACTCAGATAATATATATATATATATATATACATATATA
>NW_008751709.1:1954703-1965922 GCF_000715545.1 Opisthorchis viverrini
TCAGCGGTTACCAAGTATCAAACAACGCAAACTGCCCCGGGAAGTTCAGCTTCCTGTAGTCTCAGTCGAAAACCTGAAAGAAACTTCGGAACAGTTGCCGGTAAATCTCGGAGGTAGCATCTGAGACGGTTTCCGGGAAGCATTCCAGGCGTTTGCTGCGTGGGTGGGTAGAATAGCAAAGACCCCAACGGTAACTCCTCTGCTTGCACAAGTTCGGTGTGCGCCTCTTGATTACCATTCCATTGTTTAAGCTGTAGAAGCACCTTGGTTGCTGCCTTAAATTGAGTATCAAAACCTTATGGGTATGGATCGATTTCCATCGGCGGCACCTGTTCTCCAGTCAGAGCATGTTGAGCTTTTTCGACAATCTGAACGGGCTGTGTGCTGGAGCCACTGGATCTGACCTTTTCTGTCAGTTCCTCGTGCTTAGTTAACCGAAAAGCCGCAGATAGACCATACTCCAGAACAGGTCGAGTGTGTGCAGCAAATAGTAGCCTGAAGCAAACGAGGGTAATCCGAGATCGGGACCTTATCGCCCATGGCTTCTGGGACATCCATTCTACTAAGGGCATCCTGGGGCAGGAGGAGATGGTTATATTCAGGTCCTTCAGTCAGTTGTGACTAGTTTGCTGTACTGCCACTGTACTACTATAAATTTCCAGATCGCCTGGGCAACCATTAAGTACAAAGTGCAATTTACTTGCGTATTCAAACGAAGGAACATTCCGCCAGAGCTCGAAGTCATCGATGCACAACAGCTGTCTCATATCGAACGCTTCGGGAGGATTTAGTAAAAAAAAATCGAATAGTTGGGGCTCCAATACAGAACCTTTAACAATCTGGGGGTAGATTCTGCTTACCAGTACGCAGTGTAGGTGAAGAGTAGGTTTTCATTTTTCTCGAATGCTCCTTCTGGCAGTGACCCTGTTGCGAATCGGATTCCGGATCAATTTTAAGTACGGAAAAAGATGTGTACACCAGGCAGTACGATTGACAAGCTGATTTGTTCTGTTCTAAGTGTGTGCTAACTGAGTGATTTAGGAGATTGATTGAACTTATTCTGTCGCATGTGTTAGTCTAAGTACTTGAGTGGGAAACTTGAATGAACAAGATGATACCGGATGAAGATCGACCATATTGTGGATGAACCAATGAAAGAAGGAGCGCCGCGTCTCAGTTGGCTAAGTCATCCGCCTTACACCTAAAAAGGCCGAAGCCGTGCTTCAGCACCTGCAGCACGCGAACGTGCTCCTGGAAACTCAAGAATCGCCGAATTTTATGGAGAATGTGTGGTATATTCACTTAACGAATCCTCAAGGACCGAATCAAGTCTGCAGGTTAGCATCAATTTTGACGTCAAAAACGAATATGGCTAGGTTTCAAATTTCGTGTGTACCAAGCTACAATAAGAGCTGTATTATTATTATTATTATTATTATTATTGGTATTGCCATTGAAAGCATAACATCAATGTTCCAATACAGATGCCTTACTGCCGTGCAACAATGGCTTATTTGAGAACCCCATTGTGAAATGGATGGGAAAGCGACCTGGTGCTAACTTAACGCAATCATTCGGAGGTGCATCTGTCTTCAGACACTCATCCGGATAATCTGACAGCGCCTTCAACTAGGCACGTTGGGCAACTTCGGACACCATCCTGAAAGGCAAGTCGTGCCAACAGCACCGAGACTTCGCAACCTCTTTCAAACCCCCTGTCAGCTCAAGGGTTGGATATTTGGTCCTGCCACTATGAACTGGGTACGAGAAAGGGACTCCATTCACCAAACGATAGTGCGGCATTCTTCGACAAAAATCCCCGTTGTACAACCGGACGTTTACTTTCTAACTGCCTCGTTACAGATTTGGCGAAAACAATCTTCACAAGCTGTGGTTGTGAGACAGCTGTTGTCGAACATAGGAAGGTGTTTCAGTGCCGTTGCCCGTAGAGGCTATGGCTCACAGCCATACAGCAAAACAGCCCATACTATGGCCTGGTATACACGTCCCTTGAGATTTAGGGATATGCGGATATGCTATAGGTGTCGCAGATTAGCAAACACGACTCGAGCCTTAGAGATTCGTGCACTGGTCTCATCTGTCACACTACAATCGGAGCTCTTATAACTTCCAAGGTACGTAAAACGTTCCACAACTTCAAGTGCTTCTTTTTGGATTGTAAGTGGTGCCGTTGCCGAGGCTATGGCTCACAGCCATACAGCAAAACAGCCCATACTATGGCCTGGTATACACGTCCCTTGAGATTTAGGGATATGCGGATATGCTATAGGTGTCGCAGATTAGCAAACACGACTCGAGCCTTAGAGATTCGTGCACTGGTCTCATCTGTCACACTACAATCGGAGCTCTTATAACTTCCAAGGTACGTAAAACGTTCCACAACTTCAAGTGCTTCTTTTTGGATTGTAAGTGGCGTGTTCTGTAACCGAATGTCAAGAAACATCGCCTTACACTTTGTAGGTGAAAAACGCGTAAAACGTCAACTTCAAGTGCTTCTTTTTGGATTGTAAGTGGCGTGTTCTGTAACCGAATGTCAAGAAACATCGCCTTACACTTTGTAGGTGAAAAACGCGTGCCAGAGGACGGAATGACTGGTCAGTTTATCCGAAGCACCTGTGTCTTCCCTTCGAAGGTGAGAAGGATGTCGTCTGCGTATTCCACATCGATAAGGTTTTCATCAGGAGCTATTTAAACGTTAGTCCCTCCGGCGCTCGTCTCATTGCTTTCCCCTCACGAAATTAAATAGCAATGGAGAAAGTGGGCACCTCTGAAGTACACCAATTTGGAGAGCTCTCTGTGCACTCTCACATTCCCGAGTTCCTGAGAATACTAAGAACCCACAATCTGCACATATTTCCAGAGCATTATTTGCTGGGAAGTTGTGTTGAGCATCATAATCATCAGCTGTAAAAACGTCTTTGTCGCACATTGGTTATAGTCGCCACACTTTCGTTCACCGATAATTTCCACGAGGTGAGATAGCTGCGCATTGGAAGTGGTTCCTGTTAGAACTGATGCCTAAATACAGGGTTGTCAGTAGAATTTTAATAGGGGGGAGTGGGAGTTGGTTGTGCATTTCAGGCCGTAGCTTGGATGCATGAGGGCGACTGGGGGCGCGACTGAGCCATGTCTGATAATGTCTCCAACCATTGATCTGTCCTGTCTAGGGATCCGTATCTAAGGAGGCAGCAATAACCGGTGCAGCTGAGTTTACTGGTAACGTCTTGCATACTTCGTTGCCAAGTCGTTGCCTATTTCACGAAAAGACTGGACCTTACCATGGTGTGACGGTTGGCGCGCCTCAGCGATCCATTGAGCTATACTGGAGAGTCTCCCCGTGACACTCAGGTCAATGGTTAGAGGTCTGACAAACACAGTCTCCTGGTCCTCCAGGTTGGGGGTTGGAACATGTTCCGTAGAAACGGTAATGCATATGCATTTCCCGCCAAACACCGCTGCCTTGCGGTTGGCCTTTTGAACCAAAGGCTTTGGTTGAGGACCCCAATCGTCCCCCTGTCTAGGTGTGGGTCACCTGTCATATCCCAGCCCTCGTACAACCATGATATTCACAACTAACAATACTCATGCCATATAGGCCATCGTGTGACTCTATCAGCCGGGTCGCCTTACTTTCTGCTTACAGCAGGGTGGGTAAGCGAAAACAGGCTACTGCTAACGCCTCCCTTCTTTCTCTTTCACATACTTCTTCACCCTCTCTCCACCTCATTAATAACTCTCTCCTTGTAGGCCCAGCACTTAGGACTGATGACTCCGTTCGTCATGCATCGGTTTCGTATGCAGCATATGTTCGTCACATGGTGCCGACATCCTCAGGTATCTCGCAATCAATCTTCAAGCCTCGACACCCAGTCTATCTGGCCGCGTTCGGTGTCCGCACTCTGAAGCAGAACAACAAGCTACTCTTGCACGCACCCGACTCGCTTGGCATTGATGTGTGCTGTGTCTCAGAAACGGGAATTCAATATGCAAGCACATTGATTGAGCTAACGGCTCCGTCAGTCTCCACTCTCTTCCGGCTGCGCAGCTGTGGTGATCCGGAGGCTGTTGCGGCGGGATGTTTAGGGGTTGGTATTGTGCTAAGTCACCGGGCGGAAGTATCCTTACTTAACTGGATACCTAGCATTGTTGTGGAATGTAGGTGGCTTGGGTGCGCTGCATGGTTGTTGGTCTGTTTGCCGAGCTTAGCAGTTGGATTGCAAATGTTTCATCACCAATGGAGGTGCACTCAACCTTGCACATCGGCAGTGCAGGGTTGTGTGTTTATATAGCTTCTAAACAGTGTCTGGTAGTTCCGGAAACGATATTCGTGTAGTCTGATTGGTCTCCTGTGAATCTGACGTGGTCTCCATCTCCTGTGTCTGGTTGGTTCATTGGGCGCATACCTGTTGATAGTTGTGCTGTTCGTCCGGCAACCTCTGTGGAGTCTCACAAGCGGCAAGTTGATAGATGTATGTTTATCGTGCCTGCCTACGCCCCAACTGACTGTATCTCCGACACCATCAAAGACGGGTTTTTACGACGCCCTGAGTGTCCTGCTGGGACGAGCTAAAAGCCCAGATATCCTAGTGGTTGCCAGAGATATGAATGCACTAGTGGGCAGGTAGGAGAACTCGGTTTGGACGGACTCGGTACGGATTGGACTCGATGCGTACGGACAATGGTGAACGGTTGATTCAGCTGTGTGCTGATCCCAGGCTGGTTTTGTGCAGTACCAACTTCCGAAATAGCCGTAGTTGTCTGGCCACATGGTATCCTCCAACGACCATATTCCCATCAGTTACCGATGGCGCGGATCAATAACTGAATGCCGGTTGTTTCAGAACACATTTGTGGACTCTGACCACGCGCTCGTCCGAAGTCGCTTCCCCTACGTTTTCCGGGGCCGCGTAAGGTGCGGACAAGTGGCTTGGCAACTGAGAGACTGGCAGATCCCGATGTTAGACGAATTTACCCGAATCACCTAGAGTCTTCCAGATGCTCCACTATCTGATGTAGACTTATACTGGGACGGGATTACCACTTCTTTGCATAGTGCTGGGAGTGCCTGCTGCCTGTGCCACGGTCCAACCAGGCACACTCAAGCACTGGATATCAGACCGAACGGTGGCACTGCTTAAATCTCGGAGAAATATTCCATCCTGTCTCGAACATAACCCGGTGCGAAGAGTTATCAGACGTCAAGTGAAAGTGAGAATGCGAGCCGGCCGTGAACTATGATGGACACAAAAAGCCAAAGTAATGGAAGAGGCCCAGAAGGCCTGTAATGCCCGAAGATTATTTCAGTTGATCTGTGCGACCGGTCCCCGGAAACCACCTGTGAGTGAAACCACCATGCATCAGAGTGGAACGATCATCTCGAATAAAGAAGAACGCTTCGACCGGTGGGCTGAATACTTTTAACAACAACTGTCGTTGCCACCAGGTGGCACTCATCTAGAGCCTACTGGTGAAGTAGAACTCTGGACGATATATGTGGAACCACATACGGCCTCCAAGGTTTACGACTGCATATGTTCTCTCAAGCGCCACCGAGCTCCTGGTCCGGATGATCTCCCACTGGCACTGTTCATAGATGAGAGCCGAAAACGGAAGAAAGTGATTTAGTAATAAATGATGAAACGTTTGAAAAACAGAGCAAATATACAACATGTCGGCGAATCCTTAATGAGGCAATTAGAAAGCACGTTTTCGGTTGTGCAACGGTACATCCATTGAAGAATGTGTCCAGCACCAGAAACTGCGTTGGTTGGGATATGCGTTGTTTATACCGAACCATCGTTTGCCGAAGGATATGCTGTTTTCCATGCCCAATTCAGAGTGGCATAAACAGAGAGGTGGCCAACCCTTGACTTGGCAGAGGAGTATGAGGGAGATCACGAAACGCTTGGGTGCTGTCGATGCTACTCACCTTCCAGGATGGGGACCGCGTGATCCCCACTGCGCCCGATTAAAGACACTATAAGATATGGCTGCCAACCGATGTCAGTGGCGTTCTTGTTGCCAGTTTCTGTCCAGGTTACCTGAATGAATGTCTGGAGGTGTATGTACCTCGGAATGATTGTGGTAAGCTAGCACCAAGTCCCTTTCCCGTCCACCTTTATTCTTTTCTCTACAATAAGGCTTTCAAATAAACCATGGCTACACGGCAGTGAAGCATCGGTGTTGAACACTGATGTCATGCTATCGATGATGATGATGATGAAGTCTTTGTTTTACCTCCCATTGACCCTTCACGTGGTTGTGCAAAAATGCCTCTTCGATGAAGCTGGTCAGGTGGCATACGGAGCACGTGGCCAAGCCTCCGCAATCTGTAGAGTATGATCAGATCATCTATTGAGGGTGGGTTATCTCTTCCGAAAACCATTAGACGTACCTCAGCATTACTGATCCGGAGTTCCCACCACCCTTGGGCAATGCTCCGAAGAAATCGATGGTCGACAATTGAAAGTCTTGACGTCCTCGGCGCGCAGCGGCCGGGTTTCTAACCCGTATAATACTAATAATAAATAATAATCGTTCAGCTGTAGCGCCCTTTCGGTGCCTAGCTGCCATGCCACCTGAAAGAAGCACGAGGGCTGGGATACTGTCAGGTTGCCCAAGCCTAGACAGGGGAAGTCGAGTGGCGGAGGTCGGGTTCGAACCACGGACCTTCCGGTCAGTAAATTCGCGCTCTAACCACTTGAGCCATCTCGCCTCCGTATAATATGTAGCGCACCGCAGCATTATAAACTCGACTCTTAACGGATAAGCTGGTTTCATAGCTACGCCACAGGTGCTGCAGGTCCATGAAAGCTGCTCTGGCCTTCCCGATCCGGATGAAAGTATCATTTTTCACGCGACCACCGGGACTGATGCAGCTGCCCAGGTAGACGAATATGTTTGTCCGCAAGCATGAGGCTAGGGTTCGAACCCACCCAGTCTTGCAGCAGCACTTTACATTTTGCGGATGTGAAGTGCGTGCCAAAACATGAGGCGGAATTATTTAGATCATTTAATATTGTATACATTACCACAGACGGGGAGACCGCCCAAGTAGTTAGGACGCGAATTTACTGACCGAAATGCCCGTGGTTCGAGCCCGACCTCCGCCTCTCGACTTCCCGTGTTTAGGCTTGGGCAAGCTGGCATTATCCCAGCCCCCGTGCTTTTTTGGGCGACATGGCATCTAGACATCATAAGGGTGCTATAGCTGAACTGGCACTACCACGGTGTCAGATCCAAGAAGAACTATATCTTCTGTGTACTCGATATCTGTGGGTGAGAGTCGAGCAGTTCCAGGTCCAGACTAAAAGTAAAACAATAGAAGAGCTTACTTGTCTAATAACGGTAGTACATGAGCTGAAAATATAGTGAGAATTACGATTTCATGTGTAAAGTATAGTTTATATGGTCATGCCATTCTCCCCGCCTTGGAGTAAATGTGTACCCCGCGGCGAACGGGTGTGAAAAAATAAAGCCTGTGGTAGTTAAGTGGAGTCCTTTATGCATCTGTTGCGCAGATCATATGGGTGAGTACGCTGTTGTCGGATAAGATTGTCCAGGTAGCTTCCTGGATCTGCACTGGAATGGGATGATGAAGCATCGTTAGTATGCAAGAGTTCAGTTTCTGAGCAATTACGGTGGACTGATGGTGTTGCGTGGGTCTCTTATTGTTCGGCGATGTGTACTGGTTTCAGTTCTGTGTCGCGTGTCATGTCGTTGCCTTTAGGAGCCAAGCAGTGTAAGGATACAGCTTCCTGTTTGCCATCTGGACGAACTATGTGGGCATACTGTGGATTACAAAGGGCAAGTTCCACCTCCTCTACCAGTGGGTCATATTTAGAGACTCGATCGTTGCGTTTTAAAAGGATTGGCCCAGGGACAGTAAGCAAGGTAGGTAGGGAGACACCGTTGGCTGTTCATCGTGTAAAGGACATGAAACGTGGGGTACAATTGACACTAGTACATAACAGATATCTAATACGCTTAATGCATCTAATCTGATACATGGTTTAGTGGTTGAACGCGAATTTACTGACTGGAAGGTTCGTCGTTCGAACCCGACCTTTGCCACTCGACTTCTCCTGCCTAGGCTTGGGTAACCTGGCAGTATCCCAACCCTCGTGATCCCTTTGGGTGGCGTGGCAGCTGGGCACCGAAAGTATTACAGCTGAACGACTCTCTATCTAATACCATAGAGAGCATCAAGAAGGACAACTTCCCAATGTGTGGCAGGCAAGCCGCGTGATTTTAAAGCCAAGCAGATGGTCTCCCAAAGGGTACCATCAAGTCGTTCAACCTGACCATTACATTGTGGATTGTATGCAGCGGTGTGATTATTGGCAACACCTTTGAGGGGAAGTGGGCCTTTACAGTCGATACTAAAGTGTTCAAAAGGTTGTGTGGCTTTGATAAGCTGGCCACGAAAGGTGTCACAAAATTTTGGTTTGAGTTCGGAGCATGTGGAGCACTTGGGCACCACACGTCGGATATCGCTGACTGAAAAAGGGAGGTTCTCAGAACGAAATGTGCAGACCTCGTGATCCCAGGATGGCATAACATGTGAAGTCCTTCAAATTTTCCCGTCCCAGCAATATTGACCCAAAGGCTGCGAGATAGGGTATCAGCAACGCGGTTATCCGTTCCTGGTCTATAGACGACGTCGTAGTTGTACCCTACCAATTCGACTTTTCACCTTTCAGTCTTGCCATTTTTTATTTTACTCTTCTGTTGGTTCCCGTACATAAAAGTGACCAAACGTTGAACCGTAAGCAGTTTAAAATGTCTCCCGAAGATAGTTGTGCAATTTGCGGATCGTTTCGACGATAACATGCTTCTTTTTCTACAGCAGAATGATTTCTCGCTAGCAGTCAAGGTTCTGGAGAAAAAGGCGACCGGCCGGTTACCCTGGCTCAGGGATGCACCAATAGTGATGTCAGACGCATCAGTTTCGACGACGAGGGGGACATTGTAGTCGACAGTAACGACCATCGCATTCTCTGATTCGTGCTTAGGGTTCTCAAATGCTGTCCGGACAAATTCTAGAAGCGGAAGTACTTTGTTTTTGACCAATAGATGAATTTTCAGAAAACGCTGCATCCACTGTGAATAGTTGGCGAACAGACCAACGGATCTTTGTTTCGATTTCTCGTTCTATGGAATCGAGAGTTCTCTTATTGTGCGAGTGCGTTCTGCATGAAAAAAGCCTGCGATCAGCACACAGCAGAAGCAATCGTTCCCCATTGTCCGTACGTACCGAGTCCAGTCCATGTGGACCTTCTACTCGAATCTCAGATGGGGTCGAGATGGCTCAAGTGGTTAGGGTGCGAATTTACTGACCGGAAAGTCCGTGGTTCGAACCGGACCTCTGTCATTCAACTTCGACTGTCTAGGCTTGGGCGACCTGGCAGTATCCCAGCCCTCGTGCCTCCTTCGTGTGGCATGGCAGTTAGGCACCGAAAGGATGCTACAGCTGAACGATTATTATTATTGAGTCTCAGATGCACTAAGCCTGCCAACTTGCGCATTCATATCTCCGGCAACCACCACAATGTCTGAGCTTTTAGCTCGCAGGGCATTCAGGGTTTCATAAAACCTGTCTTTGACGGCGTCGGAGCAACAGTCAGTTGGGGCATAGGCAGACACGATAAACAGACATCTATCAACTTGCTGTTTGTGAGACTCCTTCACAGACGTTGCCAGACGAACCGCACAGAGGCGACTATCAACAGGTATCCAGTTAAGTAAGGATACTTCCGCCCGGTGACTTAGCACAATACCAACCCCGGGCCTACAAGGAGAGAGTTATTAATGAGGTGGAGAGAGGGTGAAGAAGTATGTGAAAGAGAAAGAAGGGAGGCGTTAGCAGTAGCCTGTTTTCGCTTACCCACCCTGCTGTAAGCAGAAAGTAAGGCGACCCGGCTGATAGAGTCACACGATGGCCTATGTGGCATGAGTATTGTTAGTTGTGAATATCATGGTTGTACGAGGGCTGGGATATGACAGGTGACCCACACCTAGACAGGGGGACGATTGGGGTCCTCAACCAAAGCCTTTGGTTCAAAAGGCCAACCGCAAGGCAGCGGTGTTTGGCGGGAAATGCATATGCATTACCGTTTCTACGGAACATGTTCCAACCCCCAACCTGGAGGACCAGGAGACTGTGTTTGTCAGACCTCTAACCATTGACCTGAGTGTCACGGGGACACTCTCCAGTATAGCTCAATGGATCGCTGAGGCGCGCTAACCGTCACACCATGGTAAGGTCCAGTCTCTTTGTGACGACGGCGGTAATCACAACTCCATTCGACGCTAGGTAGTACTGAGTATCCGTAGAGACCGAGAAGCTTTGTGTACCTGAAATCCCGAGGAATGAAAGATGTAAAGAATGCGGGAAACATTCGCAAGGCGTTCCACTTGATTCGTTCGACTGGTCTTCAGAAACCTCTTGTCAGCGAAGTAATCGGGAACCAAAATGGCTCCTTGATATGCAGCAAAACAGAACATTTGAACCGCTAGGCACAGTACTTCGAGCAGCGATTCAGCTGGTCACCCGCTTCCTTCAACCCAGAGTCTTGGCAATGAATATGGAGCCTCAGAAGTCTCGGAGTTTATTTCCCTACTAAAGCCTCAGTACTTCGAGGATTCAGCTGGTCACCCGCTTCCTTCAACCCAGAGTCTTGGCAATGAATATGGAGCCTCAGAAGTCTCGGAGTTTATTTCTTTCCTAAAGCCTCATCGTGCTGCTGTTCCTGATGGCCTTCCACCTGCTCTTTTCAAGGATGGCGGTTGACTTCTCAGCCAGTGCCTGTCTAGCCTATTTGGGTCTATCTGGGAGAAAGAGACTGTCCCAAACAACTGGGGTGAATCGATAGTAGCGCCTATTTTCAGAAAGGATACTCGCAGTGATTGAAGTAACTACAAATGTGTTACTTTAACTCCTATTGTGACAAGACTTCTGGCGTCACTGATTCTTCGGCGTCTTACGGTAGCACGTGAACCATTGACTCGTGAGAACCAAGCGGGATTTTTACTGGGTAGAGGTTGCGTTGACCGCATATTCACACTCCGTCAGGTGTTAGAGCAACGTCACATGTACAGGTGACCCACAATCTTGGTATTCCTTGACTTCAAGGGTGCGTTCGATTATGTTGATCGATCAGTACTGTCAACTACACTTGCTCAACAGGGTATGCCCC
>NW_008751709.1:1969119-2044395 GCF_000715545.1 Opisthorchis viverrini
CGTGTACAACCATGAATCTGAAAATTAGAAATCGTATCGGCCGTCGCGTGGTGTTATCAGCCGTGTCACTTTACTCGCTGCGGATAGTGAAGACATCCTACTTCTGATACCTTCCTTCTTACACTTTCGTGTATTCCATGTTCTACTCTACTCCAATCCAACTTGAGTACTATCTCCACAGTTCTCAGCACTAGAACTGATGCTTCATTTGCTCATACACTAAGCTGCAGCTCCTGGATGACCGGCTTCGGTAACAACCCTGAACACTTCGAAGTCTGTTTTCAAACGCCGAAAGCCGGTCTAATTAACTGCCTTTAATGTTCGCACACTGAAACAAGAAAGACAACAGGTGGTTCTTAGCCGTGCACTCGTTTTCCCTTGCACTGATGTATGCTGTCTGTCAGAAGCAATGATGCAGGATTCAAGTACTGTAATTGAACTGACTGCCCTGTCGCACTCTTCCAGGTTCCTGTTGCGCACGCCTGGTGATAAGAATCCGCTGCAGCCGGATATGTCTGAGGGTTTTGTATTGAGCGACTAAGTGGCAGCGTCTCTACGTTTCTGAGACACAGCACACATCAATGCCAAGCGAGTCGGGTGCGTGCAAGAGTAGCTTGTTGTTCTGCTTCAGAGTGCGGACACCGAACGCGGCCAGATAGACTGGGTGTCGAGGCTTGAAGATTGATTGCGAGATACCTGAGGATGTCGGCACCATGTGACGAACATATGCTGCATACGAAACCGATGCATGACGAACGGAGTCATCAGTCCTAAGTGCTGGGCCTACAAGGAGAGAGTTATTAATGAGGTGGAGAGAGGGTGAAGAAGTATGTGAAAGAGAAAGAAGGGAGGCGTTAGCAGTAGCCTGTTTTCGCTTACCCACCCTGCTGTAAGCAGAAAGTAAGGCGACCCGGCTGATAGAGTCACACGATGGCCTATGTGGCATGAGTATTGTTAGTTGTGAATATCATGGTTGTACGAGGGCTGGGATATGACAGGTGACCCACACCTAGACAGGGGGACGATTGGGGTCCTCAACCAAAGCCTTTGGTTCAAAAGGCCAACCGCAAGGCAGCGGTGTTTGGCGGGAAATGCATATGCATTACCGTTTCTACGGAACATGTTCCAACCCCCAACCTGGAGGACCAGGAGACTGTGTTTGTCAGACCTCTAACCATTGACCTGAGTGTCACGGGGACACTCTCCAGTATAGCTCAATGGATCGCTGAGGCGCGCTAACCGTCACACCATGGTAAGGTCCAGTCTCTTTGTGACGACGGCGGTAATCACAACTCCATTCGACGCTAGGTAGTACTGAGTATCCGTAGAGACCGAGAAGCTTTGTGTACCTGAAATCCCGAGGAATGAAAGATGTAAAGAATGCGGGAAACATTCGCAAGGCGTTCCACTTGATTCGTTCGACTGGTCTTCAGAAACCTCTTGTCAGCGAAGTAATCGGGAACCAAAATGGCTCCTTGATATGCAGCAAAACAGAACATTTGAACCGCTAGGCACAGTACTTCGAGCAGCGATTCAGCTGGTCACCCGCTTCCTTCAACCCAGAGTCTTGGCAATGAATATGGAGCCTCAGAAGTCTCGGAGTTTATTTCCCTACTAAAGCCTCTTCGTGCTGCTGTTCCTGATGGCCTTCCACCTGCTCTTTTCAAGGATGGCGGTTGACTTCTCAGCCAGTGCCTGTCTAGCCTATTTGGGTCTATCTGGGAGAAAGAGACTGTCCCAAACAACTGGGGTGAATCGATAGTAGCGCCTATTTTCAGAAAGGATACTCGCAGTGATTGAAGTAACTACAAATGTGTTACTTTAACTCCTATTGTGACAAGACTTCTGGCGTCACTGATTCTTCGGCGTCTTACGGTAGCACGTGAACCATTGACTCGTGAGAACCAAGCGGGATTTTTACTGGGTAGAGGTTGCGTTGACCGCATATTCACACTCCGTCAGGTGTTAGAGCAACGTCACATGTACAGGTGACCCACAATCTTGGTATTCCTTGACTTCAAGGGTGCGTTCGATTATGTTGATCGATCAGTACTGTCAACTACACTTGCTCAACAGGGTATGCCCCAGAAGTTTGCAAACATAATGCGATCCCTCTTTTTACGTACTGCTGGGTAGGTGAGAGTGTATGGCGAGCTCTCCAAAAGCTTCCCTACATAAAGTGGTGTCAGACAAGTGTGTCCACTCTCTTAATTCTTGTTCAGCGTCATTGATGAAATAATGAGGCGAACGCTAGACGGCCTTCGAAACCCCGGTGTTCAGATTGTTGCTGGTGAGAGCCTTGTCGATCTGACGTACGCAGATGACGTTGCTCCCAGCTCTGAAGACCAAGGCGAAGTACGAACCCTGTTGAATAGACTGGCCACCATCATACCATCTTTTGACATTCGCCTTACACCTTCAAAGTGCAGAGTCATGCTTCAGAACGTACGTGTTCTGAACACACCCCTTACGGTTAGGAGTATCAGTGGAGGTTGTCAATTTTGGGTCTGACATAAGTGTGGCTGATGAAGTAAATGCACGAATATCTGAGGGCCGAATCACATTTGCTAATTTAGGCATCAAAACGGCATATCACTAGGTGTCCAGGGTATTGTGTATCAGACTACAGCAGGGGGCGTACTTCCGTATAGTTGAAGAAAATCTCCAATGCAGTCAGATGATATGAGGTGTTTTTCAGGTTTTGACCAGCGATATCGAGTGATGTGAAGTAATTCCTAATGAGGTTATTAGAAACGGGGTATTTGAGTGTGCGACAGGTACTTCAGTACAAGAAAACATCTAGCGTCATCAACTGTGGTGGCTTCGCCAAGTGTCACACAAGCCAAAACATTATAAGCAGAGATGCTTTCTTCTGGGTGCCGCAAACTCGAGGTGAAAACATGATTTGGCAGATGAGTGTAAACGAGATTGCAAAGCGTTCAAGTGTTGTTTGTGCGGCCCATCCCTCAGGATGAGGTCTCAGTGACCCACCTGCGTTTGGCTGGTAGCATTATGAAGAATGGCGGTCAGTCAATGTTAATCGTGTTCATGTTGTCGGTTTCTGATGTGTCTGATGCAGCACTTGGATATGTGAACACAGAATGCTTGTGGTAGTCCCGAGCAGTTCCATTTCGTATTCTGTCTCACATTTTTTTCGCCTAAGGTTTTAAATATAATGAACTAAACTTTGTTGCTATACGATAGTGCATCGCTAGTGTCAACACCGATGTTGCTGACTCTTGTGATAGTGAATCATAATGGGTACCTGTGGTACAGTGCACATAGTATACGGTAATGTTGTTGGTCGTCTTACTGCGATGAGACAGTTAAGAATCACCCGAAGGGCTATCCTGGAGGGGACAAGTACTGCCTACCCATTCATTAATGAAAATTTATGCTTCTGTTCCCCTTAAACAACAGCCTGTAACTTTCAGGTACGCTGGCTAGGTGAAACAATGTACTTCTTTAATTGGCATACGTGAGAAACCCTTATTGCACACCACATGGCTGAATTTCAAAAGGAGCACGTACGAGCTGTTTCACGGAACTTTGTGGAGTTGCTTCAACATGACCAGTTTCTTGATGTTACTGTCACTCTTCATGGCTTTGAACTGAAATCTAATCGTTTGTTACTGTCGGCATCAAGTGGCTACTTCCGAAGTTTATTTGATTTTTATGAGAACCAGTCCTCTGGAACGGCACACTATGACATTTCATCAGAGTACTTGACGGTGAAAGGGTTCCAGTTCATCATCCGTTTTCTGCATTCTCTTGGACAAGATTGGGAGGTGATTCCAGCTGAAGATTACGAACTCATATATGCGGCCGCAAGTTTCCTTCAAGTACATTCCTTGCAGTGCCTACTGAGCGATTTGATTGTTCATAGTCTTACGCCATCTTCTGTGTTAGGTAAACTATGCTAACATTGCAATCATGCCTTGGTAATAACTTTACAGATGCGCTCCGCCTTGCAAGTGTTTTTGATGATCGCCATTTGCATACGCAATCAATGATGCTTCTATTAAACAAATTCCACTTAATTGATGTGTTCACTTGCAACTCAAGGATAATCATTGGAGGTTGTGGAAAATTTTACATATCTCGGTAGTCTTGTTAGTTTTGACGGAAATGTATCTGATGAATTCAGTGCGAGAATCTCAGGCTCGAATTCTCTTTGCTAATCTGCGTCACTTGTTGCGCCAAAAAGCCATATAACTAGATCTTGAGGGTCACGTGTATCAGGCTACATTATGGGCTTCGTTGTTGTATGGGTTCAAGACGTGGCCTCTGGACATGTGATTTGAGACTTCTTCAGGTATCTAGCCTCATAAGTGTGGCTGGTTTTGGATGGCGTCAGTGTGTTAGTAACGAGGTGATTAGAAAGCGGGTATTTGGTTGTGCGGCTGGTACTTTAATCGGAAAAAACGTTCAGCATAAACGAATACACTGACTCGGTCATGTGCTGCGCGTGCCGAAACACCGTTTACCGAGACGTGTGTTGTTCACTGTGCCTCCTTCAGAATGGCGCAAACGCATGACTTGGCAGAAGGACGTGAAAGAAATCACGAAGCGTTTGGGTGTTGTTGGTGTTATACGTCTTCCAGGATGGGGCCTCCGTGACCCCACCTGTCTTCGCTGGAGACTGCAAGAAATGGCGGCTAATCGATGTCAGTGGCGTTCGTGCTGTCAGTTTCTTTCCAGATTGTCAGGTTGATCGGTTCGAGGTCTAGGCACCTCAGAATACTTGATATAGGCCAGCACTAGGTCCCCTCCCTCACCCACTCTTTTTCCTTTCTTTTAATCAGGGCTTTAAATATAATTGGACGAATCTTGTGGTTGCACGGCAGTGAACCATCAGTGTCAACACTGATGTTGCTGTCTTTGATGATGATGATGACTCCTAGAGCTTATACCATGATACACATTGGCATGATTTCCGAGGATAGAAGGAGCTTATTATGTTCATAGACTTCCTGGACGTTTTTTGGTGAGCCAGCGTGTCAAAAAGAACAGTCGAATGCGCCTCGGAAATCCAGAAGCACTAGAATTGTAAGTCGCTTATACATACGGGGCTGTTTTAGCACCTGACGGGGTATGAAGATTTGCTCAACGCAATCCATACCAGACCGGAATCCCGCTTGTTGGTCTCGAGTCAGCGTTTCACGAGCCAATGTAAGGCGACGAAGCACCATTGACGCTAACAGTCGCGTTACGACCGGGGTCAGACTGATACCCCTGTGGTTACCACACGCACTATAAGTCCCTTTTTTGAAAATGGGCACTATTACCAACTTCTTCTCCAGTTGTCTTGGACAGACTCCTTTTCCAAAATGCAAGCAAACAGACCAGACAAACGCTGATTGAGGATTTTATCCTCATCTTCGAACAATGTGAGTGGGAGGTCATCTTGACCAGAAGCTTGATGGCGCTTGAGAGAACACATGCAGTCGTAAACCTTGGAGGCCGTAGGGGGTTCCACGTCCAGGGTTATACTTCAACTGTGGGCTCCAGATGAGTGGCAACCGGTGGCCACGACAATTATTGTTCGAAGTATTCGCCCCACCTTGTGGAACATTCTATGGTCACCCTACAAAATCGGTAGTGATAACATAAAGCGCTGTCCAGAGCTAACATGCCTTTTAATATATCATAGTGGATGGAGCAGAAAGCCAAGGAGCCAATACAGAGTTGCACGACCGTTCAGCAAGACACAACACCGGGATACTGTCAAGGCGCATACACCTAGGTTCGCACGCTCACGTTCACTTGACGTCTGATAATTTGTCGCACCAACGTATGTTCGTGACCGGTTTGGGTATTCTGGAGATTTAAGGAGTGCCTCTCTTTGGGTTTGATATTCAGTGCTTGAGTGAACCTGATGGTGCTGTGTCACAGGTGAAATTCCCAGCACTATGCGAAGGGGTGGCAATCTCGTCCCAGTATGAGCCTACATCCGATGGTGGAGCATTTGGAAGAACTTCTTCTCCAGTTGTCTTGGACAGACTCCTTTTCCAAAATGCAAGCAAACAGACCAGACAAACGCTGATTGAGGATTTTATCCTCATCTTCGAACAATGTGAGTGGGAGGTCATCTTGACCAGAAGCTTGATGGCGCTTGAGAGAACACATGCAGTCGTAAACCTTGGAGGCCGTAGGGGGTTCCACGTCCAGGGTTATACTTCAACTGTGGGCTCCAGATGAGTGGCAACCGGTGGCCACGACAATTATTGTTCGAAGTATTCGCCACACCAGTTGGAGCGTTCTTTCATCATCATCACCAAAGTCAGCAACATCGTGCCCTTCCGATCTGTTATGGTTTCTCTCACGTGTGGTTCTCAGGGACAGGTCGCACGGATCAACTGAAATGATCTTCGGGCATTGCTGGCCTTCTGGACCCCTTCCATTTCCTTGGCTTTCTGTGTCCACCACACTTCACGGTTGGTTCGCACGCTCACGTTCACTTGACGTCTGATAATTTGTCGCACCAACGTATGTTCGTGACCGGTTTGGGTATTCTGGAGATTTAAGGAGTGCCTCTCTTTGGGTTTGATATTCAGTGCTTGAGTGAACCTGATGGTGCTGTGTCACAGGTGAAATTCCCAGCACTATGCGAAGGGGTGGCAATCTCGTCCCAGTATGAGCCTACATCCGATGGTGGAGCATTTGGAAGAGACTCTGGAAGGTGCTTCTGGTAAATTCGTCTAACGTCCGGATCTGCCAATCTCAGTTACCAAGCCATTTGTCCGCACCGTACGCAGCCCTGGAAAACGCAAGAAGTGACTTCGGACGAGCGCGTGGTCAGAGTCCATGGAGGCCGTAGGGGGTTCCACGTCCAGGGTTATACTTCAACTGTGGGCTCCAGATGAGTGGCAACCGGTGGCCACGACAATTATTGTTCGAAGTATTCGCCACACCAGTTGGAGCGTTCTTTCATCATCATCACCAAAGTCAGCAACATCGTGCCCTTCCGATCTGTTATGGTTTCTCTCACGTGTGGTTCTCAGGGACAGGTCGCACGGATCAACTGAAATGATCTTCGGGCATTGCTGGCCTTCTGGACCCCTTCCATTTCCTTGGCTTTCTGTGTCCACCACACTTCACGGTTGGTTCGCACGCTCACGTTCACTTGACGTCTGATAATTTGTCGGGTCAAGTTATACTCAGTACCAGCTGAGATACTTCTAGATATAAGCAGTGCCACTGTCAGGCCTGGTATCCAGTGCTTAATTAGTCCTGGTAGCGCTGTACCAGAAGCATAACTCCTAGCACTGTGCAGTGAGTTGGCGATCTCTTCGCGATATGAATTCACATCCGATGGTGGGGCATTCGGAAGAGACGATTCTGGTAAGTTCATCTAACATCCGGATTTTCCACCCTATCACTTGCTAAGCGATTTATGCCCACCTTACGCGGTCCTGGAAAACGAAGGGTGAAGCGACTTCGGACGAGCGCGTGGTTGGAATTTACAAATGTGTTCCAAAACGACCGGCAGCCAGTTATTGATCCGCGCCATTGGTAACTGGTGGCCATGTGGTAGATTTGGGTTTGTGGCCTGCACAGCGTTAGAGAACACCATGTGGCCAGACAGCATCTGCTATTTCAGCAGTTAGTACTGCATAAAAACAGTCTGCGGTCAGCACACAGTTGAAGCAATCGTTCACCATTGACTGTACTTAGGACTTCCTAATTCAGTCTCAGATACGCTAAGGCTGTCCACTTGTGCATTCATATCTCCGGCAACCACCACGACACCTGAGCTTTTGGCTCTCCGCAAAAGGGCTTTTAGTGTGTCCTAAGACCTGTCTTTGACGGCGTCAGAGCTACAGGCAGCTGGGGTGTAAACACGCATCGGCCAACTTTTCGCTTATGACACTACTTCACAGACGTTTCAAGGCAAACTGCACAGAGGAGACTGTCAACAAGTATCCGATCAAGAAAGGATACTTCCGTCTGGTTACTGAGGATGATACCAATCCCTGCATATCCCGCCGCAGTACACTGGATCACAAGAGGTGTGGGACGGGAATCGAGCGGGGACTGGTGGGTTGGTTAGTTAGCCCCTTTGCTTGCATCTTGAACTCTTGTTTCGGAGACAGCATATATCAATGCCAACGAATGCAGTGTAAGAGCAAGAGCAAATTGTTATCCTGCTTGCTTCAGCGTGTGGACATTGAAAACAGTCAGATAGTCTGGGCGTCGAGGCGTGAATATTGATTGCGAGATACCTAAAGATGTCGGTGCCATGTGACGAACAGATGTTACACGCAAAACCGATGCAAGTCGGAAGCAACCATCAGTGCTAAGTGCTGGGACTAGAACGAGTGAGTTACTAATGGGGTGGAGAGAGTGGGGAAGAACAAATATGCGAAAAAGAAAGAAGGGAGGCATCAGCAGTAGCCTGTTTTCGTTTACCCGCCCTGCTATATGCAGCAAGTAAGGCGACCCGGTTGATGGCATCACGTGACGACCGATTTGACATAAGTTCACTTGTGTACGAGCGATTCGTATATGGATTGGGTCTTCAGAGGCCAGGCGTCCCTGATAACCGAACATCACACCATTTTGACGGATGTGTCACGCGTAGGATACGGATCGAACGAAGGCATACACTGATTGGCCAGAATGTCAGTCAACCTGGATCGAGCACCTTAGCTCGACGCTTCTCACCCCTTCACGGAGATTCTAGCACGACCTTGTGGAACATTCTATGGTCACCCTACAAAATCGGTAGTGATAACATAAAGCGCTGTCCAGAGCTACCATGCCTTTTAATATATCATAGTGGATGGAGCAGAAAGCCAAGGAGCCAATACAGAGTTGCACGACCGTTCAGCAAGACACAACACCGGGATACTGTCAAGGCGCATACACCTAGACAGGAGGACGATTGGGGTCCTCAACCAAAGCCTTTGGCTCAAAAGCCTAACCGCAAGGCAGCGGTGTTTTGCGGGAAATGCATACACATCACTGTTTCTACGGAACAAGTTCCAAACCCAACCTGGAGGACCAGGAGATTGTGTTTGTCAGACCTCTCACCATTGACCAACCTGATACGAGAGACTCTGAGTGTCACGGTGACAATCCCCAGTATAACTCAATGGATCGTTGAGGTGCGCCAAACGTCACACCACGGTAAGGTCCAGTCTCTTCGTGAGGTAAGGTCCCGTCTCTTCGTGAGCATACAGTCCGTAGCTGCTTTTTCTGGCCGGTAATTTCGACGGCCTTTCTGCAGCAAATTCGGCCGAGTTGGTGGTGTTCACCAGACTTCTGACCACCTTCTGGGTGGTCATTCTATAGATCACGGCCTTCCTGACAGTCTCCATAACAGGCGCTGTGATTGATTGGCGACACGCGCCTTAACTGGAGGTCATGCCATGCCCCATACGTTACGATAGTCCCGCCAGGGCTGAAGTTTTCCTAGCAGAGTTCGTGTTGGTACAAATCAAGAGTTGTGCTAATTTGAAGGGCTTGGAGAATATTACCGATATGGTCTTTCCGTGGAAGGGTCCACATAGCCTTCCTGCTTTTGACTGGGGTGCTACATGATGTGATTGTGATCCCGTGTCTTGCTCTCTCATTGGATGGCCTTTTACTCGTAGTTGCTAATGTTTCGACTGTTCTGAACCACTTTGCTTGTCATCCGATTTCTAAGAATTCCCACTCTTCTTCAGGTGAGCTAATTAATATGGAAGCCAACCCAGACAGTCAAGGGGACGGGTCAAGCTACCATGAGCAGTCTTACTATGAGGGATTAGATGGTTCTTTACAAGACCAGGATTCAGAATATCAAACTGGTGAGGTGGAACAGCGGTCCCCGTTACGAGAGCAGGTTGGTTTCTTTATCGTTTGTTTGTCAGATTTCATTACTTTGTGGTGCCCCATTTTGTTAGTGTGGGTATGGCGTGAAGCTGAAGCTTTTTTTGTTTGTTTCATTTTAATGTGGTCGTAGCAAGGAAACCATGAACCCACAATTTGATGGCTTTCGGGTCGCTTTCACTTATCGTTTGGTATCGAGAGATGTCCTTGAGAATATATCAAAATCCCATTGGATAACCTTCTTTGTGGTTTATTACAGAGTAGAGACTGCTATCTCCTTAGTTGTATTGTGTTAAAAAGAAGTTTGGCTGCATTTGAAGCAGTTCTGATGCTATACTTCACTTGAGGATGTTGTCCTTTGGATTTGTGACGAAACCTATACGCCCAAGTAACTTGTTTAGTAGTGTTAAGTTATAGTTCAGCCTTTTATTAGCCATAAATCTGGAAGCCCTGTCTTCCCACACGTGATTCAATGGACCGGTGTGTAATGTTATCCTCACCCGGTACTCGATCCTGACCTGCGGTAACAATTAGACGTACCACAATACTCATAAACCCTTCGATAACCGACGACTGGTTTAACCTTTCTTTGGGCTCATCAAGTAGGCCCAGCCCCCGAGTTTCCGTCATCCTTATGTTGCAATTGAACCCAAACTGCTTACCAATTTAGTTTTCACAGGCGACTCACCCAAAACCCAGCTGAGTCTCCCGTTTATTCCGTAACTGAATATATCGCACCAGGTCATCTCCCTTGTATAGCTGTAGTCGCAGCCCTGAGATTCATTATCCCCACAGTCAATCTGTATCACATGGTAGTCAAAGGTTCTAAACCTTTGTTTGGTGTCCGTGACCCGCTTGCAAGAACTGACATGATTATCTAGTTATAAATGTAAGGCGCCAACGAACATGGTAGTTATGTTCAATAGTGCTGCCCTCGTGCTGCTGGCTCGCCAGTCACAGGTCATCGAGACACTGGCAAATTTTCTAGGCGACTAGTGGGGTTGTTAGGAGTATTGCATTCCAAAAAGTCGTGAGGGAGTTGACTTCCTAAGTAAATTCTTTTTACTACATCCATCTGGTGAATGTATTCCCTTACGGCATCATCTGAATTCAGCAGAAATTTGCAACTTCAGTTCGAAGAAATTTCAGGAATTGCTTTAGACGTCGTCAAATCACATTCCGATTCTACCCCGTGGTAGTCAAAGTTCAAGTTCAAGACTGGCGATAAGATTTGCACAAACCATCATTCCGCAGGAGACTGCTGCTGAATCTGACACCCAACCTTCTGCGCAGATGCGCGGTTGTAAGTGCACTTATGGGTGAACATTGTAGGCTCAAGGTTTCTACATTGAGTCTCTGCGCACAGTCCGTGGAGGAACGGTGCAAGCAATTGTGTCCCCACCGTTCCAGCCGTTGATAACAGTCGTAGTTTTGTCAACCGATGAGTGAAGTGAGGAAATCGAAATATGATTCTGAATACCTGTTCTCCTAAGCTTGAGTGCCTGATATCAGTGAGGTGCAACTCGACTGCACTTCAGTTTGGTGTCGCTGTACAAGAGACGCTTCGGAATGCGTTTGCTTATCCTTTTCTATAGCCAATGCGATGTTCACATTAGAATTCATATTAGAAGGAGCTGACAGTGCAGTGTACTTCATAGATGTAGAAGTCGAGAAGCACAAATAGGTCGATCCAGAGGCAGGAAGCACGCGAATATGTGAACAGAGAGGTGCTTTTAACCCCAGCGCTCTGTTCCTCGAAGTAATATAATTCAACCTCCTCCACCACCCACCCCACAGGAAATGAGTAATATGCACGCTAGACACGTTAGAGACCGAGGTGAGAGCTATCTACGATGAGGTTCCTCGTCGTAATATACGAAGGCCTGCCGAACTCAGTCCTGGAATGACTGTAGAGGGAGAACCAGCTTGTTTAGATCTGCTTTTCAAAGGGGACATCGTTGGGGCATCATTGGTAACCAGTAAGTTATCCGATGAAGCAAGCGGAACCAGTTACTAGACAAAATTATCGTAACCATTTTGTCCAGCTGATCGAAACAAACTGTAATCAGAATCCGTCCTTCCGAATGCATGTAGATCACCCGAAGCTGCTTGTGCCGTTGACTCTTATGAGGTATTTGCTTGACTTGGACTCTAAGATTCCTTATCTCTTTTTGGGGACTAGCTCCTGCGGTAAAATGACTCGATCTTTTTGCTGTCATAGACAGATTTGTTCCAGGAACGGTGGTCTGAAACGTTGCCTGAACTTATGGAGATCCACTTCTGGTCCCAGTAGTTAACTGTGTAAAGCCAATGCGCCACATACCCGTTTATACAATAGTTATCTGTATTTTCAACTGACTGCTCATATGACATCACCATTCAGGGCTAGCCTTTGCAGTCTTTGGGGTGTTCGAAGTTCAGTCAAGTTAGAAACTCTTCGAATCCCGAGGCATCCTGATCGAACTCATGCAGTCGACGGGTTCATTTGGGCTGTATCTCTGTGGCTTAAGTCTTCGGTTCTGAACAACTTTCGCCAGCGACCTGCCCTCTTCCACACTGATAAGCGTCTTCAGCTGATGAGCTGATCTTCCAGCCATAAACTTGATGCTCGAACGTCTTATCTGTAATGTTTCTTGGATAGAGGTTATCAAAATATTCACGGCAGATAGCTTCCCGTCCCTGTCCTAAACTTTTTGGACACCGTTATCATTATCGATCCCTAATGTAGCCGGTTACACTTCGATATACGGTGCTTCTTTTCTAGTTGCTCGCAGGATGATCCAAGGTCTACAGGGTGATAAACCTCATCACTTTGTTACGTACGTACGTAGTTGATGTATATTATTCCATTTAATGGCCTGCTTGCAGCGGTGGCTACATTTTGATTCACCGAAACTAATTTGGCCTCATATCCCTGCACTTCGGTGAAACAAGTCTAATTTGCCGTAACCTGCAAGTGTCAGCACACCGGGTGCGTATATTGGTTAAGGCTGCTCCTTAGTTTCACAGTGAGGTTTGACTGATCATCAAAAATTCCTGCTATCCCAGTGGACAATTCGACCACCAACTGCACAGTCTGAGCCACCTACATTTTTCTCTATATCAGGTCGTGCCCGGAATGTATACTCCGTGAAAAACAGAAAATCTTAAGGTGCCAAATCACGCCTCATGAATATCTGGTATTGTACATTTAGCGAGATTTAGGACCTTTCTGATGAGGTCAACTAGTTTGGTGATAGTTATTTTAAAGTCATCTCAATAAGCCAGCCTTTCATCCATTTGCGCTTTCTTCTTCCTACTCACGTTGTTCTTTAGGATCGATTTCTACCCATCGCCAATGTTGCGAAGATCATGAAGCGTGCTGTCCCAGGCAATGGAAAGGTAGTTCAAGTTGTCCAATTCACTGTTGCTTCCAGATAGCGAAAGATGCCAAAGAGTGCGTACAGGAGTGCGTTTCGGAATTTATCAGTTTCATAACTAGCGAGTAAGTCACACCCTAAGTTTGTTCCCTGTACATGTATGTCCACATAGAGCTGCAGAGCGATGCCAAGCGGAGAAACGAAAGACCATCAACGGTGAAGATATTCTTTGTGCCATGAATACGCTCGGCTTTGATAATTATGTCGAGCCCTTGAAGTCATTTCTGGTCAAATATCGTGAGGTTAGTATTTTTCCATGCAATAGAGGGGACGTCCAATTGGCACATGATGGCCGATATGTAGTGGATGAGAAATGTATTTTTGTTATTTTATTTTTCTTGCAGATAAGTAAACTCGAATCCTCCTTGATCGATCAACAGTCTTCTACGCCTCATGTTTTGACCTCGGTGTCCAACACTGTCGGATCAGCTGTTCTCCTAACTCCGACAATACTAAGCGCCACGGGCGCAGGTCTGACCACCGTGTCCACCAGTTCCTTAACGCCCGGTCGGCAGTTCGCCCTCATCAATGGAGCAGGTGAATTAACCGGAGAAACGGCTATCGATCCCTCCAGTTCGGCGTCTGATATCAAGGTTTCGGCAGCTACTATGGCCAGTTTGGGTACTTCTTTATCATCTTCTCTCGGAACGACAATCATTCTCCCGATATCTACGCAGGTAGGTTTTCCCATAGTTGCTGGTTTATTTAACTGCGTAATCACGTAGTTTTCCTTCTGCAAGCGTATGCCAAATTATTTCCCGTGTTCACCTTGCTGTTCCCTTTGTCGGGAAATACCCTTGGAATCATCCCTTTAATGTGTTGAGATGGGGTCTGATTCTAATCACACAAAATCAGATCGTGTCAAGAAGCTAATACGAGCCATTGAACTCCATCACACGGAGATATTATCTTTTACATGTTCGAGCTAATTATCGATCTAACATCCTTCATCTGGCGTTCCTCGTCACTCTGAGGTGATCGTTTAAAAGGATATTTTGAAAGATAAAAGAATTATGTCATCTAAATGCACTCGGATTTACTGGGGAAAATGTTTGTGATCTGACGAATTTTTATTTTGGCCTTACCAACAGGTACTCGGGGCTTAGGGTTAGAGTGGATATAACCAGTCAGTTCATTAGCTCTGTATTTTCTTTTATCATTATTATTATTCATTCGCTCCCAATGGGGCGAGATGGCTCAAGTGGTTAGAGCGCGAATTTACTGACCGGAAGGTCCGTGGTTCGAACCCGACCTCTGCCCCTCGACTTCCCCTGCTTAGGCATGGGCGACCTGGCAGTATCCCAGCCCTCGTGCTTCCTTCGGGTAGCATGGCAGCTAGACACCGGAAGGGTGTTACAGCTGAACGATTTTTTCTATTCGGTCCCAATGACTGGTGGGCCTAGAAAGCAGTGTCTTCCAAGTGCCTCTCATAATGCGGAAGCTGGTGGTCAGGAGGAAACTTTAATTAAAATACGTAACGTCGATAGTAACCGACCCTTCCAAGAAACTGAATAAAGCCCAACAGACTAGTGGTGGTTCGCACACGTAACGGGTTGCTTGTGCGTATCTGTCGGATTTCACGACAAATCAGAGTAGTATATTGTTGCGGTGACATTTGTTGTTAGAACCCAGCCTGATTAAAGGTAATCGCTGAAAGGCTGGACAGAAATAACACAACGATAGTGACAGCAGTTCTTTACTGTATTGAATTCTGTTATTTGAGGAAGCTAAGTAACTGGGTTGATCGCCGCATGCGTCGTGGGCCCGTTTTAGAAGCGCACACCAACTCCTACCACCCGTCCGGCTTGTTTACTATCGGTTCAGTAATGACTGTCCGTCAATCTGTACCTGAGTGGGTACACTAACTACTCCATTTTAGGTGTTATTGCTGTCAATTCTGCTTGTGGGTTACATAGCACAGTTGTCAGGACCCTTTTAATTGAAAAGTAGGTATGCAGAGCCTTACAGGGCTTTTGGAATTTTGATCTTTGAGTTATCCTTCCTTCTGCAACTTAATTAGAGCGTTGGCCTCCATAATAGTTTGGACATGCAGAGGTGTTCGCATTCATCATAGGGAGGAGGCAAACAACAGATTCGATCAATCAATATCCAGAAGTCCTTAATTCATCCTTTGGCGCTCTGTTTGGGACCCAGGTACTTTAAGGTGGTGAGCTCATAGTGTTCCCGTAGAGCATATAGCCTCTCACTGGATTAAAGAAGTTTTGTCTCCTTTTTTACTTCTCTCCCTGAAGCAGCTGTGTGTGGATTATCAGGACGGGGGCCGGCAGCCAATTGAATGACGACTGCTGGAATCGAACCTGGGTCATGGAAATTGTAGTCAGTCCTATCCAATTGACCCACTCAACTCTTAATTAACTCTCACCTACAGCCCGTATTAGATTTTCCTACGCTGCGCTAGACGGCTAAGGTGAATGGAAGCACTTTTCAGCAACAGACTCAACTGAATCCAGCTGAGTCTCGTTTGTGATGCTTTGAGGCTGTCCAGAACAAAACTCGGGAATCGCGCTTACCTGATAAACCCGAAGAAGGTCGAAACTGGTCATGGACTTTTAGAGTTTTCAGCAATCTTCTAAGTGGTGTGTTACGTTTAATGAATGAAATTAGTTCGCAACCTGGGCTTAGTACACCACCATGTTCAATACACATGTTCATTACCTCGTCTGCTGGTGTCTGCGGCGTCCCATTCATTAGACCTTCCTTCAAGCTGCCCGGCATTCTGTTCAGCGCTTCTAGGCCCCCAAACTGAGCGCACTCCCTAAGGGTGCCATATTGAAGCTTTATTGTCTCGTCTTCTAGTCCGCTAAACCGATAGATTTAATCAGTTTGTGGAATTTCCAAATGAATTCACAAATAAAATCAGTAAGAAGTCGTCCCAGTGAACTTGAGTGTAGGCCGTGGCAAATAGGATTGTCATAGGTTACCAGGCGTCGGTTGTGCTGTCCAACACCATTGGCATAAACTTTCGACTTGTTATGGCCGCTTTATTTCAAATAGATGACGGTGACTCACGCATTTTCAAATGCTAACTCGGAGGACTATTCTTCCAAATGTCATTTGAGTTACGCCAGCCTACAAAAATGAGCTTTCGAGTTTTTCTGATGCGGCCAAATGGCTTGTGACCGCAACAAGTTCGATAGACATCTTCACTTTGGTGCCGTAAGGAATACTGAAATCCGTCCGATAGATGAACCTAATGTGGTTCTACACTGCTTGGTCAGCATTCTCAAAAAGATAGCCCTGACCCAGTGACGTATCATCTGATTACTTTTAACAAAACCAATAAGACAGAACGAAACGTACCTATTTAAGTGACTGTCATCAACAGTGCTAATAACAAGCAGCATTCGCCGAACCCAGTACGAGGGACGGGAAGAAACAACTCAGTCACGGTCTGTCCATTTGAATTTCGCGACTTTATTGCCAATGAACTCAAAGGCATCTGCTGCTACATTGCTTGAACTGAGTTCTATATAAACTTAAACCTGGATTTTAATCACTTTTCTTGTAAGATGTCCCTGTTCTGGTTCCGCTTGGTGGAAGTTAATTGGTCTGTCGTGACATCAAGTTCGTTATATCGGCACCCTTGGTTAGGTATGCATTGCCTTTAAATGGTAGTAGGCCGTACCAAAACAAGCATGTGCTTGGTGATCTTCATTCATTCCCTTATTGTACATTTTCAAATTCCGAATTCTTCGTTACAATTGTGCCCTATTGTGTTCTCAACTCCACCTTCGCTCTATTGCCGGTTTATTCAGTTGGCGATCGTGAACGGAGCCACAACAACCGTCACTACCACGGATCAGACGGATAACCCAGGTGCCTGATGCAGCCCACTAGGTTGTGTATGGCTCCTTTTTCTATGCACATCAACGCCGCCGTATCCGTGGTTTTGCTCTCATTTTGGTCCTATTGATTTATATTTGTTTTTTCACTCATCCATACTCTACACTACCCCCTTAACATTTTATTGACATGTCTTGCCTACATCAATAAAGAATATAAATCTAAGCAGACTGCTATATCCACTTACGTACGTTACGTGCGCGTCTATTTGTGCACGGTTTTTATGTGGGTCTCGTACCACCCGTTTCGTCGTGGGTCCTCTAGTTCCCACCCGCCTGTGTATGACTGGACGCTAATTCACTGTTTGTTGTCAGTCATTCTTTTCCATCCAGTTTCTCCTCCTTACATTCATGTACTCTCTAATCTCCCCTGTCCACCTCCTCGTCCTGCATAGAACGTGTTGGTCAAATTGTAATACCCTGTGTGCGTCTTACTATTTCGTACGTTATGCCGGCTGGTTTTCTTGTACAGCTGCAAACAAACTATCTATATTGTGCGCTCTCTCTCTGCTCTCTTTGTATGTAAACTTTTTCACGGTGCCTTTTCCGTTCGTCGTCGTTCACCTTTTGGCATTCTTCATTACCTCTTCTGTGTAACAAAAAACGTGATTCTCTTCAATCCGTATCGATCTATCATGTTCCGATTTGTGTACGGCCAAGTTTTTCCTCTCCCCTCCACATTCTGCCTGTCTCTGACACGTCAAATACATTGCGCATTTATTCTCAAAACACGGAAGCTCGTGTATTATAGCATGATTTTCTATTTTTGGGTTGGCCTCTTGGGACCATTGCGTGTTAGTTTGGACAAGTTCGGACCATGAGGTCTCTACTCCACTGTACCATAGTATCGGCCTGTTCTGTCCTCCATCCACGTGGTCACTGAACTTTCACTGACGACATCGTCCCTAAGTTCATTTTCCACATCATCTCTGAGGTCGTTATAACCTTCCTCCATCTGGTTAACCGTTTCCGCATGTCGGCCGCCGAAGCAAGTGCTCAGCTTTACGCGAATGTAGTACGTGACGTAGATGAGTATCTGAAACAAAACAGATTGAGTCGTTTTAAGTGAGGCTTTTTAATACGCTATATTTATTTGTAGGTACTTTACCGTACAATTTCTCCTATACCCCCGAGAAAATAAGGGAAACCTGGTCGGATTGGGGTGGTGGGTGTAATAGAAGCTAAGAAAAGTGTTTAGGGTAGTGCATCAGATAGTTCTATACAAGGTTTTCCTTTTAAAATCACTGTCCATCAAGCTTGTTTCCATGTCAACCAGTGTGCACTATCTTGGTTTATCTCCACCTATTTTCCAAACTGGTAGCTTTGTAATACTCGGATCCCGTAACCACTTTATAGATTGCAGTGTACAGTATTATTAGGTTTTGAAGTGAGGCTGAAATGTTAGATGTGGTGGGAACGTAATGGAACCACGTGGTTGCTGGGTATTTCTATCCAGTTATTCCTCTGGTTATGAAACGGAACCTACTTTGTCGATTGCCATAAATGACCACACATTGATCGATCTATGCACTTGTGTCTCAGTAGCCATTTCCATATGGTTATAGTAATAATCTTCAACTATCATGAGTATTACTGCCACTTCAGGAACAAGAAAAGCCTCGCCCACCAGAGGCTGTCGCCGGTGAAACAGATAAACAATTCTGAGAGGGGTCGGTATACAGAGAGTCACTGTATGGAGGGAAGATTCAATATAGACCCTCAATTTACTCAGTGACAGTCGCCCGCTGTGTGACCAGTTAATGCCGAAACAAAAGCAGTGTGTGCCGCTGCGCGGTTGATGGCCGTCCGAATCGTAGGGGATATTGCAGTTTTATTCAGACCACTATCGGGATCCGATTACACAAAAGTAACTGTATTGAAACGAAGCCTGTAATATCTCTGAACTTGTGTTGGCCTACGGCCTAGTTTAACATGATCCATCCGTCGACTTCTTCATATTTTACATTAATAATAGCCAAAAGTACAGTATCCAAGATTACCAGCTACACTAAAATAGCCTTATTCACCGCCTTCGTTCATATCACCCATATATGAATGACCCACCAGTGGTTGAGTGGCAGTAATCTACCGATTATCTGTGATCAGTGCATTGCGGGCTTATTGGTCGCGAGCCGTGTCACCTCAAAATGGACTTGTTGTGGAACAGTTTATCACTTGACAGTCCGGCGCGTAACTGATGCATTACTGGGTTGGTCAGAGCAATGTCGATAAATTACGTCTGAAACTGGAGAAGCTGCTATTGTACTGCTGCAAATTGTACTACAATTTCAACCCACAATCAATCGTGCAATATATCACTAAAAGTTATGATGGTGGGGAACAATGAGTACGAAACCTGTGAACTATTGGGAAATAAAATTGAAATACACTCGCTGTCGTTCCAATTCAGCAGCTTGAAGTAAACAACTCAAAAGGCTGTGACATTACGCTGACGGATAGCGTTCGTGCTCATGTCGGCTTTCGAAGCCTGCTGCCCGCGATCGACGACCAACGAAGACGACAATTATGAAAATAATGGTCGTTCAGATGCGGAACTGTTTCTGTGACATGTACAGTGTCGGTGCCATCACTTCTGCCTTCACTGGGCACTTCAGTTGAAAGGCATATGTATCTACACTCAGCCAAGTGTGGATTTGCCTGTACGATTTCTCATACAGTGACCCTTCGTGTAACGGCCCCTTTCTAATGCAGCCAGTATTTCAATCCCCGAAGTGTTTTTCAGTCTTACTACCGAAACGACTTATAAGATGCAATCCCTCACTTATTCGACATGACACCGGTTTCCTAAGCTAATTTGACTTTTTGTTAGGCACTAAAAATCAGTGTTAGGAATTAAAGTTTACTTGTCACCCAATGCCTCTATGAGGATCGAGATGAGTAGTTTTGTCGTGCAGTCGAACTGAGTTTGCCTAGTTGGATCGACAACCAACTGACTCAAATTCGATCGGTTTTGGTTTTATCGGTCAACCTTGTAGGCATAATAGACAAATTCTTATTGGAATGTTTCGTTCTGGAGACCTTGTGAAATTAGATAGATTTTAACAACCCAAGTCACTCCATGCCAGGTTTGTCAAGCTGTCTACGCTATGTAGAAAGCTCCGAGCACTTTGAACATCATTTTTTGAAATGCCTAGAGTCACCACGTAGATTGCTCCTGTGGTACACCAACTCATGGTTTTCCCAGGACAAATGATCACTCGTCAGATGATGGGTTAGCTTACGTGAATCAAAAAGCTGAATAACAATGCACACAGACAGGAGAGAATCGCGGTCTTCGGGTGAATCCAATTCAGGCCCGGATAGACTTGTCCGACTCCCAAAGGACCTTCTCCTCCTCCAAGCCAAAATAAATAGCTGAACACCCCGTAGATGAGCCCCATCAGAATTGGGTAAACCACATGTGCCAATCGGACTGGAATGGAGGATATGAGCAGGTCCAGGATGGCCAGACATGCGGCCAAGGAGTGCTTGAGTTTGCCCCAGATACTGGAGAAGACACCTAAGACCCATAGAGAGACAAAGAAACCGGGACAAAAACAGAATGATAAATGAATTGGAAAATGTTTGGGACCGATTGGGAAGTCATCGTTTCAGAGGGGGTTGGTAAACAAACAAAATAAATCCACCGATTGTTTACCAAAACCCTCTGAGAGAATGATACATGCTTAGAAAGGTATATTGAATATCTGAGCACAATGAAATCTCCGATAACGGACCACCCGAGGGGACCCCACCGCAAGCAGTGTTGTATAACCATGTTAATTGAATACAGAGTTCTTTACAGTAAGGATTGTCTGTGTTTCACCCCAAAAGCGAGGCCATTAAGTAGCGGTGAATGTTACCAGAATTTTGAAATCTATATATTACCGCATGCACTAATCAGCTGGAACCAAATGTGCCCGTTGCTAGTTGTGTCTGTCTCTTATCGTCTGACACGTATGTGTTGGTCGATGCGTACACACTGATTGGCTGCACCGACTCGAATGGTTGCCCGCTTCAACCCTCTGATTGGTCCACTGTTTTAAAGTTCTTCCACACCGGTAGAAAGCACCACCTTCATATTTATGTCAGTCCTTCCGTATGCCTCAAAGGTGGAGACTTCACAACGGCCATTCAGGTCAGCATGACTTACATTCGAAAGGGAAGGCCACATCTAACCAACAGCGCGGGGCGAGCCGATCACCCGTCGTTGCTGTGATGGCAGTGGGCTTACAAACGTTTCATTACCAGTCGAACATAGATCCTCACTGTTGCGTTGTTAATCTTCCGTCGATTAGTGCTAAACTGTGTGTAACTCGAATGTCAAGCTCGGCAAACAGGTCAACAGCCACCTGATCAACGAGGAGTAAGCACATGAAAAAACGTTTCGGCAGCACACTACTTAAAAGTCTTCGGCAGCCTACGACTGGTTTCGCCCTTCTTCGGACTCATTGGGTAGGCGCAATTCCAAAATATCAATCATCCTTATGTTCCAACTGGGTCCGAATTGCACGAAATTTGGCTAATACATCAATCTGCTCACCAGTTTGGTTTACATGATAGGCTCATTTGAATTCCAGCTGAACCTTTTGTGTGTGTTCTTCAACTAAATATACAGAGATTCAGTGAAAATCAAGTTGATATAAAATGAGTGGTGTATACGCCCAGTATTTCGGCAAAATTCGAACGAATCCCTCGGTCACCATCAAGTGTAAACAGTACCGTGTTTCACATCTCAACTCAAGTGAATAAGAGCGTTGGCGAACGGAAGTGAATTTTCAGCCGGACGTTAAAAACACAGAGATTTGCAGGATATACCCGTCACAGTCTAAAGGATGGGAGGCGGTCATGAGGGAGTTTCTAACAAGACAGTGAGCAGAGTGTTCCGTCAACGTGGAATAGATCGTTTTCTTGCTATCATTCTATCTTGCTAGGTGTCAGGCGGAGCGAAGCTAACAGAAAATAAATACTGAAAGGTTCGGTATTGGGTAGAAAGCTAAACGAATGGTAGGAATAAACAGTTGAGCCCACTGAACAACTAGTTTGTACCTAAATACAGAAATACTATTCTTTATACTCGCTCACGCAAGAACAAAACGGGAGCGAGAATTTGCCGAGGCGTGGTACTCCACAGAAAAATCGATCAATAAACACCGACACTGATCCAGTCTATCAGCCGTTACGAGCGAAAGAACCACATGGTCACGGGACTCGGAGCTAAGAAACCTAACGGCAAACAACGGACTAATTGGGTCAAAGGAAGACAACCACGAAAAACAGAAGGCCAATCAAATGAGCAAAACCCACCCCACAAAGCAAGAAGGAAACGACCGAATCACAGCATGACAACCACATACAGAACTGCCAGATCGAATGCAACCAACGAGCCAACCAGAAACGGGAGATTGAAACCACGTGAGATTCACAGAAGACCAATCAAACTACAAGACGACCGTTTCCAGAACTACCAGATACTGTTTAGAAGCTATATAATCACAGGCAGAAGAGGAGGAATTCACCCATTGAACCCTGCACTGACGATGTCACCTCGATTGGTGATGAAACGTTTGCAATCCAACTGCCAAGCTCGGCGAACAGACCAACAACCAAATCTACTTGGTATTTTTTTCCGGGGTTTTCAACCATATCACGGTCAATTTGTAGGGCGTTTTCTTTTAGAAATAATAAACTGATGTACATGATATTTGATTGCTCAAATGCGCTTTCTTCGGACAAATCCGGCGATAGAAACGCCATTTTGTTATAATCAGATGATACTACAACAAACTCACTTAAGATCTTCGGTGGTTACGTCACATTTTCGCGTCTTTACAGACCGGTTTACTTAGTCTCGCTGGGTGATGTCTCATGAAGACCTTACTACTGAGCTGCGTGGTCTGCATTCCATATCCGTCGCTTACTAAATTAACCAGGTTTAGGTGTTTTAAAGAGGGCTGAATTATTCGTTGCACAACGGACCACTAACCAGAAGATTCCTTCCCCTGATTGAGAGAATCAAACCAACCAGTGCGAGGATGGAAGAACGCCCAGCAAACAGCATCCTTAATGATCGTCCGTTTCATCACTTAATGAGAACCGTGGCTTGTTAGGGGTTTCCAAAATATCACTCTGAGTGTGTTTTGGAGTGCTTTTTCTACTCAGTCATACAAACAAATGACGTTCTTTAAAGTGTGTTTATCTCGAAAGAGCGATTTATGTAAATCCTATGCAGTATCAGTAAAACATCAAATGTGCATGTAGCATTCGTTATGACGGAGAAATAATTGAATATATTGAAAGTCGACCCGACTGAACTCTGTGGCAGATTTCAGCCTAACACTCGATCTAAGAACATCTTAGACGAACCGTGTACTTGGATGCGATTGTGCCTTCCTTTCACAGCAGTCAGTATGCTCAGAAACATTTGATTCGACGTCAGTGATTAGCTGAAGAACCAACGGTTGCGCCATCCTTTCACCTAGTGAATCAGTGTGTCTTATCCATACGCAGCTACCTAACCCGTGCCACGGTAACTTCATCTTCCTTTCCCATGAATAGGCGCTCAGCGGAGGATGCATGTAGCATAGAGTGAAGCAGGGTTGCATCCAGCCGACACTCGGTTGGAACAGTTTTTTTATGAGTCTACACGATCCACATGCTGTATGAAGAATGCTCAGGTTATATTCCGAACAAGTAGCCGCCCCAGTGGGGTCCAGACACCATAACTCAAATAGCGGAGTAGCGAGGCAGGGAAACCACTCTCTAACCACTTAATTAGGTGGAAACTGAGCACATACAGCCGGTACAGAGTGACTCTTACGGTGAGTAAAGCGATAATCTATAGTGTAAGTCTGTCACGTTCATTATCCAACCACGAGCATCTTTCGCCCATCATCAGGCATTGTATTTTTTTCAAATAACTACACAGACATTTGCTGTATCGAAAATCTCCGGATTTGATTCTTGCGAATGTACTAACGAAACATTTGACTATAGGGGAAAATAGTTAGGTTGTACATATCCCACTCCGTCAACGGGTTCAAAGTATGCTGTTGTATACGAAAAGCTGTCAAGAATTGAAATTAGACCGAATTTCCCACGCATGTGTTTGTCCCCGACCGAGATGTACGTGGCAGATTTGATCACGTGAAACGACATTAGATAATAAAACATTTTTGAGTTTCTAGAGATTTACGATGGAATATCCTTTGAATTATACTGAAATGACAGTGTCGAATAATGAATCGGTGCTCCAAGAGATTATTACTCGCCTGGTATGCTTCGTCTTTCGATGGGGCTGGAGAAGTTGAGTTTTACTGCAAGATAAAAGGAGAAACTGCGAAGCCTGACAAATTTAACAGCTTTACTGTGTTTTCTGTATGGAGTGTAGTGCATGTAGTCTAGGTAAGAAACATGGAACGATGGAAGCCAGTGAGTGTTTGTTTCCCGTAGGATAAACGGCAGTACGTGGCATAAAAAACCTCCAGATAACTTTCTGTTTACAGTGCTTGTGCGCGCGCCTCACATTTCAAGTAATACACAAAGAGTTGGTACTTGATTGATGGAGAGGAGGAACCCGGTTCATTTTTCAGTGTTGCTGTTCGTTGATAAAACTTTGTCACAACGTACGCTTTTTGATTAGCTAAGATGACCACAAATACCACATACATGATCGGTCGTTACTGATTTATCTTCACCTCAACGTCGTGACGTGAGTGGTGCAACATTCAGTCGGAATAATTCCACTATTCAGCCGTTAGTGGTGGCCAATGGTCTGCTGGCCGAGTTTCACAGCTAGCTTGCAAACGTTTCGTCACCAGTCTTGGTGATATCATCAGTGTGCTCTGTTGTGTGACCTGTGCGCATGGCGCTGCCCAGTAGCCTTCCCACTTCAATACATCTGAGCTGGCATATATCAGGGTATATGAATGCTCGGTGTTGTTTTAAAGTAACCAAAAAATACATAGTTCTTGGGGTCAGACTGTGCGAATTCCTTGAGTGGAAACTATAGATCATCTTGTTAAGTATGCGGTATTTTTATGAATATTTTCTCAATATCAGAGTTTTGCCATTAAATACGACCACCATTTTAACGAATGAGTACTATTTTATGACCTTTATAAAATAGTAGTTGAGTTTGCCTGTTCATCAGGCCCCGAATGCAGCCTCATTTTATTTCCATGGATTAGAGGAGCTGCGGAAAACTATGCGAATGGACATTCGACTGCCTTAGGAATGTGATAATTTAGATTGAATACCGTACCACCTTAATCAACCTTAGGTGTCTGGTCCTAACAAACTTGTAATTTTCCCCTTGCGGCATTCTGAATTCTATTGAGTGGCTTCCCTTTTTGGATTGAGTTGGTCCCAGGTCCTTTAGCCTCACCCTCGACAGACACAACAGGACATCCTGAATTAGGAAAAAAGTTGAAGTGTGACTTTCTAAACTGATGTGGATTGAATGAGCATCAGGCATTCCAAAAATTGTCGCCGAACCTAAAAAAACTGCGGAAGTTAGCCCCAACTAACCAGATAGTTGTCTGTGCAATTCCTGCAATAAGGCTGTCTATCAACACCCTATTCAGAACAGTGAAAATGTTGCATCATCAATCAGCCTAGATTTAACCGAATAGAAACCAAAAATATGGTAAGTCAGCTACGTGGATTGATCTCTTGCAAAGACATTTACAGCATAGGAACTGTGTTATTTCCCATGTATATGAATGGACTAGTGAAACAGGAGATCATTCTTTCGGTTTTTACATACAAAAGACCCTCAGTTGTTTTATTTTCATTGGACCCCTTACAAGTGAGCATAACTATGTCACGCAAAGCTGGTCCAGTTGTACTCATCTCATGTCTACCCATCAAGTGAGTTTTCTAATACAGATGGCAGGATGAGTACTCCAAATGTCGACCTACTATAATTTATTTTTGAAGAGCATGGTCACAAACATAAAAAGTGAATGCAAGCGACGAATGCAATAGGGTAACAGGAGAACATGAGGGAAAAGAGAGAAACGTCTCATTCTAATTCATGCCACCAACGGTTCCATCCCAAAGTATGTAAAACATTTTGATATGGAAACACGCGTCTAAAGACCAACAAACGAAGAAAGACAAATAATGTTGAATGCTCTTCAAGCCGAGATAAGCTCTAGCCCAATCAAGACTCGCACATCAGGCACAAAGTGTCCGTCATACTGGGTCTGGTGTGAGATTAAATGGCAAAAATGTACATTCAACACCATGTGCCACGCATAGAAGTATCATAAGTACGCAGAGGGCCCATAATGGCAAGCAAACACACGTCACTAACTGTGACCTTAGGACGTCTCAGTCCAATAACATCCCTGGCGTATTGAGGAAAGCATATCCCTCGATGAGAGAGGATCATCGGTTGGTGGACCAAAAAGTCGACATCACAACCGATTGCATGTAGGGCTGAGATTATGGCGAGGGAATATCCATCAGCACCATACTTCTGCTTCTTCTCATTCCGCAGTCGTTCCGCACTTATCCGAGACTATTGTGACGTCTATTTACAGTTGCTCGGAGATTTGGAGAAGCGATCAGGTGAGGTTTGAATAAGGACGTCGAAGTAGTTGCTCTCAACTCCTCGAAGACGGTGCATCCCAGTCGACGGAGACTTTTGCGAGTTCCCTTGCAACCCAATTATGACGAGCACATCTGGCGTCATGCGTGATCCAACAGGATTGCAAAATATGCACCAAACTCTCCGGTTGGCCACAGTTTCCACAACATACGATCATCTGGCCACCATGAACATGTCGAGCGATTCTAACTCTCATCCTGAGAAGGTTGCATCGGAGCTAGATAGCTCGGATAAATATCCGAGGAAACACTCGTTCTGGAAATACGAACCATCGATTCGAGAGAGGCGAGGCGATTAACTCTCGTAAACCGCGACCGCCAAAGCTGTTGTGCAGACTATCACCCCAAGCAGCCACCAGCTCCTCCTTGGTGTTTACGCATGCACCGTGGACTCGGATCGGAAGGCTGAGATCCCGAACAACTTTGCCAAATGCGGAATCGTTGACCACATTGCGCAGTACTCGGCACTCAGTAGAAAGGAGCTTTTCCATACGCGTTTTCCGCTGCATCGGGATTGTTGCACTCAGACTTGGGATATCAAGTCCCCCAAGTTGTTTACCGGCGTGGATGTAGCTGATCGGGGTGTCCTTCGGTAGAAGTAGCCAGCCACGAATATATTTGCCTGATGTAGTTGTCCAGTCTTTTGAGCGTGTTTCGGTGAACTTGGTCGAGCACGAGCGAATATGTCAGCCTCGGTATCCGGTAGTTCCTCGTGATCTCCATTCACTGATGTGGCTTCAACGGGTTAGGGTTAGGGAGAAATCTCCCTAAATCACAGCTAAAAAACGATGATCATACCTACCGGTTCTGTGACGTATATGCACCCTAACTATCTGAACCCTTCCAGCCCTAACGCGCAAATAACATGATACACTCTACATGTCGCAAACATGCTTGTCTGGAAACGTGTCACGCGCTGTGCAGAGTGCACTTACTACCTTGGCTACAGGTTTAGACTGGCTCGTTTCCAATAGCAACGGACGGGCTACATATATCGACTAGCCCGTGCACCGCAAAACAAGACATGACATGGGTGAGCGCCTACCTAGAGGACGGAACTTCGTCGTGACAATAAACAATCCTACCGAAACTCCCGATGAGCTGGTACGACTATTCCTGGCTAACAATATACAATACGCCTTCCAAAGAGAAAGAGGAAGGGAAGAAGGAACAGAGCACTACCAAATGTGCTTGCACTTCCAAGACGCAAAAACCTGCAGACAAGTCATCACCCTCCTACCAGGATGCCACGTCGAATTCGCCAGAAATCCAATCGCCGCAAGAAGATACCGCGTTAAAGCTGATACCGGCATTGAAGGCCCGTGGACTAATAATGAGGAGAAAACGGAAGGAGCCAAGAGGGAGAACACTATGCACGAGATCGTTGAGAAGTACGAATCGGGTACACGAATACACCAACTCGCGGAAGAATACCCAAACCTATTCGCGAGAAACTTCAATAACATCTGCCGCACTTTGGACCTGGTCTGCCATTATACTCCGAGAAGCACCAAGACAGAAATTTTGTGGTTCTACGGAAAGACAGGAACCGGCAAATCAAGCAAGGCCTTACAAATGGTGGAATCTAAGTCTGTCTATTGGAAAAACTCGACCGAACCGGAACATTACTACGGCTGGGCCGACGAACAATACCGAGCCCTTATTCGAAGAATAAAACCGTAGTAATGTTCCGGGTCGTAGTTGCTGGTCAGTATAATTTGTTTGGAGTTGAACTGCTTGGTTCCTCCTTTACATTGGCCCATCAATAATCACCACCTCTTGTTGTTCGTAGTGGTCCCACCATTCGGTCAAGTTTTTCCAATAGACAGACTTAGATTCCACCATTTGTAAGGCCTTGCTTGATTTGCCGGTTCCTGTCTTTCCGTAGAACCACAAAATTTCTGTCTTGGTGCTTCTCGGAGTATAATGGCAGACCAGGTCCAAAGTGCGGCAGATGTTATTGAAGTTTCTCGCGAATAGGTTTGGGTATTCTTCCGCGAGTTGGTGTATTCGTGTACCCGATTCGTACTTCTCAACGATCTCGTGCATAGTGTTCTCTTTCTTGGCTCCTTCCGTTTTCTCCTCATCATTAGTCCACGGGCCTTCAATGCCGGTATCAGCTTTAACGCGGTATCTTCTTGCGGCGATTGGATTTCTGGCGAATTCGACGTGGCATCCTGGTAGGAGGGTGATGACTTGTCTGCAGGTTTTTGCGTCTTGGAAGTGCAAGCACATTTGGTAGTGCTCTGTTCCTTCTTCCCTTCCTCTTTCTCTTTGGAAGGCGTATTGTATATTGTTAGCCAGGAATAGTCGTACCAGCTCATCGGGAGTTTCGGTAGGATTGTTTATTGTCACGACGAAGTTCCGTCCTCTAGGTAGGCGCTCACCCATGTCATATCTTGTTTTGCGGTGCACGGGCTAGTCGATATATATATAGCCCGTCCGTTACTATAATGAGTAATGATGGCTTTTCGAGACCTCAGATGACAAACAGCTGGTTGCCAGATCGTCTGGTTTGTTCCTTAAAATTTACCATTCCATTCATCAAATTCATACACAGTTTATAGGATCAGGACAAGAGTTCTTCGGAGAAACGAATATGGGGTCTACCGTATCAATAGCTGGCCTTCATACGCTATCGAAACAGTAAACCCATCGCTTTTTTAACTGGATACGGATAAGGTGAGTAAAATGCATCTTGGGTCCAGATGACCCTGCTTGATTCAGCCTTTACATTGGTTACCGTATTTTAGTGGGTACATTTCGAGGATAATTTGACGGTGAAATCCTTTAATGTGTGTCATTGAGGTTAGAGACACTTTCGAATTTCTTATTGACTTGTTAAAGGTGAAGACATCCAGATGGACTCGATAGAGGACATTAAACACATTCAGATGTGGCAGGAGACTCCTGCTCACAGGTCAACTGAGGTACCACAATGAGGATTTTCGGGCCCAATAACTCCGTTCTTCATTCTGATTCATGACATCGTGGGCGAATGTCTTCATCACGCTGCAGTACCGTACTTTATCTTATTCTGGTGACAAGCTGTAAAGAATGGGTGAGCTGTGAAGATGCTTTAAACGTATACGCTTCATCTCACACGATGATTGTCGGGTGGTCAAATAAGCGTTTGATGGCGTGACTGATTAGTAACATGCCTATTTGTTCAAAAGCTAGAACTTCCGCACAAGGTCTTGTACTTGAGGTTTGCTTGGATCTGACAGTTGTGAATAGAGGCGTTTGAACGCTACCCGAAGCCTCAAATACAGAGTCTTTTGGAGCTTTGAATTTTTCTTCATTAAGCCATCCGTAACGTGGTTAGCAAGCAAAAGAGTTAACTGGACGCCGGGCATGGTGCTTCGGTTGAGCCCTTTCAAGGTTCTGACTTTTGAAGTTGGGTGGTCGAGGTTTTGTATCCTCGTACCAAATCTATTTCTGGACACACAGAATTTCATCTCAGTCGGTTGAGGGGCTACTGGATTTCGTTGTTATATATAACAAATCGTAACTAGTCATGAGGCTATGAAATCCGCCAAGCCAGCAACAATGAGATCAGCCTGTTCTGGCACTCCGCTGATAAGCAGTCTCTACCGTCCCATCAGAACGGATTCCATTTTGCTGACAACGGTTCACCATAATTTCTACAACTACGTTGTTCTGAACTCTCATAGTAACCTCGTCATATTCAGCATTTTGACAGCCACTCGTGTTTCGTGACGTCCAATCACCGACGTGAGACTTTTATCGGAGACCACAACTACAGTTCGAAGCCACAGTTTTTCATGGTGGCTAGGTGCGGCTAGTTCAGTGCCTCGAAACGATTTGTAAATTTTCATCCAGTTTGTTGCGCCATTCAAACAAAATTCAACTTCAAGTAATTCACTTTTCTGAAAACTTGCTCAAGCTAGGACGGCCATATGGGGTACACTAGGGTTTGGGATGTTCTTTTCCAGACATTTTTTCCGAGTGCTGCCTGGTTAAGAAATATATTTTGGTAGCACAAATATGGACCTAACGAAACATTTGCTAAAAGCAATGTTTCCTTAAAATTCTAGATGATACTCATAAGTATCCTTATATTATTATAAGGGAAACTACACAGTAAGTTGCTGCAAATTCTTTGGCATCCCACGACCAGTTTCGCTCTTCTTTGGGCTCATTGGGTAGGTGCAGTTCGCGAGCTTACGTCAACCTTATGTTTTGGTTGAACCCGCATTGCACAAGATTCCACAGTCACACCCATGCGAGCATCATAAACGAGAGATTCAGTTGAGTTCTAGGTAAGTCTCCCATGAAAACCAAACTGGTATGCAAATGAGTTTATTTCTCTTGTCCTTCCTTATATTTAGTTTGAGTGACTAGTTTCAAGCCAGTGTTGTATCAGGCCATTTGTAAAGACTAGAGCAAGCAGTCACACAGCGCAAATGGTTGGTCTCCTCATCTGCTCTAAAATGCAGATTTGTTTGTTTAGCCTCGGAGCCCAAGCCACTATGATTGAATTAATCTTATGTGAATCAGTCTTATACTTTCTTTCGGGGTCCCAATGTTAAGCCAGCAGATGAGTCGGCATTCCATGAACTGGCGAACAATGATCGCAATTGCTCAAACATCCTAACCATTTGTCGGAATATAGGTAGCTCGGCGAACAAATCAACTACCATCCGACCAACGACCAGCATCCTAACCATTCCGAACGTGAGCAATAAGCGTACACGCTGAGGACTGGGGGGAATATAACCTGGACAGAGATCTGCCCTCTTTTTGGATGGCAAGCAACCGTGAGTGATTCTATCTACAATGTGTCGGTTTGAAGGAGTGAAACAATGCCATTTTTTCGAAGAAAAAGCGGGGACGTGGTGGCATAAGAAGACAGTTGGAGTACGTAAAATAAGTGAAATCCAAAATTGTCGCTTTTCATTCATTCATCATCATCCTCATCATCAAGGGCGGCAGAATCAGTGTTGGCACTGATGCTTCACTGCCTTACTATTTGGTTATTAAAAACTCCACAATTTCTGATAAAACTCTGTGAACAGGAAGTGGAGGTGGAATGCAATTTGTTCGGCACAGAGTCGTCAGCATCTTTGTACGATTCAGATAGCTTTAGGATGCATGAGCTTAACACGACGTGTTGGGGCGAATAAGCAGATTGCTGGAATGCAAAAGTAAATGTATAATCTAGCTGGATTTCCCAAACCGCCTTTTTAGGTCAAACTGGTTCCGGATGAATGCAGTGGCTACCTTTAAGTACTTGAACGTATCAGAGGGGTTTGGTAAACAATCGGTGGGATTGCTGGAAAAGTAAATGTATAATCTAGCTGGATTTCCCAAACCGCCTTTTTAGGTCAAACTGGTTCCGGATGAATGCAGTGGCTACCCTACCTTACTTGAACGTATCAGAGGGGTTTGGTAAACAATCGGTGGATTTATTGCTGGGCAATGTTTCGCCATGAATAAGAGTGACTATCTTCATAAAGTTAGACAACACATAGCTGGTGGTCCTTACCGACAAATTAGTAACGGAAAGATCACGTCAATTATGAGTAAGAGTAAAGTTGAAGTTGGGAGGTATCTAAGATCTGTGATTAACCATCTGGGGCAAGGCAAGTGGTATCGATTGTACCAAAAAAGTGCAATCCAACCACGACTGTACGGGTTACCGAAAATTCACAAGGAAGGTGTCCCCATAAGACCAATAGTGGATGGCATAGGTTCACCACCACATGAGCTGGCCAGATATCTAGCAGGTATCCTTAAACCACTTGCCGGCAAGTCACCCACACACATCCAAGATTCGTATGACTTTGCCAAAAAAGTAGCTGGGTTTCAGATAGAGCCAGACGAAGTCCTGGCTAGTTTTGACGTCAGTTCGATGTATACCAACTTCCCTAAAGCGGACGCTGTGGAAGTAGGGAGAAGACTTTTACTGGTAGACGCAACGCTGCAAGAACGAACGCAACTCTCCGTAGACGAGATAGTTGAAGGCATAAAAGTATGCCTAAACCTCAGTCAATTTGTTTTTGACTCAATTGTATACTGTCAAGAACAAGGTTTGGCGATGGGATCACCAATATCCCCGATTTTGGCCAACATGTACTTGGAAGACTTCGAACAGAAAGCTTGAAACGGATTCGGGTGTCCACCAAGAGTGTTCTGGCGTTACGTAGATGACACGTTCGTTGTAATAAAGCGAGCTAAGGTGAACGAATTCTTTCAACATCTGAACACATTGGACCCTCACATTAAGTTTAGCATGGAGCTAGAAACTTAACCTCCAAAATTCAGGGTGGCCGCAGTCCGCCGGTTGTTTTTGGACGTACTTTAGAAGCAACATGACTCGAAAGGGCTGTAGAGTAAAGATATAGCTTGCAGTTTTCTCGTCGTGCAGCTTAATTGAATGGTGTATGTGAGATGTATCGTCCATTGAGTTCGTTTGTGACATTTCGTTTTACTTCCGTTCCCAACTTGCAGGAGATGTCAACAGACGCGACGATTACCTCAGCATGGTCAGACGCTTGCAACTCCCACCCACTTTATACGACTTCCTCATTTTCAAAGAGTTATGGCCAGGTGGAAATTCCCGTTTACCACCACCTCCTGAGGCGTTAAATACCAGAGTGCATCGCGAAGGCATTCACATAAGATGGGCTTGGGACGGATTCATGTTGATGTGGGAAGCAGCACTCAGACAGAGTGACTAGCTGGAGGGTGATGAGTTCAATCGATATCCGTGCCGGCATGCACCTCGCTACTTTGTAAAAGCTTGGAAAAACTTATCCGTTTGTGTCCATTCAAAACCCATGATAAAAAAACCTTGAAACACAGTCCTTCTGTACTTTATCCGGCAAAACGATACGTTTATTTTGAGAATTAGCAATCTTGTATCGTACTTTAACACCAAATCGTCTCTCCTAAAAGGTCACCCAGAACACCACAGGGGATATATCAGCCAAACTAACCCCGGAAGTGGTGAGATTAGTCTAACAAATGAATTTTGATTGGCTAAATGCGAACATAAAATGATCAGTTTTGACCCTAATATTCGTGTGATAAAGTCCACGGTAGACCAAAGCGAGGCACTCCGAGATCCAGGATCCACGCGTGTTTGAATCGCCAGATATCCAGAAATTTTCCCAAGGTATCTCCAAATTAAGTCAAGTAATTTTTACGCAGTCCTCAACAGTTTATCGTGCCTTATTGTGAAAGGGGGAAAATCCATTCACTGCGTTCTACCAAGGACGCAACACGAAGAGTGCCTCCCCCCACCGAAGCATTTGGAATTCCTCCCAGTTACTGGGAGAATTGGTGTAACGATGTATACTACTGATGAGGCATGCGAGTAGTGTGTGGTTTTCTCATAAATCCGCCTCGCGTCTATTGAAAAGTGAGACTTATTACGGAATTTGTGGAATTGCTTTGCAGCATTCGTTTATGTTTGAGTGATAGTCAATGAGTATCCAGGACAGTTCAGGAAGACCTGTTCGAGAAGAAAACGGATACACGAGATGCATATGAGTGTTTTGCTTCTCTGTCCAATAGTCCGGTAACTAACTCCACAGTGAAGGCTTCTTTTCACTGGTAGTTGTGTTGCTTAGGCATCTCGTTGTGCTTAAATCTTTAACGTGCTGCTCACCTTGTCACTTCCAGGTTGGTGTGGTTGTGTGTAGCATGACATCAGCAGACTGGACGACCAGGAGATATCGCAGTTTTTGACATCATAGGTCAATAAATCGCATCGCAAATGAATCGAACAGCTATTGGAACCGAAATCATTGCAGAAAGCCTAATAAACCCACCGACCAGTCAGTCTTCTGTGTCAAATCAGAGTACTTTCTACATTGCAAACAAACAATGAATAAAACAGCCGATCAATAACCGGATTCTAGCGGCAATAATGAAACGGAAGTGCTGTTCGAAGCTACGAAAAGGCTAAGCGACTTACCTGAGCTTAGTGACGTCGTTCTGTGTTTGAATCCGTTTGATGCGCGATTGAGATCTGCGTTTGAATCTACGCATTATGCTCTGGTGGATAGTCTGCAGCTTCCAGTGAAAATTGACTGCCGCGCCTGTAGGAATCGGCAATGTGTGGTACTTTAAACGGGTTCATCATAAAGACGAACCCCCCCCAAACCAATCTATCGTAAAGCTTAGTCATCCCCACTAATCAACAAACAGGGACATCAGACTGAACACCCAGCACTGATCACGTCACTAGTCATAAGGAGGAATCTCACGGATTGGTTCCCTGACTGCCTTAAAAACCAATCAACCTACTTACTTACTCACTTGGCCTGACGAAGCTTTTGTGTCAAAAGCGAAACGTTGCCCAGCAATAAATCCACCGATTGTTTACCAAACTCCTCTGAAACGATGACTTCCCAATCGGTCCCAAACATTTTCCAATTACTTGAACGTATTTTCACACAGCCCCTGAGGAAGAGATGTTAGGCGAGTAAGGTCACTGTGGCCTTCGAGATGAATATTTCTTATCGAGTGGTTTTACAGGTCATCGTAGGACCCTAAGCGGATAGTAGTTTGATGTTTATAATGCCTGAATTTTTGGGTTGAAGCCAAAAAATGTTCTGCTCATATCCACATAGGTTTTTGCCAAGCGCCAAAAATTCACATCCTGCACCATGGTAAAATCACTGAAGGAATCTGACCGTATTCTATGTGATTAAATGTGGTTTATGTGACAAAATGCTCCAACAATTTTACTTTACCTAATGTCGACAATAATAGGGTTTTCTTGGAATCTTCACAGTGAATGTAAGCGTTATCATGACAAGGATAAAGTAGTGGGATTTCAGAGATGGTCTGGCCGAAAACCATCAGTGATAAATGGTGGAAAAACGAAACAAACAGGGAGTGCACTAATCCATGGTGATCTAATTTGCATACGCATACAACCGCTTCCGGCAAACTTCAAAATGAAACCGCTGTGTGAAATTTCGAAAGACATCCCTCTGGTTTAACGATCCACGTCTGCAAAAAAACTCGTCATCCTTTGGTTCCTTTTGGTGTATCTATGCAAGATTTATCGTCAATATCACAATTATTAGGTACGCAGAAGATTTCGACCAGAATTCTTTGGCTGGGCATGACTGCCTATTTCTATTTTATTTTGGAGCCAGACAGAGGACATTCTGCCGTGGTCGAAAGTGGCAAAGTCAACGATTTCGAAGGTGTCTCGATGATTGAGACCTTACATAAGTTTTGGTACGGAGAACTTCACTTCTTGAATACTGCTTTTCCCGGATTGTGAGATGTAAGTGTAGCAAAAAAGCTAAAAATCACTACAGACCAGTTCATCCTGAGTTAGTAGTAGTGTTTATCTGTTTTTTGTCCGGTGGGAACAAAATGTCTGCACATAGTGATGCGGAAACCTAGTCAGTTCGTTTGCAATCAAATTGCCCAGCTCAGCGAACAAGCCAACGACCACCATCCACGATACCTGAGCTACCAACATTTTCCTCTATAGTTCCGGATATGTTTATTAGGGAATGTCGTGCTATGTCCATATCATGTGATAGTAGTTTGGTGGAGAACAGTAATCAGCAAATTGACATTAGTCCACTTAAAGATAGAAGATAGAGAGCAATTTATCTGTAGGCATGGAGGAATACACTCACCCAAACTGCTGTTGGCCAAAGCGACCCAGTAGACAATACTGACCACGATTATTGTGTCAAGTGCGATTATGTATATCAGCCAAATTGGCCCGTATAGAATGAGCGTAGCGTCTTTTCCTGAGAAGATGAGAAGACAAATTGAAGTGAATAGTACGTCTAATCTGTTCAACACTCGGGTTATGCTTTAGGGTACACTGTTTCCTTGAATATATTATGCAATTTGTAGAAGCGAAAAACGGGACTAAAGGGTAGACACTGGTTAATTTCTAGACAAAATCTCAATAAATCTCTTGTATCTCTTTAACAGTTTGATTTACGCTTTGGATATGATCACGTTTAACAACCATAGCAATCATGTAAAGTGTGAGTAACGCGAGGTACTCTTGGGCTCAATATTACCAGTATACCGTGTCTGCTCCGGAGATGAAAGCTCTTCTCAAGTGTATTCTGCATTGACAGAGGTAAAATGATAACTCCAAGTGGAGTTTTTAATGACCAGGGAGGAAGCAAAAATCATCACAGCCACAGCTGGAGGGAAACCAGTTTACATTAGCCTTCCATTTAAGGGAGATATACCGGCCGATCTACTACAGAAGACTTTAAGCCAGTCTGAACAAAGTTTTCCTGGCCGCAACACTCCGAACCTGGTTCACCAGCAGTCGTTTGTGCCCCTTTAATCTCAAGGATAGAGTGCCTGTCCACGCCCAAAATATGTTAGTATACTCATTCTCTTGCTGCTGTGCAGCGGAATACATCGGACGCACGATTAGGCAACTCGGTCTGAGAATGAAAGAACACAAAAACCTTGCCAAAAACATGTCTGTCAACCCATCTGTGTTCTTAATGTCCAGGACGTTGCCGGAATCGACTCGAAATAATAAGTGAAGTCCACAGTCTACACAGCCTATACAGTCTGCACAATACCGCACATATTACTGATAATAGTTTATGTACCAAAATAATATGTATTGCTAACGTGGAACTTAATTGTCATGCGATGGGGACTTCCAAGCACCAAGTGAGAAAGGATGTTCAGTTACACATCCATTGATCCAAAAGGGTATTAAAGTGAGCATCTGAATAAAAACTTTTTTGCGATAACAGAGGCCAAAGAGAAAGTTACATACAACTTTTTGCCTTGGATGAGAATAGTAGATTAGTTGGTCATAAGCCATGACTTTGATCGCCCAAGTTTTCTATGTATGATGGTTTGATTTCACTTGGAATATTGTAAGACCAAATTTTCTTTCAGAAGGATAAAAAGCATATGTTTTAGTTGTATAACGGTTGTTTTGTACACGGTGAAACACACCCGGAAGAATACGAAAAGTAGGAGGCTAATGCTAAAGTTGTACGAAAGTTGAGAGTGCAGTGACATGGAAGGTCATTCGATAGACACCGAAGAGACTTTTCGGGGTTACTCGAAGTTCATTTTAACTCAGGGGAGTAGATAATGATAAGGGGGTAGGATTCAGAAGCACGGACTTCATGCTCTGCAGTGGATTATCTTAACAAATTAGAGAAGAATATGAGACACAAACAACTCCTTGTCTTTTACGCAGAAGTGTTTCAAACGACCAGCAAACTGCATTTTATAAATGCCAAATGAACGAGCCGAGGGAAGAAAATCTGACTGTCCCCAAGGATCTTTGTTCACGACACAAACTGGAGAATAACTTTACAAAAGGTGAACATCTAAACATTCAGCTGCAGATAGCCAGTCAGTTGTGTGGTTGCTTTGTATTAAGAACAAAGAGAACTGTACAGAGGTGATGAACACGGATTCGGCACTGGTTTTGATGACCTTTATTGAGCCACTCGAAAGTGTAAGTGCCCTTTTGTTAGACCGACGTGACGTGGTCGATTCTGCGTCGGACTCATCAGTGGGTTTGAACAACAAACATGCACTCAGGACGTCATTGGTAGCGTGTTTTTCCTTACAAAATTCATTAACGTGCTGATCCTGGAAGTTAATTTCATTCCTGTAGGTCATGTACACGAGTCTGATGTAAACGGGGTTTTGTCACCAGCAGTAGGAGCTTTCAGAAAGTCACAACCAATCCTGCTACATCCATCAAAGCAAACCAGAGCAAACTATGTCGTCAGCTGCGTTTACTAAACCTTTTACGTGCCACTTCCAAATTTAAGACTAGAAGGATTGGTCCATTTTCGATAACTAATGAGGATGTTCTCCAGTGCGCTGAACAGTTCACAAACAGGGCTGAGCAATAATTCCGTGAACATTTCGTGTTAGGTTTACTGGATACACGCTCCACACAACGGTGTGAGAGGAGAACTTCAGCTGAAAGTCAAGGATATTTTCTAAATGAGGAGTGAATAGGTCAGTTGCCAAGCTGGTATTAAATACACAAAGATTCAGCCCATTTTACACGAATACAACTAAACCCACTGACCGGTGATCTGTTGTATATTCTTATGTATATGACCAGGAAAAGAATTTGTCGCGTTACGCACTACTCATAAGGTTGCCGAAAATTCGTCGACAACCCACAACCAGCTTCGCCCTTCTATTGGGGCTCATTAAGTAGGTGCAGTCCTTGAATTTCCGCCAACCCTATGCTTGGAAACATCACAAACTAGAGATTCAGCTGGGCTCCAGGTGAGTCTCTCGCAAAACCAAATAAGTTTGCAAATGAGTGTATTTCGCTAATGTGTTGCGTTATTGAAACAGATCACCTAGATTATTGCTGGAAATGAAGAAGTTACAGTAGAAATTTCTCGTTCCGGGCCCGTTGAATTTGCCCATTCTAGATAGTCTCGCAAAAGTTTCCGAAAAGTCGCAATGAACAGTGACTCATTAGCCAAATACGGGAATATATATATATATATATATGCAATATAATGAAAGTCAGTCTGATACAAGGCTTACTCTCGGAAACACGCAGAAAGCGGTCCGATAATGTGGTGAGCTTTGCTAACACCTCTGAAATTTTCATAAAGTCATAGAGATCCTCTTCATCTGAAGAACCACAAAGGGTGATCTGTCTACCTTATCGCTAGATATGAGAATGCTGTAGAGGAGCGGATGTCAGCTGAGTCATTAATTAAACACTTCGGAATCACTCTTGATGTCTTTAATCAGGGCGGTGAATAATTCTCGTGTTTTTTTTAACTTCGTTCCAACCAAATACAAATCTCTTGATAAAGTGAAGTGACAGTATGTGGTATCCATCAGCTGACATTTTCTGCTTCCTTCAAGCGTTTTTGTTAGCCATTCTTTTTCAGGCTGTCTCAGAATTGGCAAGAATTCTTAGGGTGGAGTTTGGGTGTGAAACATAAATTCTCTTGTTAATACCCACAGAGCCAATGGTTCACAACTCGTGAGATAGCTTAACTGCTAAACGAATTGTTATGAGGCTACCGAATTCGACTCCTTACGGGCAAACGCGACCTGATGTAAGTTTTCATCAATCGACAGACGCAAGGCGGCCGCAATGCAGGTCATATGGTCACACCCATCGTCCGCCTGAACTCATTTATTTATTTATTTATTTATTGTATTTATTAATTTATTTGCATCCGTAAGAACTAGGCAAGATTTTCTGAAAGCGCATGCTCGGTGGAATTTCTATACGGACAGGAAATGACTTTCAGTGCTTTCCTCTATTTCATTAAACAATGAATCAAAGGCACGCCAGCAACATCAGCCCGGAAGACTATGGTGAATTGAACCTGTCAAATTTTCGAGCACTTCGTTTGTAGGATATCAGACAGAGGTTTGATTGCAATCTGGCATAGTAAAGAAGCACATGGATGTCTCTAATCCTTTATGTAGTCTCTTTTGAGGTGACTATATATGTAATAGCTTCACACTGTGTGGTTCTTACTTGACCGTTCTTGACTATAACCACTCATTCCGCTCGACGAGATATCCATAAAGACTCCTCGGAAAAGACAGTATTGTTTTGGAATCATACACATACAGATTCTGGAAGGTGGAGGAACAAAATATCGCCGCAAAAATACCAGTTTTATCACTTTTTTGATGGGAATAACCAGGCTGATTGACTTACTGCGTGGGCAATTGTAGATGAGGCAGTAGAGTGCGAGGAGGAAGAAGGCGAGTGTGAGAAGTCCAAATGACCAGTTGGTTGCGTACACAAACCAAATGTGTGTCTTGTCGTGGAAGTAGTTGTGTATTTCTCTTGGGATATCAAAGCAAATCCACACCAAGGTACCCAGGGACAGGAGCACGCGATAGGTTGTGAATAGCCACGGTTTCATCCAAAGCCACTAGGAAAATAGGGGTGAGTGATGAAAGAATGTGTCATACTGCTTTCCAAATGTGGGCGGGAAAATAGGTTGTTGATGTAGAGGAGGAAAATGGGTGACTTAGTTTAGTCATAGAAAAGCAAATACCAGTACATAAGTTTCAGTCTATTGTGAGGTTAATGATACCTTCTGGCATCAAGGTCCATATGGCTTGCAGTTTCAAACCTTAAAGTGGGAAAAACTAGTATTCTCCAAGGGGCTGGTAGGATTTCCAAAATCACTGAGACGCATATGTGAAGCCGGCGCAGTGTTAAAATCATGCGTGTACTGATAGCCAAACGCCGTGACCTTGTTCGGTGGTCATATGTGGTAAAATCACTTTTTTGAAATCTTTAAAAAGGCACAAAAATTGAGTTAATCGACGTTGATTTTTGTAGAGATTTTGGGGGATACGTATTTTGTTCATATTCACATCACCCTCATTTGGACGGCCGCTCTCCTGTTCTGGAGTAATTATTCTGATGAGTGCACATCAAGAGGGAGCACTAGACTCGAGTTTTGCACTTATCAGAGTTAATCAACAGTGGATTTCCAATGGCCGTGCTGACAGCTGACATCTGAGGCGAGCGAATTACCACCACTTCACCAACGTACGTAGGACGCACCTCAACTTTGGCTTATCTTGACTTGCCTTGTAAGATTAGAGGTAAGCCATACAAGAAACAGAGGATATGTCACATTCTGACCTGATACTGGTTCGCTGTCACTCACATTATCTCGAGGGAACGGATGAAAGACGGATGCAAATGAGAGTCATGAATGGTCGAACCATCCCGCAGATGTTGTGGCCCATCTTAGCACTAGTTGTCTCTTATATGTTCACTATGTTATGTCCGACGTTCTCTAAAGGTGCTTGCCGACCCTCAAATTAACAAAAGGATTTATTCGGGTGCTGTTAGGCTTGACAAGAACCTTCACGTAGGTGAACAGTTCGAAGCTCCCGCCATTCGTCCTTAACGAGAAGCACAGAGCTTTTCCAGCTTCATTCTGTTTAACTGACAGAAATGGATGGAATCATAAGATAATTTAGAAAATGTAGCCATAACTCTCATCTATCCATCCTATTCGGTGACTTTGAACCGTCATTTAATGGTTTTCATCTGCTGAGTTTACGTGAAGCAAGACAAAGTCTTGATGAGTAGCTCACCATAGGTAGTACCTCGTACATTCGAACTTCTGCTTTCTTCCTGAAAAGATGATTCTGCTTCTACTAACACATAGGAATACCGTCTCGTTTACAAGACAGCACTGATGATCTTGACAATTGAGTGAAGATTAGATCAAACTCTCAGGCTTGTAGATACTGCCTGGTGTACGCTGTGCATGTTAAACTAACTATAGTGCGCTGTAAAACAAATTCTAAAGACTCATGCATGGTGCGCGCATTAATAGCGTTAAAAAACACGAACCGATAGTATTGCTTCGAACAAAGTCTCTATTCAATTCGTGCATTATATTTTGCATGCGACTTGCATCAGTTCTGGTTACAGATTCAGTAAGCTTACACAAAACTGAGTACAATTCGATCCTTTCACAGTGAGTTTTACTGTGAAAATCAGGGGAAAGAGCATTGCAGTACACGAGATACGAGCCAACACTTATGTTTCACAAGAGTAGATATAAGGGGTAGGGGACAGTAATTAATGAGTATGGCATTCCATCCCAGTGAAGTATCTACTAATTAGAATCGAATTCGAAATAAGGTAAAATTCACGACTACTAATGCTCCAAGCTGAGAACTAATCCCTAGATACATCAGTTAAACTTACAATCACATAGGTGAAGTATTTTCTTTCGAACAGGCTGATTAGCATTCGGGGCTTTTGTGCATAATGGAACGTTCACTACTTGTCATAGGTCGTAGGACAGAGCAACCAAAGAGTGAAGATAATACTCTTGTCATGGCTATCACAGCGGTTAGCATGAGATTCCGGGACTAAATCGTTTTTTGGCTGCTGTCTTGAATACCAGAGAATTTGTTGCATTTGAACCTCGTCATTCAGCAGGATATAACGGTGCCTNTTGGTTTCTTACTGAATAGGGGAACAGTTGCGTAGAAAATCATTTGGAACCGATAAACACTGTCCATTCATATAGCGAAAACGTAAGATGTAGCTTTCGCATATGTTCCATATCTTTAAGGACTTACTAAGGGCTTACTTAAGGATTTACTACATTAAGGAACACTGTTACAAATGTTTCCAACACCGGTATTCCAGTACCACCTAGGAAACTCTAGCTGAAACTAGTGACAACATATTAAACTAAATCATCCACCGAACCTCGGTAGGAATGACAAATCTAATAGACTGGTGACACAAAGTGGTTATGCTGGGCACTACTGTAATGTATGCACACTTGGTTGATATGAACAGTTATATTGTTCCACTTTGAACGTCTAGATGGGAGAAATGGTTGCCGCAGACAAAATGGTCAGAATGTCGGGAAGGCTGTTCGGTTGAGAGCAAATGATAAATGACTGATGGTGTGTCAGTAGTTGCTGGGTGCGTTTGCTCTCATTCTGTGTTCGGTTGGCACTCCAAACTAAATACCCGAGGTAACGTTGAATCGCGACTCCATAAAATCTCACATTTGTTCTATTTTTCCACTAAACAGCGCTTCAAAGCGTCTGCATCACTGTATCATATCATATCACATCATATCATATCATGTGATATCATATCATATCATATCACTTGATGTGGCACTACTTTCGAGATCTAGGTAGACTCCTATGCACCTGACTGCTGACCAAATCATTTTCGGGACTAATACAGTTGAGTCTATGATGATATTGTCTTAGTTTACGGGCAATTATTAGACTTTATATGCTTCCAAATAAGAAGAGGGACTGGCGAAACTCCGAATATCTGGTAAACCTGACGAACTTCGAAAAGGGGAAATTGGTCGTACGATATCCAAGAGATTTTATCAACATTATAACCGGTGTCATTTCGAGAATGTTCAACTTGGCCAGATTTTGTCAGAACGTCAACTGGTACTCAACCAAGGGAATAGTATTCGGTCAATACCAAATGAAAAGAGCTTTCAAGGTTTGACCTACATGGTTTTGATACATCAACCGGTACAACAATAAAATTACATATGACGTTCTCACGGAGCATATACACAATTTTCTTCCTTCTATCACCCCATTCCTATTGAACAATGACAGAAAACCAATAGAAATAGTAATGAATCGCATTGGTGGAAAAGATCTTACTCAATAATAATTTAAATAAAATTCTATTCCGATGTACTTTTTGACCGTTCGATAACAAAATTCTGTGCCTACTAAGCAGTACTGAGGTCTTGGCGACCCTATTCAAGTCCCTGCCAGCATTTTCGACCGGGATGAATTCGCTTTACTCAAATAAATCTACACACATTCAAAAAATAAAGCAATTAAATGAAATATTTATGTTTATTTGGGCCCGTCCAAGTTGAACAAAGGAATTCAAGTCTAAAAATCGTGTGGAATGGATTGATCACTCCTGCTACTAAACAAAGATATCACTTTGTCTGATTAGAGTGTCCCATTCTCGAGCCGAATTTTTACCACTTTCGGACTCTGCTTTTCGAAAATTTAAATATCCACTATGCTTGTGTTTTGCCTGCGAATGGTCTCGATCAATGGTACAATAAACTCGCACATTTTTTCTCGGCCATCTATTTGTTTGTTGGTCGTCAGAGAATTTGAAGTTGTGTGGTAGGTATTGTCTCGTTCAACTAAACTGGTCAAAACGTAGACAGCAAAAACCTTGTTACCTCATATAAAGCCTTTCAGTTCGTTGCAGTTTCAACTGAAGTTGAAGACCCTGAAGAAGCATTTTTATCAGCGCACTTTTTTATACATGTGCTCTTGAAGTTCTCTCGCAACAGAATGAAACGTCATTAGCTGCACTCGACCGACAAGAAATCTTGTTTACTCTTGTTTTTTGGACGATGCTCCTTACAACTTGGTGTGACGGTTTTTAGCCAACCCGGATCGATGAAATAACTTATCCACTTAAATAAGCAAGCCTCTTTGTGTATTAGCATATGTCGTTATCGTTTCCATTTCTGCAGTTGCTGATCTTTACATGTGTGCTTCCTTGCCAAACATTCCTAAATACCTTGGAGACCATTTTACATAACGACATGCATGTACGTTCTTCCAAATCGGTCACACGGCTTTTTACGCTTTTCATTATTAAATGGCACCAGTAATAGGAGAAATTCAGGGCCTTTGGTGCCTTTTATATACCTATCTTGTTGGACGAGTCCAGAGCTGTGTCAATAAAATGAGGGTAAAATCTTTCCGATAAAAATTTTGAACAATTCATCAACGGTTACCATATGTGAAAAAATAAGAATACAGCTATTGATGAGGGCAGCCTTCGATCACAAAATTGTTACCACAACCTATTTCGTTCTACTTATTTCCCATAAATACGGGTTAGTAAAATTGCAATGCAACCGGAGCTGAATCTCTAGCATAGAATTTACAACGGCATTACATGAACCCCTTCACGAGTTTCAGGAGTAGCAAACTCACTTGAATATTCTTTAAGGAAGGCCTAAGGTTTTGACAAATACGCTCATTTGCAAATAAATTTGGCTTTCGCGGAAGACTCAGGTGAACCTCTCGTTTATGATGTTCTTCAGCTGAATGTGCTGCGTACAGACCACCTTATGATTCAGTTGGTACGATATACGAGATATCGCAGTATATTTTCATAAAGAAAACTACTCACAAGGTTGATAAGTACTAGCATTGCAAGTGGTCAAAAAATAACGATAACTCTAAGTTTCGATGAGCAGTTTTTTTTATTATAACGAGTACGTAAGGATGGGTTGGCTTTAATGAGTGGCGAGCGCACAGGCTAGAGTGCATCTTTAAGAATGCGTTTCGAAAGTTTACAGTGGGCCGCAGAGTACCTGCGCATCGGGAAGCTGAGTCTTTACATGGGAAGCATTTTGGCGGCCTGACAGTAGAACGACAAGTTTCCCCGAGGCGTTACAGAGAAGACAGCAGAGCAATACTCACAGTAGCAGAGGCTGAAAGAGATGCTAAATTCATGGATATTATTCGGGGGAACAGAAATTCCCACACCATAATAGCTTGACGTTGAACTCTACAATAGGCGGAGTTAAGTTGCGAATAACTTCCAAATAACCTGTCTTAAACTTTTCACATTTAATCTTGGTACACAGATAATTCTAATAGTGCTTTATCAGGGAGAACAGTAAATTCGGAGAGTGGAAATGAGTAACATAGTTATTGATCAAGGCTATTGCTAGAGAGGGAAAGTTTCTTCTATATACAAGCAAGGAATTATTCCGATTTCAAAAAAGTGACGTAAGCTTGGGCAACCAAAGTGTGTCACAACACAAAGTCAAAAGTATTACAGATTTCGAAGATTCACATTTCAACTTACTGCAGGAATAAATCAGGGTAATGAAAGATAGAAAAGAGTTGCCTCATAGAAAAGACATCCAGAAGGGGCAGTCTAGACAATATGTACTTGAAGATAATGGAAAAAATCAGAATCCTCTAGAAGTTCGTTTGATCAACAAAATTTACTCCATGGTTGGCATAGCAAAGAAAAAACTCACAGAATGGCGTTGATTGTAGTGAGCGCCCAACAGAAGTAGTCTAGCAAAACGATTCCAAAAGTAAATTAATTTAGGATACCGGCACAGAAACCAAGCTAACAAATAATCCTATTATTCAGTGTTGAGCGTACTGTAGGAAGTAAAAGTAATCGTAAAAACTCTGTTTTTCTTCGGAGGTTTGTATATTCTCGTAGGCGATTATTATATCACGGAAATAGTTCATATCAAACCGCGGGTTGTGTAGATGTGCATGACTCTCGTTTCAAACTGCATGTGATGACCGATGATGGTCTCCGGAGTGCATAGAGTTCAACCAACGGAGAACTCCAACTGATCTGTCCCCATTCTGTGGTAACCGTAAACTGAGATGGACTAAGATTCCCCAGTATCGTGCTAAATCGATTGAAATCGCAAATCGATTGAACTTTCAGGAAGCGGGGCGGCTCATATAGCATTCCTAACGGTTCGTAAAAAATCTTTGCAGTTTAGTTACACTAAACCAAATGAGACAACTCATCAAACGTTGAATCATGTGCAGATCATATCGTGCAGACAAGTCAAATAAATCCACAATAAATTAAGTTACAATCTATAGGGCTTTGAAAAAACTGCTAGAAATCAAATAAAGTAGAAGTAACTCATAAACAGTGACTGAACTTACAACAGGTTCTCTACAGGAGACATCAGGTCTGCAAAGATATAACATTCAGTTGATAATTCCAGGGTTATACTAACCCAAAAGGTTTTGATTCAACCTCCCCCCCAGATTTTATTATGCTTGATAGTCAATCCTAACACGGAAAAAGGCTTTCCAGTGCTTGTAGTATTTTTAGAGCAGAAAACAATCAACAAGTGAACTCCATCTTTGTACAGACTCTGTAGTTGAGGGCACAAGTCGTGTCCCTTAAAAGCATACGGCAGTGGGTCAGTCAAAGCTGTTTGGCCCCTCGCAGTGTTCTAATGGTGACAGGGTCTTGCACCCAGAACAGTTCAATTGGTATGGGCTTGGCCCTGAAGTTGAGTATGCACGTCTTCATCTGTCTAACACAAGACATTTTTGCTATTTTTTCTGTACTGCTATTTTGTATTCACCTGCACCGTAAGCTTCGGCTTACGCACTTGTTTTCCATCCCGCGGAACCGTCGTAAGCCGCTGTTATTGGCAAACCTTTCCTTCACGGTGCCTGCACGGCGTGTACATTACCTTAGCTGGTTTTGAACACCCAACAATGCAGCAAACATCAAAGGGTTTCACGTCTTGAGAAATTGCACAAAGATTTTAGTGATCGACCTAGATGGTTGAGGCAGTGTTATTCAGGCTTCTAGAAACGGGAAACAGTGCTGTCAAACTTGATCAGCAGAGCTGATAAGAATGCCGAAATAGTCAGTCAAGCTTTATAGTGGTACAGGATAGCTATAATTTGTGACATTCTAATCTGATGTTGGATCGTGATCCAGAAATTTCCACTGTCTCTTGTGTGCAAAAATAACGAATTTCCCGTTTTACAACTTTGAAAAGCCTTTTTCTGTTTGGAAGCATTCCTTGGGGTTTAAATGGAAGAATTGGGGGTAGAAATAGATCATTTCCCTGAAGGACACTACTCACAAAATTGGGGATCATCAGGGAAGGAACCTCCTGAGTTTCCATCAACCTTATGTTTTGTCTAAACCCGAATTGTACGAAGTTCGTGAAACAGACTCATGGGCACACTAATTTGGTGGACCATGTGGTAAGAAGGTTTTGCCCCATTCTGTTTGGACTACACGAATATCAGCTCCCTTTCGGCCATTTTTTGGGTAGATAGTGTTCACCATCCAGAATACGACGTGAGGCTAGTTTTTGGAGAAGCGCTCCTCAGTAATGCAAGGATAAAGTGTTTCTTACGGACGGAAACAAGTGAAAGAATATGATTTATTGGCTAAACGATATTCATCTGGTTTTTCTTGATTGCCTTCATAAATGAATTCTTTAGAAACGCCAAGCTAAACTGAAAATCATCCGGTGCGACAAATTTCGTTTGAAACACCGCGTGATGGATAGCAAGCTATATGTGTTGCTTGAGGGCTGATTGAATTCACCCCGCGAATAAATCCAAAACTAAGTGGTTAACTTCTCTTTTCGTCTCATTTATTATACGGATCTTGTCTAAATACCACGACGGTACCTTCAGTCAAGTCTCGCTGTCAGCTTTTCCGGATTGCATGAGTTTTTTAAATGTATGTCTACGAACCAGATAGGAAGACCAGTAATCTAACATGTCAGCTCCATCAGCACATACTAGATATTTTTGAACCACCATTTACTTGCACGGGCACGTGTTTGCCATCGATAACTGCTTAAAACAGCTAAAGAAAAGTTTATTATTTACACAAGCAGAGCACAAACAGGCACAACCAACAACCTATCACTACGCGCCGCTGCGCTCTCCAACAACGCACTGATGATGTCACCTCGACTGGTGATGAAACGTTTGCAATCAAATTGCCCAGCTCAGCGAACAAACCAGCAAACACAAGCAGAGCACTATACTGAGAATTTTGGGACTTCTGGTGTTGTCACATAACCTCAAACCGCTAGACCACTTCACTGCTGACCAATTTACACAGCTGGTGAATTTCAGTTGGGCATGAAAAGAAGGTTGAATCAGCGGTTGACTTGTACACATGTCCAAATGTCGGACAGACTGGATGTTTTTGTCTAAGCAGTGATCGATCCACATGGGTCCTCCATGAAGGTCAATTATTTTCTGACGTGGCAAACAGCTGGCTCAGATAACGTTTCGTGCCCAGTTAGAATTCATGGACTGCGTAAACTTTTCGGCAGGTGATTGGTCTCGTGAAGAACATCCTGAAATTATCAATCGCATCCCAACTAATAAGTTGTAATAAGGATGAAAGCGATCCTGCGCTGCGGTTATTTGTGATCTATTTACGTTGTTGTTTGAGCTCCCGGCACGTCATCTACTTTATCGAACTTTGGAAACCCATTAGGCTTTCTTCCAGTCACACAGAAGCTTCCAGTTGGTCGTGCTGGGCCTTCTTTGACGTTTTATTTGAATAACTAAGCACCCAAACGATTTCTTCTATTATTTTCTTTTTTAAACGATGATAATTAAATGTCGGTATCTCCATAAGTAATCGGTATGACGCTTGCAAAAGTTGTACTGTCTTATGCAGTGTAAATACCAAAGCATTCTCTAAAATTTCACCAATAGCATTACTACCCCTCATAAGGACTGTTTTTTCAAGAATTTGTTTCAACTGAAGTAGACACAACCGAGAGCGGACTACATACTTTTCGAGCAAAATATAGCAAATCATCTGCTTGCAGGACATGTCCTGAGTGTAAGTTCACTCTATCAATGGCTGTTTCGTACACGGAAGCCACTTTTCATTGTTTTTGTTCGACCACAAATGCATGTTGTGCAAGCCCTCAATTCACCAGATGAAAGCAGAATGATTATTCCTCACCTGTCAATTATTTACCATCTGTCTGACACCAGTTTGCTTGAATGCGGTAATACATCTGACTTAAATTTTTCAGTTTTTCCGGGACAGAGCCATCCGAAGACAGGCAGCGCCGCAGTACCCGGTGTACAGCCTTCAGATGCTGGAACATTCCACGGTGGTGGGATGTGCTGAATAAGGATGAATTGAGAAACCGTGGATAATGAAGCGAAATGGGGAATGGCTTCTTTGAATAAAAATCACCTCCGCAGACGAGCGGATGGCCGTTATGAGGGGATGGGTGTGTATGTGCCATTTTTAGTCACCCAACACTGTTGTATTGTCATATGACACCCTTTTGAGTTGGCCAGTTTGCTAGAAAATGGTGTCAAAATTAAAGGCAAAAATATTTTACAGCAGCGTAACGAAACACCCGTCAACGTGTCGACCTGTGTATGTGTTGCCTGATGTGGAGTCAAAATGAACGGTAACAATAGGCAACATGGAACTTAAGCCTTAGTTTCAGTCACTTAGAAAACGTTCGTCTATCGTACCGCTACAGCGAAGGTTTGATGCAATTTTCCACCTCTCTGCTCTACATATCAAAGGAAAAATTGTCCAATCTTGTAAAGAAAGTCATTAATCCAATTGTTTTCCACTTTACTTTCTGAGGATACCATAACGAACATGAGTAGGGCAACGTTTACGGACGTCTGTGGAAAAATTTGGTTTTCAAAATCAAAGTTTGTTCCGTTTTTCATTCTGGTAAGCCGGGTGATACACACCTAGTTTCAAGACCACAAACCAAACAGCTCTGGCCGTTGAAGTCGCTTCCTGTGAAATTTTGAAAGTTTTATACTGTTGAAGGGTTTGTAGTTATTTCATCATGTTTCGTGCCATTCGCTGGTTCTAGTCCGGCAAAATGTCATATTTTCACCTTCGGTAGGTTCATTCATTTCATTTTGAGCGAATTGAGGTCTAAAAACGATTTATGATGGACTGAGACATTCTACCATTGCTACTTTGGTATACTAATTCAGTGCAGCTTGGATGGCTATTTATTCAGCTCTAAACTCTTCTTGGCCAAAACACTACTGTGAAAATCCAGCGACCATGTGCTACTGGTTCTGGACGACTACAGTGCAGATGGCGAGATGACTCAAGTAGTAAGAGCGCGAATCTACTGACCGAAAGGCCCGTGGTTCGAACCCGACCTATGCCTCTCGACTTCTCCTGTCTACAATTGGGCAACCCTCATGCTTCCTTCGGAAAGGGCTTTGTAACTGAAAGAGTAGAGTAGAGTTTAGTGCAGTTCTTCAGACTATTGTGAAATTCCCGGGGGGAAGGCGAGCAGTTAAACGTTGCTTCAGCTCGAACCTAAATATTTTTCAAACGATTAGATTTTATCAGTCTGCACATGTGGTTCAACACGAAGCCTCAACCATTCGGATGGAAGGTTTTATGCTAACTTTGTGGCATACTACTAACAAGCCCGACACTTGATAATGAAATAAACCCGCAAACTGCCAAAATCCAGAACGCTGTTCGGCTGCCTTGAGGAATAGGCCTGGAAAAATAATCAGTTGCGCATAAAATAGTAGAGCGTTAGGTTGTTGTGCTGCCTTCCCTAATGTGTGCGCAAAGTCCTCTGGGGCTAATAAAAGGACCGAATACCGAGAGTAAATACTATCGGACTTGAATGCTGTCCGACGCGAAAACAATTGGGCAACCCTCATGCTTCCTTCGGAAAGGGCTTTGTAACTGAAAGAGTAGAGTAGAGTTTAGTGCAGTTCTTCAGACTATTGTGAAATTCCCGGGGGGAAGGCGAGCAGTTAAACGTTGCTTCAGCTCGAACCTAAATATTTTTCAAACGATTAGATTTTATCAGTCTGCACATGTGGTTCAACACGAAGCCTCAACCATTCGGATGGAAGGTTTTATGCTAACTTTGTGGCATACTACTAACAAGCCCGACACTTGATAATGAAATAAACCCGCAAACTACCAAAATCCAGAACGCTGTTCGGCTGCCCGGAGGAATAGACCTGGAAAAATAATCAGTTGCGCATAAAATAGTAGAGCGCTGGCTTGTCGTGCTGCCTTCCCTCATGTGTGCGCAAAGTCCTCTGGGGCTACTAAAAGGACCGAATACCGAGAGTAAATACCATCGGACTTGAATGCTGTCCGACGCGAAAACAGCTGCAGTGACCCAGGCCACTCAAAACGAATGGCCGGAATTAGCATCCCAAAACAACTTGTTTACGGTCATGTGGAGAATGGAGTAAGGTATCATGGACGCATGAAAGTCCCTGTTGAGATGGCGTCCATGTAAGTAGGAAAAATCAGTAACGAGCATGGGAGAACCTGGAGGTAGACAGAAGTGCTTGAGGAAAGGACATTCATGCAGGCAGGACTCAACTGTAACTGAACAAGCGCAACCCATCAGTAGCTCTCCTGTTATGTTCACGGATCTAGTGTTTTCACTACTGTTTATTGGCTAATTTGATTCTGCCAGCTATTTGTGGTAACGTCAACTGATCTACCACTGATACAAGGTTAATGTAGCATGCCTAAACTAATTATGATGATCGCTTATACTGACAGATAGACTGCCCACTTCGATCGATTATATACGCTAAGGCAAAACACCCATCACTTGACGAAATATGTGAATTACCAATGAGCTTATCATCAAATTCGAGTAAATTTCAAACAGAATGCCTTACACCGAACACGATACTACTGATGTGATCTTCCGATGACGAATATCCTCGCTCATTGGGACACCGTTGTTCGAAACGACGGTTTTCTAATTCAGACCACCTGAGAAAGATGCGTCTGCTACACACCGATACAACGAACTTCACTACTGATTGCTAAGAAGGATCACCGAGTCTTTTCATGTTACGCCAGTGTTTTCCGGTGGTTAAATTCGGGTTTGTTATCTTGGCCATTTATCAGCTGGTGTGGGATACAATGTTTGCCTTTATGTGTGCAAATGCGCATATGGACTATATGTAAATGAGTGGCTTCGTCCCTGAGGTTGGTTTTAAATCAAGCTCAAGTCAGACACCATCCTCATGAATTTTAGGAACTCTAAGGAGCGATCGTATTCATCATAGGAGTCATCGTATTGCCGGACATGTTCAATCACCATATACGCATAGGATGACGAGAAATGCGGTCTAGAAGAAATTGTTCCTTTGTTGAATCTCGAGCTTTTCGGATGATGACAAGAGTGACTCGCCGTCACAGAACGTTACCAAACTGTTACTGGTCACCACAACTCCAAAGGATGAATCGCGACCTAGATAAGATAGAGTCGTCATGTAAAACAGTAAAGAGCAAAAGCGAGAACTAACTCTAAAGCCGAAATCCGGAAACCTATAAATGGTTTTCCCGTGCCAATGAAGGAAAAATTGAAATTTCTGACACACTGCTGGGCTAATGACGTGAACTACGGTGCCACATTGGTTGGTTTATATGATCTAAATCCCAAGGTAAGATCTACGGTCAAGTGTGATGTGATCTATTTGCCGAGCTTTGCAGCTCAGTTGCAAACGTGTGGTCACCATACGAGAAGACATCATCGGTTCGCAGTTGGGTGATCAACACCCAATAAACTCACCCAAACTACTATTATTCTGATATATTAAGGATAATAATCGAAAATATTCTGCTGAAAAGAGTGAGTTTACAGAGGCAAGTCTTTATGACCTATTGAAACTTCCACTTTTTCACAAGGTATACAAATGTATAAGATGGATACTGAAATGTTGCCAAAAATTACCCAGATAGCAACCGTTCGAACGTTGTGCATTTCAGCTTGAAAAAAATCAATTAATCTGCTTCCGGTATCTCTGTGTCTGATCATGTCAAGTGAGCTTACATAGAACATTGATCGCTATTGAATGTTTGGACATATAATTTCTTGCATAACATTTTCCCGAACTTGGGAGAATTTTGGTTCCCTCGCTGAGTATTCCTAACTGAGGGTTTCCACTGTACACAAACCAAATATTTTATTTAGCATTTCTGGACTAACGATGATTATTTATAGTAGAACACCACCTTGGAAAAAAGTAGGGCTGTCTGCCTTCTGTCCTGTTAGTACAGTCTTTCCTGAGTATAAGAAATTTCAATTTAAAAACAAGTTGAAGGAGTAAATTCCACGCATCCAGTGTTTTTTGTATCTGGCAGGCAAAATCCTCCAGCTATAAACACTGTGTTGTCATGCGGTGGCCCACAAGTAAAAACAAAACTAAAGGTTGGTTTTCTTCAGTGACACTGGTCTCATTTCTATCGCTTCGTAAAACGTGACCAAGTTTCATTCACAAAAACGAACAGGAAATGACGCCACGGGGGTTACTTTGTGGTTGAGCGCAGGTGACTTTAGTTGTTCAGTCTTAGTTACTGTGACAATGATGACAACGATTTTAGGAAACCGCCTCCCGCCGGGAATATCGCGATTGCATGTCCTAGTGAGGCGTGTGACTGCAAGCGCCCATACTGCTGACCTTTTTTAGATAAGGGGACCAGATAATACATACAATACCATACATACATACCATACAATAATATGAAAGCTCAGTTGCCTAGCGAGCACCGCTGGTCCATGTAAGTTAATGCCCAGCTTCCAAAGCAGAGAACATCCAGCATAAGGTATGAGGTCTGAAATGGTCTGTAACCTAATATCTCTAGCAGACTGCCAACAGCTATTTCACTTGACGGTCCAGAATTCCTTGCAAATGAGTGTATAATCATGTATTAGTTTAAAAAAAGAAGTTTCTAAGAACTTTGATTGCCACATCATTTCCGCGCAAAATTCCAGCTCATCAATAGTTTGAAACAAAAACGAATTGTGTGTTATCCACTGGCTATTCTCACGAACAAGGCTTACCATCTTGACAACTGTCGATCATTATAAATCATTCGCGATTCTTACATGAAATACCCAGGCCAGAGTGTATGGCAGTATCAATCATAATTTTTCAAATCATCTTGTGTTTCTGATGGTTACTTGCTACTAAAGATCTCACTGACGGCTATTAGCTGAGTCACGTGACGGGCGACTTGCGATTTATCCTCAAGTGCGGAAGAAACCAAATGGATGAAAGTTCACTTAACATCGTTACTTCGCTTACTCGCTGTCGCCAGAGCAAGTCCGATGAACTGAGCCTCAAAGTTTCTCTATTGACCGTACTTCACATGTTAACTTTAGTATCAGCATACGTGAAAATCTAGAGAACATGAACACAGCTTTCCTTCAATTCATTGACACAGGAATAGCAGAATTCATACGGGTTGCATCGGTCGACTGAAACTGATGTCTTCAGTCACTTCAGATTTGGAAGCAAAAGGAGCATCTCATTGGATTGTGGAGAAATGTACACATTTTATCTTAATGGAGGGACCCCATCATCAGGTTTAGTGATTAAAATAATGGCCCGGTGGTTAGAAATAGACAGTGGACGGTAGCAAAACTGAGTCAATGGAAGAATAAAATCTCAACTAATTAGACAGAAGCTGGTCTCAGGGTCTGTTGAGTGGGTGGATCTGGCAGTGTGTCACATTAGCAACGCAAGTTGGGAGTCCCTGCTAATCGCTACTGACAACATGATGCCGGGTGACCTTGAGATTTCTGCTGTAGCCAAGCAATGCCTTCATATGGATATCAGCACACTACGCGGTAATCTGTGGATGATTTGATTTGATTAGTCTTGGTTGGTCCTACCGAGATTCGGCACAAGGGTTGGTGGCCTATTTCCTTCCCAGTTAGCCGAATCATGATTGAAAACACAATAGAAAATGTATAAACCATACTTTGAATGTGGGCAGCTATCTTATCCTTGATTTCAAGTGATTTGTTAAAGTGATTATACAGTAAATCATAGGCGCAGCGCTACTGCTGGGAAGATTGTAGAGATTATAACGATCAGGAGGTACAACGGCTGACTGCGTTCGCCACCAGGTTTTCTCTGTATAGTTGACCCAAATATACTGACCTCTCTACAACGAACATTATTGTTGGTTTGACAGATCCCAAGACCAAGTTGTTGGTTTTGACTCTATCTGGATGGCCATTAGCTGCTGTCTAGTTAGGACCGTGTCTTCAATTTAAATGCCAATGTTGAAGGGCATTTAACATCTCTACCTTAGTATTGCTTGACAAAACGACATATGTTAACAAAAATCAATCTAAAAACAGAAATTACTGTTGAGTGTACCCTTGTTGCAGGTACGTCCAAATAACCGACAGAAGATTATCTGCAAGGATTTCTAAGCACATTCCAAGGAAGCTAGCACTTAACGGCCTGAAGCTTCCGTTCGGAGCGACCGCTCGCCACTTGATGGATTGCACCGGCAGTGAAGGACAGAAACATTTATTTAAAGTCACGTACTTCCTGAGGAACAACCTCTATTGAGCTTGGGTTTAAGATGACCCAGTGGGCAGCGGATTTACTGATCATGAGGCCCGTGGTTTGAACCCAACCTCTGCATCTCGAATGCTCCGGTTTAGGCTTGGGCAACTGGCTTTATCCTAGTCCTCGTGCTTCCTTTGGGTGGCATAGCAACTAGGTACCGCAAGCATGCTACAGCTGAAATATTTCGATTTCTAATGCGCTTTGCTTAAGTGGAGGCAATTCAAAGCTAGAAACTCATCTTATGTAAGCGACTGGCATTTATATCAAACTCTGCTTCGCCAACAGTGAATCGTGTCTACAATTCTAGTCCTTCAGAAAACATGATCCGTGGCCTGTTGACCTCTGTAAGCGGTAGTGTTTCCGCCCGCGTGTGTCTGTCAAGGTATCTCATCCTTATCCTGCTCTGGCCTTTATTCTGAATGTATATAAATGGGTGATGAGCTACTCGAAATTGTTAGGTTTAACCCAAGCCTGAACTTCAGAAAAAACTGTAATGTGCTGTATCTGTGGAGATATTTCAACCATTTTAACCATATTTTGTGGATGGAAAAACCTTAGATGATTCACTGGACAATGAGTTCTCCGAGAAAAAAGCCTCACGTTCTCTTGGGTATTTTGAGAAACGGTGCTCTAAGGCGGTCAGAACGACAATATGCGATCTTACCATTTCGGCCGGGCCTAAATATTTTGAGATCACATCAAAAGGCGTGACGCATTTTACGAGTGCCTCGTCAGTTAACAATGCCAAACAGCGTAATATGCTAATATGATAAAAAAAATTAGGATAAGTCCTAAAATTGGCGTATCTTCCGAGAAAAGTCTTCCCCGAATGTGTTATGAGTGTGCCGATTTGCCGCTTGCATAATAACCAGTGATTTCCGGAAATAGAGAAAGAATCCAGATTCATACCGTGATTTATCTGGCCCACTGCACCATTGCATTGAGCTCAGAATTATGCACCGTAAAGTAGACATTTCGAAGATCAACACACCAAACAGGGCAGACGTTACGAAAATTCCCACTTTTACATAAAAGTCTGTGGATCATTTCTGTGCTAAAATTACCGGATATTTTTACATGATATCTCAGGGCACCTATAAGAGTGAGTTGGCAAAGTCTCAAGTAGTCTTGATGGAAATCTGAAGGTGGACCTATGTAAGGGCAGTGTGTTCTGGGGGGATGTATTCAAAACTTTGGGATACATGCCAGAAGTCTTGCCATCCTTGGCCTCATGTCAGATTTTTGTCAAGACACTTGGATTGTTGTTAGATCATGTAATGAGGCGAGAAGTCCTACAAAAAATGTGAGTTCTTGGTATGAAAAAGCCACTGTGATAAATTCATTTGTCTGACTCGCTCATGCTTTAGCTTAATGGGTTAGCTACGTATTTCCAAGTACATCTTCAAATTTCTTGTGGCCTGGAAGATGCTGAACTGTAATTCAGTTGTATTAACCTATAGAATTAGTCTAAATTAAACAGAACAGTATAACAGAAGTATTGTCATCTTCATTTTGTGCTGGTTTTGACAACAGAGATAAAGCCCCACAGCTCTTCATGGCCTGGTGTTCAAAAACACGATATTGTTAAGCTTCGACTACCCGTACGGTTAAATAGAAGCGCTCTTTTCTCAAAGCGCACTGTTGGCCTATTACCGGTGCCCTTGGTCTTGTAATGAAAAACAAGGAAGCGCCTGTCCATCGAATGACGCAGGTTACGCTGGGGCACTATGGTATTTCGTGCAAACATTTTGGTGTCTTGGGCACTTATATTTTGCGACTATCCAGGATGAACCTCGGTGGATCGTACTCAAAAGCCTATGGTCGACTGTCTATCGAACAATACCTTTAGTTTTTTAAACCACTTGGTCTGTTCTGTGACGAATAACATTCTCTAGTTGCTCGTTCGTGTTCATTTGGTGGTAAATCATGATTAGTAGTATAAAATTCGTAGATTAATTGTTCTCCGATACAACATTAGGAAAACAACCCTGTTCTGTCATATGAGGTAACGCTTAGTAATATTTAGTTTTCAAGCTAAGACTCAAGTGAATCCCAGCTGAATCTCTGGTTTATGAGATTTTTCAGCTGAATGTGCTGTTAAAAGGTTGTTTTGGACATCTCAGCCCATTTTTTCTTCGGAACACACTACAATTTGGTTTCAAGTAGAATATAAGATTAACGAAAACTCGAGTCTGGGACAACCTGACTAGTCTCAAGAAAAGCGAAACGAGTCGTAGGCTATCGACGAATTTTCGGAAGCCTTTTGAGTAATGCGTTCGGAAAAGAATAGTTTGTAGCCCACATCGTGAAACTTTACCAACGCTGATGCATATGGTCGTACAAGGGAATGATCTGGCGGGCAAATGACCGTTAGTTAGAGGGGGACTTTGTTTGGTCGCGCACAAAAATCTGAGAACAATTCAAGCATCAAATAGAAGTTTCAGCAAACCAGGCAAATCTTCACTTCTCCGCAGAACTCTGAGTGGACTATACCTGATAAGTGGGGTGTTTCGCACCATAAAATATCATGGATAGCATGCTGCAAAGAAATAACCGTTAGTTCCTACATTCACTTATTGTATGGTATAACAGAAGAATTCCTTCATCAGCACCATGATAACATATTAGACGAAACGTGAGCATTCAAATTTTTGTGCGCAGAAAGCAAAAAATAAAACATCCTTTGTGAGAAAAAAAACGGGGCGATAAACCCAACTTCAACATCGGAGGTGCCTGTTGAGAAGCTGAGGAAATGGATGAAGTAGTCCTGGAGGAATCTTTTATTCGTCACCATGGGGATTTCATTGGTGGGGAATTGAGTTTTCCGATCGAACTAATTGGATTGCATTTGAAGACGCATATAACTGCGTAGTTTAGCTTAGCTGATTTACGTTCACAGAAACAAGCTTTGATTGAAACACTCTAATTCACCCGTAAAAAATCAAACAGATGATTTTAAGTATGATTAGTATTTCTGTTCTTTTCAAAATAACCCGCCACACAGTTTTCAAATCATTCACCTGCAAGTTAACTTGGAGAAGCTGGTAACCGGTTACACAAATGACGTGTCTAGGTTATGTGAGCACTGGTCTCTTTCTATAGAGGAAAATGTTGGTAGCTCAGGTAGCGTAGATGGTGGTCGTTGGCTTGTTCGCTGAGCTGGGCAATTTAATTGCAAACGTTTCATCACCAATCGAGGTGACTTCATCAGTGCGTTATTGTGGAACGTAGTAGTGCGTAGCGCTACCGCTCAGCTCAGCGAACAAGCGCTGGTTTCTCTTCGAGATTCTTCAGAACTCTCTGTCTAATGCTGTTGTACACTTTTTCAGTTTCATCTAGGCTAGAAAATGCATTATTGACAGTCTTTGATATACTAGAAATCCAAACAATGCTGGTGAACTCCAGTTAGATGGCATAAAATCGGATCAGTCGCGCTTAACTGACACTTGTTTCCCACCCCGTTGTTAGCATTTTCTTGTTTGTTACGAAACGAATCTTGTTTATGAAAACATATCCGTTAGCTATACACGCACATGTATACCAAAAATAAAAACTGATTCATTCGTTGTCCCTTTCGCTGGGTCAAACCCCCTACTGACCATGTTATTTAGGTTGGCAATGAAATATTTGCAGTCCAACTGCTAAGCCTGGCGAACATACAAACAAACATGCAGCGCACACTCTCTACCTAAAATCCGCAACAATGCGCCACAAATTTGCCTTTGAGAAATGACAAGGCGACTGTAAAAAGGATGTGGCGTTTCAGTTATTTGGTGCACAGATCTTGCGTTACCGCTCTGCACTTAATCTTTGACAGCTTTGCGTACTTAGAATCTGGTAAGTCACTCCATATCCATACAGTATGGGGTAAATAATTCATTACTTCAGTTTTACTAGAGCTTTCGGGACAGCAACTGTTGCGACTCACATAGTCTTCTTCTACACGAGGGTGACCCAGTCTGTTCGTGCTGGACCTTGAAGTACCCCGTGTGACTTCCAAAAGTCGGGTTGATCGCCTTTTTGTACGAGTCCACTTTCAGTGAAAAGACATGTGGTCCATCTCACTTAACACATATTTCTCTCTGACGTATTATTCGCGCATTAGCTTTTTTTTTAGGTTTGTAAGTTCATTTGATTGCTTAGAGAGTATTATTCGGCATTAGCTTTTTTTTTAGGTTTGTAAGTTCATTTGATTGCTTAGAGAAACAACAAATCTTTTCACCCCTAAAATGTAGTTTTGCACCCATCCGACCTCACTGAACCACACACACTCCAGAAGAAACTCATTCACTCATTAAACCATTCACTTCAAGTCCGACCGAAGCTTTTGCTCGAAGTAACCATGCTTCCAACTTTCGACCAATGCTGAGTAGGTAATTTTATTTTCCTGCCATAGCAGTGCATAGTTGTTAGGATAGGCTAAATCTAGAGTGATGACTGAGTGTATTATCATACCTGAAAGAGCATTTACAGTCACAAGGTGAACAAATTTCATAATGAATAGGACGTAAAAACAGAAAACCAAGCAATCCACCTACCTGGGAATCGATGAAGTCATCCGGTCTGTCGTGGCTACATCCGAAACTTTTCCACGAAAATTCAGAAACAAAGAACTCGTGGAAATAAAGTTTCCAAAAACGGCTCCGTTTCTGTTTGCCCAATACCTCCTCCGTCATGATAATTCGGAGCCGACAGAGGTTCCGAGTGCGACACACATTTGAGTAGAAGGATAATCGGGAATTAAATTTCCGGCGAGTTGGGTCTGTTCACTATGTGCAGACACAAAGCGAAACGGGTTGGTTTCGAAACCAATCGAACCCCGTTTGGCCCTCCAGACTTCCGCCAACCCGTGTTTCGGCTACAAGTGATCGATCGGTCGCAATGTGGGCTATTGAACCGATTTGGTGGAACCGTTTCGGAATAGTTCGGTATGCTGGTTGTTGCTTTGATCAGAAGGGAAACCTAAAGAAAAAAGAGGAGGACTGTCGAGTTCCTGTTGCCACAACAGTGCCTAAATAAACGGACCAATCAGGACGGACGGTAGAGGTTCTGGCAAATGAACATGGCTTATTGCGTGGGCGTTACTCACCCTTCCGCTAGGAAACTTTCAACCGCAACAGTGTATTCGGCGCAAGGCAATCGATAGGCCCACTGACGCAGTTTGCAAAGCATTAACGGATGAGGAGACATGATATATCTGTCACAGCCATCTGTGGCTGTCAGTGGTATCTGGCCTCTCATGTTGTTTACAACAGGAATTTCGTCTGAAATGTCGCTTTTCGATAAACAAACAAAAATCATGCAAGAACATATATCACCTGACCAAGGACCTACCAAACCTATCTTTGGTTTTTAGCCCGCCACAGGTGACTGTCAATCTGCAGTCTAGAAGTTGTTATTCCTCTTGGCAGCAGGACCAGCGAGTCCAGTCTGTTCACCTAAACTACACCTAGCAAAGCATCACAGACAGATTGTTCCAAGCGTTTTGGGACTTTTGCTGAACAGAAAATGTGCGACAGAAGCTGTTTCTTGTAGTAGCCCTCATATAAGCTATGAGGTTGCACATGGTAAACTGTCGTTATCTGACTAGCCTGAACTCATCATTCACACGTGACCGTCAATTAAACCAAATTTATGTAAAAAAAAGTCCTAGCCTGATAAGCACAAAGGACCCCGTTTCCAGTGAGCCAGCCATCACTCTCCCGCAGCTTTTAGTTCCAGGTTTACTGGAGCTTTATTGCTGCCCACTAAGTCCGCCCACCAACTATTCGGAGCACATACTCGACCAAAATGTAAACATCCTGCAGTAGTATACACCGACTTTCCTCTGTATTTTAATTTACTGACTGTCACCGGCGAGATCCTCGTTCGCAAATCCCAATCACTTCTAATCAGAAAAAGGAATCGGTGACATAACTCTTTTCACACACTTTGAACTACCCACCTATCGTGTAGCATAGTTCAAACCGGAACACTTGGCTACAAGTACAGATTACATCAGGGACACGTTAATAAGGGTTGGTATGCCAATCATGGAAAACTCCTTGTGTCATAGCTTTGTATGTACTACTTGACTACCACCATAATTATGTTATACCCCAGTGGACTGGAATCCTCCTATCAGCGTCACTCTCGCGTTCTCACAATTAAGCCGTGTCATCCAACATTCTACCACAAACTAACGAGAAGAAGAAGGAACGGTCATGGAATGGGCGTTTATAGAAATCGCGTCTTGCTATTTTAATTGGAAAACTTTGTTCACAGTGAAGCGGAGTCACGGGGTAGCTGGTGCCATGTAGGCGCCAGGGATGTACTTTTAAATGATATACTCACATAAACGGACTTATTTTTTACCGTCTTGACAGCCAGGTGCACCATGTTTCTTGTGTTTCTAGCTGTACGGACCAGCTGCAAGTCAGCAGTATCAATAGAACTAGTTCGTACAGCCTGATTCGTGAGACCACGTAACAAATCACACACCCCTCGCGTGGGAATTCTGTCTGGCGTTTTTGTGGTGTTGCCTCTGTGGTGAATTGTCACTTCGCCGTTATGAAGAAACATCCAGGAGCTAAGAGACATAACGTGACACAAAAGTGAACCACATGAATGAACCAGCCCAGCTGAATTTCGTAGCAGAGAATAATCCCTCCCCTATTGTACACATTTGGTAGAAGACCACTCACATACACTGGCTAAATTTAAGTGCTCAATAGTGTGTTTAAGTCTGCCGTTTTCGAGCTCATCCATAAAGAACGCACTCAATGTCAGACTCACTGAAGATCTCTCAAAGAATCTACCAGCTTGTCGTTAAAAAGCTGAGTTAAACGGGATTTTTACGTTAAGTATGACGCACAGGGTTTCTTCAATGGAATAGAATAGAATACAATAGAATTATGGGTACACTTGTTCCTTCATTAGTAAAATAGAGAAGTGGTCTGCCTTGTAGGTTCAACAAACTGAAATGTATCGTGTAGTCTTTTGGAAAGTGCGGAAACGTACGGGATCCATCACGTTTGCCAGTAATTGTGGGTATTGGTAATGAAGAGATTTCTCTGTGTTCAGAGAGGATCTCAGCTGCGTCCCTTAGTGAACAGTTTATGAATGTCTCAGAGACTCAGAAGTACTCAAAAGCTCCCCTTTAGGATCAATGGATATAGCACCCGGATTTGTGTGACATGGCCGAATCTACGTCATCTCTCATTCAAAGCGCATTCAGAGCGTTCAGACTGTACTCTGTCAGTGGTCCTTTATGCGGTGTCTTGGAGTGACAATACATACAATAAACTGAGTCAGATTAGAACCACTGTTATTTTCTGCCGGAGAGCGGAATCTTTAACCTATCTGACCTGTCTGTCCCTGCGATAGTACTTCATTTAGCTTGTTAGGGGGTTTCTTTTCTCATTCTGGTGAGCGTTCGGAAATCTGGAAGAATATACGTGACCCATTAGGAATCACAACCCGTGGAAGGGAACTAAAGGTTTAAGCAGCACTGAAAGTTCGAGAAAAATATATATACTTTGGCTTGGACCTGACCAAGTATTTGACCTGACTGCCTAACCAACTATGTCATTGTGTCGTGAAGTGGTTTTAGTAATGCGGTGATCTCGAAAAAATTCATGGAGCTGAATGCGGTGTGGATCACTTCTGGGTGTGTACCGAATGATCACCGTCACACTCTGAAGACCCGGACTAAGCTAATTCAAGTTGAATGTGAGAAAAATGAAGGAACGAGAGACAGCACCGGAATCTGGTCTTAATGAGAAATCCTAGATCAACGAATACCACTTACAGACCTCATGACAAAGCTTCCGAAATACCTTTGAAAAACAAAACAAAAGAACGCTGGACTGAACGAAATGAGAAGCTTCTTTCGTTTGTGGGTGTTCTACTCACAAGAATTTTTTTGCTGGAGTGAATATCTGTGAGACGAAATCTTAATAACAGGACGAGAAAACCGATGACATAGTTAAATAGTACAGTCACTGAAACTGGGAAACGTCAATCCTATTAGACTGTTGGACCGTTGGGATAGGTGTGAATTCGAGACTTCACCTACCAACATATGGTAAATAGTTTTGGGGTTTTGCGGCATTGGTATTTTTGTTCATACTCTCTCCACTCTCGTTCGAACGGTCGTCCTCCTTTTCTGGCGTAATTATTCTGGTGAGTCCACACCAAAGGGAAGCACTGGACTCGAGTTTCGCTCTTATTAGAGCTCATCAGCGGTGCATATCCAATGGCTGTGCCGGGATTTGAACCCCGGACATCTGACATGCGAGGCGAGCGTGTAACCGCTACTCCACCAACGCACGTTGCACGTATCTGAATTTTCACGTCTGGTAAACACTTACACGGCTGGCATACAGCAGCAGAACTGTAGACGGTCATAATCCAGATGAAAAGTGGAACAGCAGCGGGAGTGAACAGCTTGGCTGCGTAACAGTTCAGTCTGGAACGACCAGTACTACAGAACGACTTTCTGTACCTCCTATAACAATGTGGAAGGTGATACACATTTCAAAAAACTCCAGTGATGCAACGATAATTCCTCTTCGTAAATGGCAGAGAAGTCAGTGTGGCACGGGATAAATCTCCTCTGCACAGGATACGTGCTCATACTTGTTACCCTGTTGTATTGATCAGTCTCGAGTATTCTGGACGGAAGCATCTACGAAGAGCAGAGTGTATTTCGAGTCGGTCAAAATAAGATTCACTTAATTTTTGCTGTAAGACAAATCCAAAAGAAACACAGTGAACGGAACTAACCGATCAATCGGCTGTTCGCTAATCTTCGCCGGTGCCTTAGACCGCGTCAAGGAGAAGCAAACCACCTTACAAAATTTTGTCCGTACGAATTGTTCAACCTCATCAAACCCTCACAACTTGGCGGGACCGCCGGCTGTGGACCTGCGAAGCTGTATGAACGAGTGAGAAATTCATATCGAAATGAGACACGCTTGAGTTCTTGTCTCAGCCCTATTCAGCCCTTATATAACAACCACGATCCCAGTAAAAATTGCACAGCCGAGTGTTCTATTCCAGACGCTTCCTGGCTGCTCCGCGCCAGTCTGGTGGCTGTCCTGCCATTTTCAGACAACTGTGTGCTAATGTATTCTGAAGTGGAATCGTAGCGTCTGAATGCGGCGTTCCGTTCAGCGACATTCAGCTTCAGCACGAGTCAAAATATTTATGAAATGTTTGTCTTTTGTCAAGTTGTGCAGGGGACTAAAAATAAAACAAGTATCTAGCGAAACGACCGTGAGATAGCATGCTGCGGGGATCTCTGGTGTCCTGGCAGCATCCAAAGAGCCCACATTTGGAAATGAAATAAACGGATGTAATACGAACGCCAGCACGATATGCGGCCACCGCGAGATACGGGTCTTTAGAAATCACCTCCGTCTAGGTACCGAAAATGCACTGCGCTGGTTTGTTGTGCTCTCTTCACCACTGCACGACATCCTGACATGGAAGATATACATAAGACATGTTTGGGTTATCGCTTGAGTTCGTTCGCAGTGTGCGAAAGACCGTTTGGTTCAAATGGGGGGACCGAATACCGAACACCGGAATCTTCCGAAGAATAAAGATCAGTGGACTTGGATGCAGCCTGATGCTGAATAGGCTCCATTGGTTGGGCCACTTAAATCAAATGGTCGAGAGTTGTATTCGAAAGCTAACTGTCCATTTTCAACTGAGGAATGGAGTTCGAAACCGGGGACATCCGAGATTTTGCTATTTGAGGAGCTTTCAGATAAGTTAGATCCAAGTTAAATCACGGAAAAACGTGGCAGCCGACAGTACGAGTTTGCTGTCACCTGAATTTTGTAAAAAAAATAACAAGACCTCTCCCTTCTCAGACTCTCAGGTGTTTGTGCATGTACAGGATGCCCTTCAAAAACCTCTGTGCAGAAATTTGTGTCCGAGGTATTCAAAATCCTGGTGTTTAAATAGTGGAAAACGGGGTTATCGTCTTCGAAGAAGAAAGGGGGCACAGATTGTTTTGGATGTAATGGTCAGCCCATTCTTTGAGATGCGCATTGTACCCACAGAGTGTGAGGTGATGCTCCTGAACAATGAGTGGATACTTAAATCCATGAAGATACATTTGAGGTCGCGGGTTGTTTTACATCTTTCGAAAAGTGTGTTATTTTCGACTGCAGTATTGCGGACGAGGTCAGCGCACGGATCTCTAAGGACCGAGTCGCGCTCTTTAAAGTTGGATACCTATGGCGGCATATTTCTTAATCTACAAGACGTGTCTATTAAGCTACAGTATGGATTACTTTGTTGCATGGTTACGAGACGTAGTACCTGCAAGTAGCGGAAATGGAACGTATTCAGGTCTCGGAAAACCGCTGTATCATATCTGTAGCTAATGTAGGTGAGTGCCAACGAAACTGCAACAAGACAATTAGGAGATGAATGTTCACTTGTATAACAAGAACTCCAATTTATCCAGCACCGGAAGCTGTATTGTCTGAACCATGTAATGTGAATGCTAAACTGTCGCTTACCGAAGACAGCGTTCTACTTTCCGTGCCCAGTTCAAAGTGACTGAAGCTGAGGGATGGTCAACCTTTGACCCAATAAGGAGGTAGGAAAGCAGTTACAAAAATTCAGGGTGGTGTCGGTGCTATTAACCTTCCAGGATGGAGTCCGCGTGATCCTCACTGTGTCTGGTGGGAGAAGCTGCAAGGTATGGCCGTGAATCGATGTCGATGGCGTACCTACTCTCAGCTTCTATCCAGCACTTCCGAATAAATGTCTGGAAGTGTAGATACCTAGTGATGTTTGTAGTGGGCTAGAACTAGGTTCCTTCTTCATCATATCTTGTACTTTGTTCACATTAAGTCTTTCAAACAAATTATGGCTTTTGGGCAGTAGGGTCTCAGTGCTGAACCTTGATGTTTTGTCGCCGGTGATGGTGAAGGTGTGAGAAGCTATCAGAAGGGATGCGCCGCAGCGCAACAAAACAAGTGGACCATCAGAAGAGGCATAATTTCCTGAATGCAGACTCAACCGTTTGCAACAGGCGGATCCATGGGCCTTAGTATGACCAGACTTGTGAGTTATTAGAGCATTAAACGGCCCAACTGCCGAACGCAACCACGCGGAATTGAGGTAGGTCTGTTCCATTTTTCAATGAGTTTCCTCCCGCCAGTACCATTCTGCGAGTGATAATGTAACTAAACATAGGGTCAATTGAATCCCATCAGTGTACCTATCGCTAAATTTATAGTGTCCTAATGGAGTACTCCCGATACCATATCTCATGGGCTATAGAAGAGTTTTCAACAACCTTGTGAGTGATCTCCTTTCCTGTCTCCTATACTGTGATGTCTCGAATATCGTACCAAGTAAAACGTTAAGTGGCTTTTGTGCAGCACATTCAATTGAAGAATACCATGGACAAGAGGTTCAATTGAGTCCCCCGTGAAAACCAATTTGATTCGTAAATTAGTGTGTTTGTCGAAATCGTAACTGCTCAGGATTTCCATGGATACATAGCGGTATTCAGACCCAAAAATAAATGGTGTATGGTTTTATTCTATGTATACGAAGATAGACATGGTACCCCCACATACGACAATCGTCAGTACCAAACTGTATAATATTGATCCGAAAGGCGTAGAGGGCATGTTCGTGGACTATCATCTCGACAACCTGGGTTCCGACCCCATAAGAATGTCTTTACTTTGGCTGCTGGTTCCGGCTTTGTGATGTGCTCATGTTGTTCCAGATATAAAGGTATAAAATAGTCTTACCTATATATGGGATTAAAAAGCTGGAGGTGAAATCAAAGGGTCAACTTCGATGCTGATACATGATTCCAGTAGTGCGGCCATCTAATCTTCGCCATGACGAAAAGTGCCAACCTAACCCGAAAGGCATTACATAATAGGTTCGTGGTTAGTTCGGTTCTTTTATCTATAGGGCGTTTTCAGCCCAAAGTAAATGTTGGTTGTGGAAATAACCCTCCCTAGACGTAAATTAGATAGAACGAAAAGTCTCGTCAAGATTCCTTCCAGCGTCTGTTCCGTGATCTTCATACAACCGCCAGCAATTCCATATCAGCCGATTTCAGATTATTCACGTTTTTGTTACAACACGAGAATGGCATGACGTTCATTCATCGATGGAACTTTACCTGCTCAGGTGACTGACACGTTCCAACCAATGTCTCGAAACGGAAATAACAACAAACGTAGATATTGCTGGGTGTAATAGCTCTTTTGTAGTAGATCTTAAAAAATCCCGAATTCGATGTAATTTGGCCCTTGACTGTACTGTTGTTGAACGTAGAAATTCCCCTGTCGCCAGAGAACGAAGTGCGGCTTTTCTGCTTGAATATGACCAGTGTAGAGCTCTGTTCGATAGGGGGTCTAACTTGTGAATTGAATTCACTCAGTAGGAACCAAGAGTAGCATCGACCGCTAAAAGACTCGGTTTGTCAGCAAAAAAAACTAAAAGTTTAGTGTAGGTAAACATGAGCACATGACATCTTCCTCTACGCCCTGCCATTTTTAGGACATTTTGGAAGTGCAGCTGGCGAAAGGAGAAGGCAAACACCAACTAAGCGGTTACAAGCTATTGGACTAAAAATTAAACTACTCATATGCACAGTTTTTAAAAACTGAACATTTTCACGCGTCTTCTTCGCTGACCATTACGCAATTGTGAAAGAACATCACAAAGCAGTTCCATCCGTAATAAACTTCACTTCCCATCGAACGCAGGACGGAGCTTCGACACGACCACAGACTAATCACACGCCTCAGCCATTTTCACGGTCTTCTTCGCTGACCATTACGCAATTGTGAAAGAACATCACAAAGCAGTTCCATCCGTAATAAACTTCACTTCCCATCGAACGCAGGACGGAGCTTCGACACGACCACAGACTAATCACACGCCTCAGCAGCACTATGCACCATCACACTGTGAAGACATCAGAAGACGTAGTGATAACATTGATTCCAGTTGAAAACCTGACGATTTACAATGCAACAGAATTTGCCCACCAGACATGCTATTAAATTCCAGTCTGTGTTGATTTGATTTCGCTTAGCAGGCTTGGAAAGAATACCCGAGAGGGGATTTTCAACAATAATGCTCCTCTACAATGACCACCCTTCCTTAATTACCACTCTTGGCCTATCTCAACAGACTCACGATGAGATCATTGTTTTCACTTGACTAGCTTCACTTATTCCTTAAAATGGAAGAAAGAGGGGAAGTATCATGGCAGGTCACGTTAGCGGATTAGCAACAGAGCGACGACACGAGAGGACTGGGCACTGTCATTTATGATAGCTGGACAACCACCTTCGATCACATACTTTAGCCCATGCTTAAACTCGGTGAAAAGGTTAGCTGCCAAAGCACTCTCTGGAGGTTTCTATTCTGATGGTAGGAAACTGCTAGCACTCACTAATTAACCTCTTATTGCCGGTTCGTGTTCAGTTCTCAGCTACGAAACGGACGGCCCGATTGCGCTTATTCCGCTCAATAAGAAACCATTCTATAAGGTCCTCTCGCGCTCGATATCTTGCTGAAGAGAAAAAAAACAGATTCTTCACTAGTTCTGCGCTTTTCGAAGCTACTGCATGTAAAATACTGTTCAGGCCTAGACCCAACCAGAAGCAGTCGGGAAGCGAGGGTTGGGATCACACTACAGATCTTCTAGTCAACATAAACGCTGAGACAACTTGATGTTTCCTAGTTGTTCCGCAAGGTCAGCAATGTACATTAGACAGTAGGGCGATCGAGGGACAACGCTGACTGTAGACCTCAGTTCCGAAAGCGCTAAAATCAACTCAAACAAAAACTGCACTAGCCAGAGATACCAATTGCATCACATACCCTCTGAGGTCTACAAAAAAGCATGTAGCAGGTTGAGTTTAGCGCGCCAAAGAAATTTGCTGACAGGTATAGGAAAATGCTCGGACCACTCTGGACAAATCAAATAGACCAAGTGGAACAGGTTATATTAAGTGGCTGAATACAACCGTGGAGATCATGAAAAGAATGAATGAAAATAAAACTTGTTTTGTGTGATTGTCCTTCTTGGCTAATGCATCACAAATGCATATGGCACCAGATATTACGTGGAAAAGGTTAAAATCGGGGGTACATAGACTTTAGTGAAATGGAAATAAAAAAGGAGGGGGTTCAATGAGAGGTAGGTCAAGTGAGCGACAGACAGCCCTATGAAACCTGATTTTTCGCAGACCAGTTTAAGTTCACAGGACGAACAAGTTACTTTTGGGCGCAGAGTTATGGGTCAAGCAGTCGGATTCCAACGGTCTCCGTGATACGTAGTAGTCTGGATCGTATCAGTCGTGATCGGTTCACAGGTACCCGGTATATGTTATCGGGGGCTTGTTGTTTGTCAATAACATGACTGGTTTTGGCCAAATGTGATGCAATTTCACTTAAGCCTGGTTTCTTCCAACCACCGCTCAGAGACACGGGATTGTGTTCTCGCATTCTGTCCGACAAATGCCTTGTCGTACGACCAACGTATGATGCTCGGGACAAGCATACAAATGAGCTGGTGGAAGAACGTTGCAATTTGTCTTTCAAACGGAACCTGAGAGTGGGACCAGAATTGAAGCTCAAGTACAGATTGGTGCCCATGTGTGTTGTGTCAAGTTTCCAAGCCTTCTGGTAATTAGTTCAACAACCGAATCATCTTTCAATGGGAGCTTCATGTAGTCGGTCTTCTTTCCGACTGAACATTCCTTAGGTTTGTGCTCTACAGACTGCAGTCTTGAGTGCGAACTGTTAAGGATATCCATTTTGCAGTAACGTCCCAAGAACTTTGGTTTCTCCTGTAAAAATTTGCAGGGGGCTTCTTCATTGCCCTTTCAGTCAGGCATATAATTAGGTTAAGCTTCTGTTGCAAAAGAATGAAGTGATCGAAGTGAATATACTGACTTTTGCACGTTTGTTTTCTATGGACTGTGCCCCATAGTTTTTTTTACTTTATTACTAACATCAAGGAAATTTTACCGTCCAATATCGTAAACCGGGTATATCTCAACCAATAATGACGGTGCTATCTAGACTAATATCGATCGCAGAGGCAATTGGAATCAGACTGCTAGACTCTCAACTCTGCGTTCAAAAGAAACTTGTTCGACCTCTGAACTTGAACTGGCCTGCGAAAAATCCGGTTCCACAATGCCATAGGCATCACTCAAGTGGTTTTGTGACCCAGTGACCTACCCCTCATTGAACCCCTTCCCGTTCTTTGCTTTTCATTTCACTAAAGTGTACGTACTCCCGATTTTAATCTTTTTTTCACGTGGTTTATTAACCAAGAAAAACAACCAAAGAAAACAGGCTTTGTTCGCAAACTTATTTCTTTATTCATGAATTCCAGGGGTATATTCAGCCAATCGAGACAACCCATGTGTTAACGGGACTTCAGAATTATCTGAGGTACAGCGCGAAACTTGCGGAAGCCGGGAGAAAGCCGCATGTTCTGAAGTGCGGAGCAGGTTCAGTTTTCAACGCATTTTTCGCCAATACTTCGGAGGCACTGAATCAATTTAACAGCCACTGCACCAAGCCGCGATGAGTGTGACACGATCCGAGAGAACTAGATCACAAACAATCCCAATGTGCATACACACTAGAAATATTGATGATATCCTCGCTTAGATTTCAACGCATACGTTCGACTCACAATCGGACGGATGCTAGAGAGAAGAAACTTGACCGTAGGTCCAAGCGTCCGTGGATGGGAATTACACAACCGAGAGATCTGAGTCAGATGAGGCTACCTAACTAACTGAAGTTATCCGCTTGATTACGAGACTTGGGGAAGTATGAAAACGCAGGCCACCGAACCTCAGAAAGGAAGTGGGTTGCCAGTTCATATTCTTGGATGGCGGTGAGGAAAGGTCTGGTTGGTTCGCGTTAGACAGACACTGGAGGTCTGTGGTTCTGATCGGGGCCCACCAGGTTGGTGCAGGGTGGTCTGTTGGAAGACCAGGTGCATTGTTATGTACTACAGATGCGAGGGCCCATACAAGTGAATCGATGAAAAGGCCCAGTATGAATTCACGACAGAAAACAGATGTATTGAAAAATGCAATTAGAGGTAACATGCGAAAGTCAACCAGTATCCATTTTCGATGAATCTTCTGTACATTCATTCTCTGCAATGCCTTCATCCAAAGGAGACAGGAAAGACTCATCATCTGAAAGTTGAAAATATTAGTAGGAATTACAACAGACGGTTCGCCAACCTTCGATCATTTCTCTCAGATCATGAAGCGCCGACAAGAAAAGATGAAACTGCTTCTTTCGGAGGTCGATCTTGCGATCATATTCTTCATTTATCTCACGAAGTCTCTTCAATCGATTCTCCAATTTATTGTATTTTCTAATAACCAGAGAGAGGGAGGAAATAGAACATCATGGGATTATAACGGAAATACATTCAGACCAGTTGAAGGCCCACAAGGAAATCCAGCGCCAAGTTGAATGGATGAGGTTGCCCTATTGTTAGGGATTTTCGAAATGCGTGGCCAAAATTTTTCTCAGTAAGTACATGAGTGAGACGAACCTTTGCTTAAATGCAGCAAAGGGATAACTTGGGGAAAAACTCCTATTCATGAAATGTTACCCAGTTACAGCCAATGAAGCGGGAGAAAACTGTGTTGGATTCACTAGCAATACGTATACTTGGGCTAAAACAACAGGGCTATGGGTTTCTTCTGCCTATAAGTCCAAACACGCAATCCACGAACCTAACACCCCACAGTTGCCTGCTTCGGTCCCCTCTTATAGTGGTTGCAGGTCGCTGGCAACCCCATGACAAATATTTTATTTTGATGAAAATAGTTACGTCTACTTACATTCCACACAATCCACTCATTGGCTGACCACGTTTGAAGTACAGTACTCGCGCAATGGATAGTGAATGCAGTGTTTACTGAGAGATCAAAATGACCAATTTTCGGGAAATTACATTACCAGTTCGTCACCACATGATCACATAGATGTTGCCCGACTCTGCATTATCGCCGTTACTACCCAGCACTCAGTAAACTGTCAGATCAGGGCAAACAAGTGATATATAAAGGTACACACAAAAGATATACCCAGGATCGTCAGGGGCTTCCCTATTGTTTTCAGTCGACTGGAAAAAGTTTGGGATCGATTGAGAAGTCATCGTTTTAGAAGAGCAACACAAACAATCGGTAGTTTCTAAATGAGAAACGTTTTGCTTTAAACACAAACTTTGCCAGGTCAAGTGAGTTGATTACCAAGTTGACCATTTTTTAAGGCAGACAGAGAACCAATCAGTAAGACTTCTTCGGATTAGCACACTTGATCAGTGCTGAACGTCAGTTAAAGGGTCTTGTCGGCTAAGTGTGGTTGCCTAAATCTTATGGGTAAGGGGTTGGGGGTATTTAAAATTATTTTTGATCCGGTCCGGTCCCTTGATCTTCCGGCTTAAGGCGCTCCGATTGGAGATTCACCTTGAGTGCCCCTGGTAAATTTTGTTGGTCTGTGTAGGCCTGTAGGTGCTACGACAATATAGTTGGGAGTTGCGGGGTGGGTGAGAATAAGTGTATTTTAGATCTAAGCTACTTCTCCTGATGACTCTTCGTTCTGGCAACCGGACACCACCACATGTCAGCTCGTTTAAACCGTTTTACACACGCTTGTGATTTCTGCGACTTCTATTATATTTACGATGGGACACTTGGCGATTTCCGCCACCCCGACCAGTCTTTCATCAATGCTTCACAATCATCTGCGCTTTCTGGCCGTTAGTTTACTTTTCTCCTGTGCTCTCCGATTCTGGTGTGAAGTTCCCCGGCCGTCGGTCCTATATGGACCTTAGTGCAGTCGTTGCACTTGATTGTGTAGACACAGTCCTTGGTTCTGTTCGCCGGGAGGCGATCATTCGACTGCACCACTGCAGAGCGTAGTGGTTCCCTTCTGGAACGCTACTATCATATTGGACGTGTTTAGAGTTCCTGGTTTAGATGGAATAACAGCATTCCCAAGCCATGCTCTGTTGGGTTTCGCCACCAGTACCAGCACCCTTCGTAACTGACATCTAATGAAACTAGCTGGACATTTACTACCCCGAATTTCGTTCTTTACTTCAAATTCGGCCGCTGCCCGATCAATTTCTGTGCACGGCCTTACTCAGTTTAACATTGATGAAGCAATACTAGCGAACACTGACTTTGGATGGACAGACGAATAATCTAAAATCACCCCTGTCAGTTGGCTTCTCAAACATTTTGGTCTTTAGTTTCCCTCCGACCTTATGTGTCGTGCAGTCTAAGAGGAGTGGTGCACCCGAAGTTGACACTCCCTTCGTATTAAAATTGATGTGTGAATTCACGTCATTCGGCTAGTTCTAAAACTCACTGACCTTGTTTCGTCACGATAAACGTGTCATCTACCTAACGCCAGAATATCTTGGGTGGGAATCTGGCTAAAGTTTTCTGTTCAAAATCTTCCGTAACAATATTTGTGAAAACCGGGGATATAGATCCGAGTGGTAGTACTTGTTATTGGGTGTAAACCAGGAAGCCGAAAACGAATCGAATGAGATTCAGGTATGCTTTCACACTTTTTACTATTTCATCAACAATAAGCTGGAAGTGTGGCAGTAACAGTCGCTTGGCTATTTTTAGAGGGTTCCCTTTTGGTACATTTGTATATGACGGAGTGACACCGAAACTCAAGAATTTCATCCGCTTCCACGGTAAAACACGCTACTTTGTTGGCTACCGTCTGTTTCCCCCTAAGCTCACGACTTCAGATCACAGAGGATTAGATGGTCTATAGTTAAGGGCATTAGATTGGAGCATAATATGAGTTAGTTGACTGTGAATTACGTCTAATCAAGTCACCACAGCACATTTAGGCTACAAGTCTTATTTCTGACCACAAGGAGATTTCACGTACTTTGAAGGTTATAGTGCCGTGATCGTCCGGATATCCAGACTACAGCAAAGCGAAACACATGTGTCTGAACATTCACTCAGCCTGATTGGGTATGCTCGGGGAGAAATGATTCATCATCATCATCATCATTGTCAGCTGTAAGAGCCGCGTACTCGTCGTACACTGGTTGTAGCTGCCGCAGCTTCGTTCACCGACGATTTGGGGGGGGGTGGTGG